>NW_023270158.1:17482474-17548724 GCF_011800145.1 Mirounga leonina
GACAAAGCAGGAAAGAATGTCCAATGGAAAAAAGACAGTCTCTTCAACAAATGGTGTTGGGAAAATTGGATAGCCACATGCAGAAGAATGAAACTGGACCATTTCCTTACACCACACCCAAAAATAAACTCCAAATGGTTGAAAGACCTCAATGTGAGACAGGAGTCCATCAACATCCTAAAGGAGAACACAGGCAGCAACCTCTTTGACCTCAGCCAAAGCAACTTCTTCCTAGAAACATTGCCAAAGGCAAGGGAAGCAAGGGCAAAAATGAACTATTGTGACTTCATCAAGATAAAAAGCTTTTCCAAAGCAAAGGAAACAGTCAACAAAACCAAAAGACAACCGACAGAATGGGAGAAGATATTTGCAAATGACACATCCGATAAAGGGCTAGTATCCAAATCTATAAAGAACTCATCAAACTCAACAGCCAAAGAACAAAGAATCCAATCAAGAAATGGGCAGAAGACATGAACAGACATTTTTCCAAAGAAGACATCCAAATGGCCAACAGACACATGAAAAGTGCTCAATATCGCTCGGCATCAGGGAAATCCAAATCAAAACCTCAATGAGATACCACCTCACACCAGTCAAAATGGCTAAAATTAACAAGTCAGGAAACGACAGATGTTGGCAGGGATGCGGAGAAAGGGGAACCCTCCTACACTGTTGGTGGGAATGCAAGCCGGTGCAGCCACTCTGGAAAACTGTATGGAGGTTCCTCAAAAAGTTGAAAATAGAGTTACCATATGATCCAGCAATTGCACTACTGGGTAGTTACCCCAAAGATATAAAAGTAGGGATCCGAAGGGGTATGTGCACCCCAATGTATATAGCAGCAATGTCCACAATAGCCAAACTTTGGAAAGAGCCAAGACGTCCATCAACAGATGAATGGATAAAGAAGATGTGGTGTGTATATATATATATATATATACACAGACACACACACACACACACACACACAATGGAATATTATGCAGCCATCAAAAGGAATGAGATCTTGTATTTGCAACGACGTGGATGGAACTGGAGGGTATTATGTTGAGTGAAATAAGTCAAACAGAGAAAGATATGTATCATATGATCTCACTGATATGAGGAATTCTTAATTGTAGGAAACAAACTGAGGGTTGCTGGAGTGGGGGGTGGGGTGGGAGGGATGGGGTGACTGGGTGATAGACACTGGGGAGGGTATGTGCTCTGGTAAGCGCTATTAATTGTGCAAGACTGTTGAATCTCAGATCTGTACCTCTGAAACAAATAATGCAATATATGTTAAGAAAAAAAAAAAGAAGAAGAAGGTAGCGGGAGCGGAAGAATGAAGCGGGGGAAATTGGAGGGGTAGACGAACCATGAGAGATGATGGACTCTGAAAAACAAACAGGGTTCTGGAGGGGAGGGGTGTGGGAAGATGGGTTAGCCTGGTGGTGGGTGTTGAGGAGGGCACATTCTGTATGGAGCACTGGGTGTTATGCACAAACAATGAATCATGGAACACTTCATCTAAAACTAATGATGTAATGTAGGGGGATTAACATAAGAATAAAAATAAGTAAATAAATAAAATAACTATGTAACACAATAATGTAAAGATATGTATAATTATAAACTCCTCCTTCCCTACCTTCCTTCTTTTTAGTATGGTTCACTAATTTGTGAGTTATTTTAATAATGATTATCCTTTATTTTAGAAACAACTAAAATCTTGTTTTTTTAATTTGGCTACAGAACTTTTAGAATTTAAAATGTCAACCATTTTATACCTACAAATTCAAATCATGGGATCTCAAATTATCTCCAAGTATATCAGGCATTTGGACAATTTTGTCTCTAATTATTTATGTTTTTTTCCAGACTCTGCCATCTAAAAACAAATGAGTTAATTTTACCCAAGAAAGAACATCATACTCCATTCTGTATGTAGCCATTTCTGCAATGCATAGATTTACGATTTCTTTCCATTTCCCTTTGGAGCCCTGAATTAGGCCCAAACACCCAAGCTCCGCTTCACTGCTTGGGAAGACTGTATTGTCTTGCTTGTCTTCTTGAGTGTATGATACCTTCCTAAAGAAGCATAGGTCATTTGGCAATCAGGTCAGAGCATTACACAGTATGATAGTCCAAGGAGAACCAGAGAGACATAAAACATTCTAGAATGGGTTGAAAACATGGATGGGATCTATGGGGTTTTTGTTACACAGCAGACTAATGTGTTTACAACACTTCTCTTTAAATGACAAGTCTGTGGTATATTTTACAGGAGAAAGAAGGTCTTGAACAAGGACAGTTTAAGACCAGAGATACTTTAAAAATTATACTTCTCCAACATGTAAAAACCTTGAGGTCTCAGTAATATTGATGACTTTATATATATATGTATATATATATTTTTTGCTGCTGTTTTCCCCCTTGCCCTAATTGGTGTTATTCTTTCTATTCATCCTGTTAGAAACATTCAACAAACAAATACCTTTCATTCTGGCCTTCCAGGAAAACATAAATGGTATAATCTATTACCTAAGTAATACTTTTTTCCTGAACATTCCTTCTAGAACTGGCTTACTCCAGAGAAGAATGCAAGCTAGCTGACCCAGGGCTATCTCATCTGTGACTTAATAGAACTGTTGAGCATTTGCCAGTGACAGTATTAGCAGGGTCACTTGCCTTGCCTTTTACTTCTCTAAATTTTTTCCTTTTTCAAATTTAACGTTTGCCTTGTGGCATGACTTCTTTTCAACTTTGAAAGGTTACTTAGAAACAATGAAAGACTGCCTCTAATACACGTAAGATGAAACCGCTCATTAACTTCAAAAAAGGTGCGGGTGTATTGAAAAATAACCACGGCTTTAGGTCAAAATTTCATCTTTTGAACAAGGAGTATTAGATATACACTACTTGTGTATATAATATTTACCTTTCCATAATGTAATCTTGAAATTGAAAATCAATGTTTATAGAACATTCTGCTGTATAAAAATGAGGAACTCAGATGTGATCATAGAGCTATTTTGTGTTTTATTTCCCCCATTGAGCTTTCTTTAACTATTTCCAATCTTAATTCATTTACTGAAATAAATATAATGAAGAAGCCAAACTTGCCTATCTTAATAATCAGAAGTGAAAATTATCATATTTGTACATACACATAGATGAGTCTTTCATTTTATCTCCGTACCAAGTCTACAAGTGTAGAGTATGTTCTGCTAATCCAATTACTACCATAAAGTTATACAATGAAGAAAACATTCAATGAAAATCATACCTAAAAACAGGACATTACTGTTCAGCATGTTCTGTCTTCGAGAAGGTCATTTTAGGATCTCAGTAAGATGAAGAGATACTATTTAAAATCGCTACTATAAAAGTGTTTTTTTTTTTTTTTTTATGGTAGACAAATGCTAGTTTGAACTCACCAGGCTTTAAAGCATCAACATACTCAGAGTTTAAACTTTCAAAAAGGGCAGTGGTCAAGGGAGACATTAAGAAAATCTTAATTAAACAGAGACAAGGCACAGTGAAAGAGGTTGTACGTACCTGTCGGCACACGTAATCCCACTGAGTGTTAAGTTCTCGGAGTTCTGTCTCAAGTCTGCTGGCAAACTCCGGCTCCGCTTCAGTCTTCAGCTTTTGCACACCTTCACTGACACTGTTGAGACTGGGCTGAATTGTCTGAATATCATTGACTAAAAGCTAAGGAAATAATTCCATGTAAGCTAGCTGCAAACATCACCACAACATACTAGAAATGGCACATCGATAGGAAACATATAATCAGGACTCAGGACATTATCCATGAATTAAAATCTTTATTTCTTAAAAGATTTTAAAGAATTTAAAACCTGACACGCACCCACCTGTAGATATAGACCTATCCATGTCTCAGTCTTGCCGTAACTGTTCAGTTGTTTTCCTGGTGTGAATCAAGTGGGGAATTATCTATATTCTACTTAGATCAGACACACAAGGAAATAAATCTGATATTCTTTGTTAGAAAAGTGTGTGAAAATGATGGGCTTTATACATTACTGTTTTTGAAATGATTTTGGTTTTCA
Organism: Mirounga leonina; assembly: GCF_011800145.1. Classification (NCBI taxonomy): domain Eukaryota; kingdom Metazoa; phylum Chordata; class Mammalia; order Carnivora; family Phocidae; genus Mirounga; species Mirounga leonina. The sequence continues at coordinate 17,486,536 of NW_023270158.1, forward strand.
AATGCAAGATATTGCAGCAATTGTTTATAGCATGATGGGTGTGAAGGTTATTTGTAAGCTGGGTTTGTTTTCTTTTTTCTTAGCTTGTATTTGCAAAGAAAATTCTTTAAAGAGCTAGATTACTTTCTTTCCACTGCATGACAACGGTATAATGAATATTACTTCAAAAATCCGTATTGTATAAAATTATGTCCAGTGCAGTATGCCTGGGCAGAGCAACCCAGTATGACTAATAATCTGCAGTAAGTTATAACAAATAGCTCAAAGGATTCTTTGCCTTTAAATGAAACTGTATTTTATAGTAAAATAATCTTATGAGTGTTGAGTGAAAGATAATCTTTTTCTGCTCCTCATTTATTTAAGCCGGTCTCTCAACACTGGCACAACTATCATTTTAGACCAGCTAATTTTTGTTGTGAGAGGCTCTTCTGTCTCTCTGTAGTGTAGAATATGTACAGAGCATTCCTGGCCTCTATCTACTACACACTAGTAGCAACCACCCCACTCCAAGTTGTCACAAAAATGTCTCTAGAGGTTGCTAAATGTCCCCCAGGGGAGCAAAATCACTCTGGTTAAGGACCATTGATAAAACCAAATCGTAACTTCCATATAAAAGTCTTCATATGATAAGGGTCATATAAAAATCTTACCCTGCACTGTTTCAGCTGTCTTTTCAGAATTTCTGAATCTCCAAGGGCAGGCCATTCCTCCTTCAGGAAAACATCAACTTCAGCCATCCATTTCTTTAGAGTTTTTATGTGATTCTGGAATCAGAGACCCATTTTAAGCTTTATTGGGGTGCTGAGTTCTCTTAACACAATTCATCACAGTGATATTTATGAACACAAGCCCAGGAACAATTCCTGTGTTTGAAGGATGTCTCTAAGTAGCTCTTCAGGAAAAGAATATTTTTACTAAGACTGCATTTTTATGGTCTACAGTATGAGCACTGGTGTATGAAGTCTGCTATTGTTAAAAATAAAAAATTACTACCAAATGTGGTTTTATGATGTTACTCTTGAGAACATTAAATCATATCCCCCTCTAGAGAAATTTTAAGTTACAAAACAACTCATGATAATACTAACAATGTGCCCTTACAGTACATAAAACAAACTATGAACAATAAACTCAATGTAATGGTGTCTTTATAGCCTCCCTAAACCTGAACTTCCACAAATTGTTTTCTACAGTTGACAGTTTAAATAGTCCCTCCAGTTGGGAACTTTTCAGAATACAAGATTTTGTCATCTTTGAAGAGAAAACTTCTGATATTAATTTCTTATTTGCCTGACCAGGCTGAAGTAATTATCAGGTGAAAAATGTCATCTTTTATCATTTATAAATAGCCAAGTACCTCCCATTATTCTTTCACATATTGCTTTTTCTTCCCCCCGACTGCTTTTTTTTGGCTACTTTTCAAATGTATGATTTTTGAGCTCCTTTATTTCCCACACAATTCAAATCTGCTGCCCAGATGTGCTATTTCCTCCCGTAATTAAATTTCTATTGAAAATATGTGCTTCTCAGAAAGCTTCCCCTTCAATATGATTAATACTAACACTTTTTAAAAGCATTTGACTAAATCTAAGAACTTCAGGTTTCAACATTATCATCTTGCTGATATCTCTTGAGTCTGGTTTCACGTTTCTTCCATCTCGCCACTGTCCTAGTTCAGATCTTATTATAAGCTCCTTGATGACCCCATTAGCTCTTTTTGGTGTCTGCCTCAATCTTTCCCTATTCTAATCCATTCTCCACCTGGGTGTCAGCATTTTTCTTAACTCCTCCTTCTTATCACAGCGATGCTTTGAAAATACAAATATTATCCTATCTTTCCCCCTTTAAAATAGCAGTAACAGTTCCAAATTCTTCTTTTTTAATCCCATGACCATTAGGTTGTAATTCATATTCCAAAGCATGGCATCCGGGACCATTCATTATCTACTCCTAGATCCTTTTCCTAATCATATGTATTACTTAATCTCCAAACATATTTTTCTCTCTCCAAGACTGAACCCCTTCTGGCTAAGTGAACATATGACTGCATTGTGTCTCTTCCTCTTTATCAGCTGACTAAATTCTACTTGTTCAAGGTGCAGCCCAGATAACCCATGTTCCAAGAACATTTCATAGCCCCTTTGCCCAGTTTATGTTGGATTTCTTCTCTGTCTCTTGTGGTAATGTTTACCATACTGTTTAATTTACTTCCTGTGTTGGCTGAATAATGACCTCCCCAAGATGGTCACACCCTCATCCCTGGAACCTGTGAATATGTTCCCTTACGTGGCAAAAAAGACTTTGCAGATGAGATGAAGTATTTTGAAACAGAGAGGTTATTCTGGGTTATCTGGCCAGGCACAGTGTAATTGCAAGGGTCCTTATTAAGAGGGGGTCAGGAGCGTGAGCGCTAGGGAGAGAGGCTCTAAGACGCTGCACTGCTGGCACCGAAGACAGGATGCGGCTTTCAGGGGAGAAATGTCATTTCCAGAAGCTAACGAGGACAAGGCAACAGATTTTTTTGCTCAAGACTCCAGAAAAGACACAGGCGTGCCTACACCTTGATCTTAGCCCACTGTGGCTGATTTTGGACTTCTGACCTCCAGAACTGTAAGATAATAAATTTGTGCCGTTTTAAGCTACTAAATTTGCAGTACTTCGTTACAGCAGTGATGGGGAGCTAACACACCTTTTTGCTTCACTAGAATGTGGGCTCCTTGTTGGCAAGGACCATGTATTTATACCCTGTTTTACCACTGGTACTGGCAAAAATGTGTTTGCGTGTATGTGTGTGCGCACATATACTTACATGTAGAGACATGTTCATATGTATGTTGTGCTTTAGAGGTTTTAGACTCATTCTTTTGGTTTGTAAGAGGTGAAAACAAACAACTAGTAGCTGGACTGGGACTTAAAACCAGAAGTATCTTGTTCCGATGCTTTCCATCATGCCATGATACTGTCAAAGATTCATCCCAGCATTAATATTCTTCACAATAATTTGCCCCATAAGAGAGGTATTATCTATCTCAGTAAATATTTTAGACTTTAGACTAGAATGTTAATTGTTGGTTTACTGTTTTCAGCTTGGGTGATTAGGAGCATGGTGATACTATTCAAACAAATTAAGTCAGTAGGAGCTGGTCTGTGGAAGGTAATGGGGTCAAATTTATATATACAATTTTAAGTAAAATATGCGGGTAAAATGATATGACTTTATCACATGATAGATAACTTTTTATCTATTCATAAGCTAAGGGATACCTATATTTTAAAGGACAAGCGGACTGAAGGAGAGACTGGTTTTGAAAATTACTAAGCCAAAAATATACTTAAGTCCTATCAGTATTGGTGGCAAAAAAAAGAGAATTCTTAGGAAAATCTAAAAAGGGGAACTCTTAATTACTGTTTTCTTAAAAGAAATAAGCAAAATACACTCATTTGAGAAAAATGTGTGTCTTTTGATCTTATCACTGACTTTGAAGAACAATGGAGGTTAAATATCTATTTGCCTTTAAATTTTATAACACATCATTAGGGGAGAAACAAGCAAGGAAAAAAATGAGTCCAAAAGTCCAATCTTAAATTACCTGAATTTTTCGAAGTTTAGCCATTTGCTCCTCTAGCTTCTGGCAAAGTTCAACCAACTGGGAATACAGCTTCTTCCAGCGACCCTCAATCTCTTCAAATTCTGATTGATACTTCCGGCTAATATCAGACAGTGGTGCTTTCTTTGACATCTCTTTCACAGTGGTGCTGAGATAGTTCAGGCCACTTTGTTGTTCTTGCAGAGAGCTTTGTAAAGCCTCCAAATTAAAAAAGGAGAGTACATGTATACTAATTGATGAATAATAACAAGTTTCATTGCACAGTTTCACTTACGAGTTTCACTTAAACGTATTTACAGTGAAAGCTATGTGATTCAAACATCTAAAAATATAGATGTGCCATCAGTTACAGAATAACCAGTAGTAATTCATATTCTACTGTTTATCCTATGAGTCATTTGCATAGTAATATTTTATTTAAAAATCTATGCCTGTTTTTATGAACAATGTCAAATATAACCCAACTCTGTATGAACCAGAGTTCTAGCACACCTAATTTTATTGTATCATATCGGGATATTAGTAACTGTATTTATGATATAGTTAGGGAGCTTAATTTAATTACATGGTGTCTTTATAAGACAACTTCTAACGTTCTCTAGGTAAAAACATAACTAAATCATATAGATACATGGGATAACAAAACTGAGTAAGTTAACACACGGATGGCCTACAAATGCCAATTAACTAAAGTTTCATATTTTATACAAGACATTTTTTAGTGTTATAGTGAAAATTAGGGTAATTTGGGGGAGAATTTCTAAAGTCGGTTTTACAAGTGTCCTGTGTAACCTATGCAATCACTTATAACAGAATATCCATTTTAGGGTTTCTCCACTCTCTATTTATTACTTTCTGGTTATAAAGGAAGAAAGGTTCAAGATAAAACATTGAAAAACTACCATTTATATATTACTTTATGTAAACTTCGTGTTTCTATAACTCAACATTGAATATGTGAACATATTATATACACACATACACAATTCCTTCTTTTACAATGTAATCTGTAATATTCCCCAAATATGCCAAATACGTATCTTTTAGAATTGTATAATATCTTATGTCTATTTTGTGGTATTTTAAATTTTTTGCTTTAATTTTACTTCATTAAACTTGATTTATTACTTAAACAATACCTAGCATGCATGTAACTACATTTTGAGTTAGGCCTTTTTAGTGAGCCTTTTCCCATGTCATTAAGTTGATTTTTCAAAAACATAAATTTTAATGGCTTCTCTAGCTCATTTAACCATTTCCCATTATTAGCTCTACAAATTAACTTCTAGTTTTCCACCCCTGTAAATTATGTTTATAATCTATCCATCTATCTATCTGCATCTATTTTTCTATTTTTTTGTGTATTCTGATTACCGCCTAAGATGCAGACTTCATGAAAATAGTATTCAAATGTATAATGCAATTAATTATTTTGTATGTTATTAGGAAGTATCGAAAAGTTTCCTCAGCAAAATTTTAATTCAATTTACATTCCCACCAGAGAATGAGAAGGTAGCTCATTGCTACCAGACCTGCACTTATTATATCTTTTTGTTTGCAACTGAGATGTGAAAAATAGTATTTCATTTTATACATTTGTACCTTATCCTTTACAATTTGAGTTAAAATTTTTCATAGGTTTAATGGCTGTTTATGTCTCTCTTTGTGACTTCCTTATTAATGACTCTCTCCCTTACTCAGACAAAATTTTTCCTTGGTCTCATCTTTCTTTTAAATTGTCTGGTATTTTTACCATGTTTGTAATTTTGTCCATTGATTTGTGTGCTTCTCTCTTACATGCTTTTAAATATTTTACTTAAAAATTTCTCCAAAATCTGTGCTTATTAAAATGTTTTTGAACTTTTTAATATATGTGGTATTTTGTTTTGGTATAACATTTGACACAAAGTTCCAACCACATTTTCTTGGCTACTTAATACAATTTCTCAATAATATTTGTAAGTAATTTTTCTCTTCAATGTTTCTTCAGTAAAAGTATATTCTTCTACTCATCTATACACCATTTTGTGTATACTCAATCCACTCCTCTAGTTGCTGTATTCTTTGTACTCTTTTTAAGCTTATAGTTCTATTCAGTCACATATTCTTCAAAGTAAATTTTAGAATCATTCCAAGTATTAAAAACAACATAAAAAAAACAAGATCAAACAGTTACAGGTTGCTTGATGTGTTAGTAGAGAAACAGTCAGTCTAAATAGGGCAATAGATACTGAAGAATGTTTAAATGGAGATTTCTTTGAAGAAATAGTTCTAACATAACTTTAAGAAATAATATTTAATTCTTGAAAAAGAACTCTTCATATAAAAGTTAAATTTTTATTTTTTTTTCTTAATTCTCAAAATGTAGACCTATCTCAGCTCCTAAATATAATTAATAAACGCTTTCTTGACCTAAAAAATAAAATGTGATGGGATATAAAGCACAAGCTTTTCAGAATTAGTAGGAAAAGTATTCTGAAATTTCTTACAAATTATTCCTTTCATTTACCATATTAGTATTTTCTATTATGTGATATAAAGCTGCTAAAAATGTAGCTAATAGAACTCAAAAAATTAATTATGATATTACATAAGGCTAATGTTTAAAATTTATTTTATAACTACACAGATTTTACCACTTTGTGTTTGGAAATGTGAAAGGAGTTATAAATTAGCAAGCAAAGGAGGGGGGAATAATACCACAACTTTTATAATAATCAAAATCATTGTCTGAAAACACATACTAAATGAGAAAGAATATACTTCAGACATAGACCATATCATTTTCTTCAAAGATAGAGTTTTTGTCTTATGGAGAGAAGGCACAAATGCATAAAAGATTATATTTTTTAAATCTTATCTTCACTTTTGCAACTGGTAAACTATCATACTTGCCATGATTATTTTATTTCTATTATTTTCACATTACACCAATGTAAAAAATAAAGGTCACATCAATGTGACTGCTTGATAGATGAGATCTGCCCTATATTGTTTAAGACATACAAATATTCACAGACCTGTAACTCTCCCAGTCTCTCTTCCATGATGTCATATTCAGTGACAGTGACCTGAGGTATAGAGAGTTTGGTTTCTGACTGCTGGATCCATGTCAGGATGGTACTCATGGTCTCCTGGTAGCGCATGGGTGGCAAAGTGTCAAAAACTTTATCGAAAGGCAAAAGAAGAGAATCATTTCATTATTTTAAACTTTGTCATTATGTTTTCCTAAGTTGTCAGCAAACTAAATCACACTGCTAATTACAAATATTAACAAGTTGTGAAAATGTGACGATACAGAGTAGAATGTGATGATGAGCTTGAAAATAAAATCTTACTACTACAGGTATGATACTTTGAGAGAAATTATACACACACACACACACACACACACACTACACTGAATCCTCACATCAGACTCACAAGGTTTTTGTTGTTAAAGTCATTTTTTTTTAAGGTAAGGAAATGACAAAACATAGAGGCTAAGTAATGTGCCCATGGTAACAGAGATGGTACTTGGAGAAACCAAGGAGAGTTCATGTATACTGACTTTGAAGGATACTCTTTGTGTGCTAGCATTTGCCTTTGCAGAAAATAGTATCATTACCCACAGCAGTTGATATTTTAATTTATATCATGTCACTTATCTCACTAAAAAAATTCTGCATATTTAGTATGTATCAGAGACTCTAATAATGATTACCCATATTATCATTCTCAATTCTTACAATACACCTGTGAGATAAGCATTTTTATTCTCATTTACAGTCGAGGAAACTGAGGCTACAAAAAAAAGCCAACTAATCTGCTCACACTCAAGAACCTAGTAAATAGTAGAGTCAGGATTTTAAACCAGGTTTGTCTGGTTTCAAAGTCAAAACCACTAATCAACAGTATACTTTCCCTAATATATATATAGGTATAAATTAGGGAAAGAAAAATACATTAAGTACAATGTGTGTGTGTGTGTGTGTGTGTGTGTATACATGTAGGTATACACAAACTTTAAACCATATGTGAATATATGTGTTTATATACTTAACACAACTGTAATTGTTTACACAGTTATAACTGTACCTACATTAAATGAGAAGAAATAAGAATTTTCAGATTTGTCAGCTTATCAATAAAGTGATAAGGTAACATGAGCATGGTAGAAGTATAAAACAGTTAATTTATGAGATGTTATAGTATTATAGATTGCCCAAAACTCAGTCAGCATCCATCTTATTACAGATTGAGGTAGGGAAGGAAGAGGGAAGATGACAGATAGACAGATAGATAGATAGATAGATGCCGTAAAGAACCCTTAGCTTTTTAGCACAGACCAACATAAAATCAAAATCTCTCAAATCCAGAAAAAAGATAAACACTGAAACATTCTAAATGATTCATAAATTTGATATATTTTTGCTATATTAACCAATATAATTCTAGCTAGAACTTAGGAAATAATCATGATTTGATACTTTTTTCATTAATTTAGAGATAATATTAACAAAGTATGCATTACTTTGCATTATTCAATGAATAATTTACATTACATAAAGTCTCAGGTTCCCCTTAAAATCATGATAAAGTATTGAAGATTCAGACCACCATTACATGTGGACATATTGTATGGATGGAACTTCTTGTTCCATCTTTTGATTCAGAATGTTTGGGTACCTTTCTTCCTTTGCTATCTGGATCCTGAGTAAACACTCTAGGTGTTTCACAGATGGATAGCATCGGGGAGGAGCTAGAACTGAAAGAACACCTACCAAGTCCATAGTTTCTGAACTAGCTACCTCATTGCCCACATGTAGGTTCGTCAATCAGGAAATACTTTTATCTGAAGAGCTATGGTAATAGCTATCCAATGGGCTCTAATATCACCCTCAAGTCTGCCTCCATTCTAGGGGAGGTCCTGCTTATATTCTCCCTTCTTTAGCTTCCTTCTGTATAATAAAAAGTTAACAATTTCTGTCTCTGAATTGTTGATGTTTTTCTGTATAACTGCTTCTAATCTGTATTCAGGGGCAAGACATAAAGTCCTCCCACTGAGAGCTAAGCCAAGCTTCCCCCCATTCTGAGAGAAGGCAAAGGACTTCTAAAATAATCAAGAAGTACGTTGTATCTCACACGTAAGTTACCTAGCACAAGCAAAAGCCCACACAATATAAGATTCTTCCTAGCCTCTCCATGTGTGCCCTTGCTTTCTTTCAATCTACCACTATGCTCAGCTTTTGAAAATGCAAAACTGATTTATGATGCTACATCACAGCATAATTTTTTCCCTTGGGATCATGCATTTATTTTTTTTTAAGATTTTATTTATTTATTTGACAGAGAGAGACACAGCAAGAGAGGGAACACAAGCAGGGGGAGTGGGAGAGGGAGAAGCAGGCTCCCCGCAGAGCAGGGAGCCTGATGCAGGACTCGATCCCAGGACCCTGGGATCATGACCTGAGCTGAAGGCAGTCGCTTAACCAACTGAGCCACCCAGGCGCCCACATTTATTTTTATTTAAATTCAATGAATACATAATTTATTATTAGTTTCAGAGGTAAAGTTCAGTGATTCATCAGTCTTATATAACACCCAGTGTTCATTACATCCCATGCCCTCCTTAATACCCATTACCCGGTTACCCCAACCTCAGTTTGTTTCTTATAATTAAGAGTCTCTTATGGTTTGTCTCCCTCTCTGATTTCATCTTGTTTTATTTTTCCCTCCCTTCCCCTATGCTTCTCTGTTTTGTTTCTTAAATTCTACATATGAGTGAAATCATAGGATCATTGTCTTTCTCTGATTGACTTATTTCGCTTAGCATAATACCCTCTAGTTCCATCCACGTCACACAAAAATAAACTCAAAATGGATTAAAGACGTAAATGTGAGACAGGACTCCATCAAAATCCTAGAGGAGAACACAGGCAGCAACCTCTGTGATCTCGGCCACAGCAACCTCTTGTTAGACACGTCTCCAAAGGCAAGGGAAACCAAGGCAAAAATGAACTACTGGGACTTCATCAAGATAAAAAGCTTCTGCAAAGGAAACAGTTGACAAAACTAAAAGGCAACCTACGGAATGGGAGAAGATATTTGCGAATGACATATTAGATAAAGGGCTGGTATTTAAAATCTATAGAGAACTTCTCAGAACTCAACACCCGAAGAACAAATAATCCAATCTCGAGATGGGCAGAAGATATGAACAGACATTTCTCCAAAGAAGACATCTAAATGGCCAAAAGATACATGAAAAAATGCTCAACATCACTTGGCATCAGGGAAATCCAAATCAAAACCACAATGAGATACCACAGCATAGTATTTATCAATACTGTTTCATTTTTGTAGAATCATCACCCATGGCTCATATAAGGCCCCCTAGACTATCCACCTCTCCAGACTGATCTTTCATCACCCACTCCCTTCTGTGCTCCAGGAAGAAAATACTTCTCTGCTAAGATTCTTAACTAGCCATCACTTACTAACCCCCTAGTCTTATTAACTCCTATTCATCCTCTGGCTTCTGTGTTAAGCAGTACATTCTCAAGGAAATCTTTGATGACCTTCCCAGCCTGGGTAAGTTTTCTTAGTAGCAGAGCCTTGGCCTTGGCCTTTTCTGTTCAAGCACTCGTCTCAAATTATAATTATAAAAATACGAGCTTGATTTTATGATTAATGGCTGCATCTTTCCCCAATTTACAAGCATGACAGCAAAAAGCATGTGGTTTTAGCTTAGTGATGTATCCCCAATGACCAGTACAGTGTCATGCAAGAAATCAATATTTGTTGAATGAGTAACTAAATGTTGGAAAGTGTAACCCTGAGCACACACACAGAAAGAATGCCTTTGCCAGGAACACAGGAGAAAACCAGTATTTGGTGAAGCCCAAAATGTGAACAAGAGGAGAAAGAATTTACCTGGAGAATTTAGACATTCTTCTTATCCCATCTATTAAATCTTTCTAATCCCCATGGAAGTTTCTAAACACTGAGTAGCTTAAATTGACTTTGTTTATTCCTCATCTCCTTTTCTCACTTCATGATTTCTAGACTACTAAGGTAGACTTTCTTTAATTGCAATTTTTTTCTGACGTAATTCATTTGTAAATTTACAAGATGTTAGTTTGGTGAAAAATTAACAAACAGTAAAGAAAATGTATGTATTGAATCTCATAGTACAAACAGTATGAACACACGTTTTGGTTTTCTTCTGGAATTCTTTTGAAAAACCACAAAATCATGTTCACAATTGTATCATTTTGGAACAGAACAATTGATAGAACAACAATTTTTATTATATCCTAACCAGGAATGTTACTTTGTGTTTCTATGGAAATATGACCACCATTGCATTAAAAAAATGTTTATACCTCTCTATTTGTGTACCCATACATACAAATAAGAGAGATATATGTATATATTTACTATACTATATATCATTTATTATTTCAACTATTTATTGTCAATTTCAGCCTCTGGGATATACCTTAAGGATGCAATAATTAAGAGAACAGAGTCCCTGCATTCACTGATTTCACACTTTACTCATGGAGACAGATAATATTCTAATATAGTTTTGATTATTGTAATTAATTTTATAAAGAAAAATAGAGTGATATGACATTAAATATTAAGAACATCATATATAGCGGCGCCTGAGTGGCTCAGTCATTAAGTGTCTGCCTTCGGCTCAGGTCATGATCCCAGGGTCCTGGGATCGAGCCCCGCATCGGGCTCCCTGCTTGGCGGGAAGCCTGCTTCTCCCTCTCCCACTCCCCCTGCTTGTGTTCCCTCTCTCACGTTCTATCAAATAAACAAAATCTTTAAAAAAAAAAGAGTATTATATGCAGACTGGGAGCTCATAAAAATTATCTTTTGAGAAAAGATATGGAAGAGTAAGAATTAGCTATGCTAGGCCTTTTGGGAGAATACGTAGAGCTCTGAGGTAGGGATACAATGTCATTTTCAGGAACTGAAAGGTCAATATGAAGTAGGGAGAAAATAAGCATGAATCAGGCTGTGAATGTACATAGGCAATGCTCATATTAGGCAGAGCATTTTAGGTACCTTTAAACTAAGAGCAAAAGAAAGTCATCATATGTAGTACGTAAAGAAGTGTCATGATTAGATTTTCTGTAAGAAAAATCATTCTGGCTAAAACATAGAAAATAGACTTCTCAGTGTCTAGAATTGATGAACAGAAGGCAAATTAGTAGTCCAGGCAAGAAACCACAGTAGCCTGGACTAACATGATGACACGGAATATGAAAAGAAATTTGGATTTGAGAACTATTTTGGATATAAAATTGCATAGGCTGAGAGACTGAATGGAAACAGGAGAGGAAGTGAGTGAGGTACAGGGAATATCAAGGATGATTCCAAGGTTCCTGATTATACAACTACATAGATCTTGGTTCTTGTCTATGATATTGGAGGGGCCAAAGAGGAAATGGTTGTTGGTTGCAGAGTTGCCCATCAAGAGTTTATGTTCTTGGGATTCACTGGGTTTGCAATGCTTTGAGATATTTAACTGGAAAGGCAAGGGAGTAGTAGTTGGACATAAGGACCCAGGACTTAGAGGGTAGGTCTGGACTGCAGATAAAATACATGACTTTTTTGTTTACAACATAAAATTAAAGCCAAGGATACCTTTATTCATATAGCTTCCTTCTAGATGTAAAAAAGCATTCACTAGCCAACATGACTTACCTTGTAGTAGCTGAAAAGTGATTATAGCCACCCAGTTTATCTCATTTAAACCAGACATACCTGAGAATACTAGTGAAGGACTCCTAGTGTTTTGTTATATGTAACTAGGTTATATATGGCACCTTTTTTAAAAAAAAATCACAACTCTCTCTCTCCCCTCCCGCCCAAATTAAAACCACTCAGGGAAAGTAAAAGTACTTAACTGTCACAAAAGTGATGGAGTAGAGAGAAGGAATATCGAACTGTGTTACCCAATATGGTAGCCACTAGCGACACATGTCCATTGAGCACCTGAAATGTGGTCAGTATGAACTGAGATGTTGTGCACATGTAAACACACACCAGATTTTGAAGACTTAGTACAAAAATAATGTAAAAAATCCCTATAATTTTTAATTTTGATTCTTTGTCAAAATATTATTTGGATGTATTTAAATAAAATATACAATTAAAATTACTTTCATCTCTTTCTTGTTTAATACAGTCACTAGAAAATTTTAAATTATGTATATGGCTCACATTCTATTTAGAGTGGATGAGCTTATGTAGAAGCTGCGGGAAATAATCCATTTGGGGAAAGAAAGAGTATATATGTTCATAGTCTGTAAATAGTGACAGCATTTTAAAACATTGAAACATCTGCTGTGAATATGAAGTTGGCTCTAACTTGAATTTGTCATCATTTATAAGCAGAAATCAGTGAGGGCTTAATATATGAAGTGTGTGTGTGTGTGTAGAAACTTAACTAACAGCACTTTCTACTTTTTTGATAAATCTATTTTGGGAAATGCTCATATTGAAGCTATCCTTCTTTTTATTCCATACCAAGTAGATTCCAACTTTTCCCCCATCCCTCATCGTTAATAGAATGACAACAAAACAGTGTAATCAACAAAGATCTTTTTCTGCAATTCCAAACCTTATTAAATGGCATCAACCATGGCAGAGAACAAGTATTTCTTTACAGTATTAACACTGGCAGAAGATGTTCGGAAGGAAGAAGGGACCCAAGGATCCACAGTATATGATGATTAACATACTAGAAATTGTTCTTAAAAGACTGAGAAAAGTAAGGAATTTTGAGTATGGAGATTTGAATTTCCAACGCCAACACAGAAGTTAACACCTTAGCTTGACACTCAAGGACATTTGATGTTGGAAGTCAATCAACTTTTCAGCCTAGTTTCTCATCATCATAAATCCTTCACCCAAAATCTATCACTTCATTCAAGCCTTTGTGTTTATGCTACTCCTTCTGCTACAAGTCCCTGCTACTCAAGTTCCATTCCCACAAAGGCCCTAGGTGCTCTGATATGAGCAAAATAGATGGGTTTATGAGAATTTTATCTAAGATCACCTGAGAATTTTTTTAAAAGCCATGTGTCCAAGGAATCAGTTGAAATCTGGGTCTTTTTCAGAAGCAATGCCCTAATAGTCACTGCTTGAATAACGGATTCATTCTCCACTTTTTTCTCACAATTTTCTACCCAAGTTTGTGTAAGTATAAACTACTACACTATTCAACTATTTATTACAATATCAGTTTTGGGGGGGTTTGCTGCATTTCCCCCTTTCCACATTATTTTCTAAAATTGGCCCTATTAGTTCAGTAATCCTATCTTCAAAAAGTCCTAGTAAATCATTTTTTTAAAATATAAATCTTTTAATTTTTTATGCTCTACTTGGCATTTAGCATATTCCCCAAGATTCTCAAGGTCAAGGAGCATTCCTTGAACTTCAAGGTATAAAGCACAGAGCTAGCTTAAACAAATATGTCTGTTATGCTTGATGTTGATGGTATGAATGAAAAAAACAGAATAAAAAGAGCCATTTACAGTTTTTCATAATTTTTTTCTGGAGTTCAAGAGCCAGGCAATATAGATTGTTTCTTAGAATAAAATAATTCTTTACTTAAATATAAAAGCACATTAAATTTTCTGACCTGGCTCTAGAATAGTTAGATCAAGACAACTTTTGTTTTCCTTCCTCATCTCAGCATCTTCACACTGGATCAGCATCTTAGCAGGAACTAACCACAGTGTTTGAAATTATGGCCACAGAGATCATTTTCTGCTGGTTGCCCTAAAATTTTCGTGAATTATCCCTATAGGAAGCACAAGTTACTCCCTGTCATTTTGTGAGAGTGTCTCCTACCACTCCTCAGATCATCACCTCTTCAAGGGCTGCCTCCACTTTCCTTTATATTCCTTATCACAACTCTGGTCTAAGGTTAGGCCTATATACATAGCAACAATTTCCTGTCTCCCAGCTTCCACTCAGACCTTTCTACTTGATTCTCACAAACCAGCTAGAGGCTAACATAATAGTTAGAGCTTTCAAAATTATGTATCAGATTACTGAATTTCCTCAGCTGAAATTCTTTTAGAAATTTCAACTAGTGGGGCGGCTGGGTGGCTCAGTTAAGCGTCTGCCTTCAGCTCAGATCATGATCCCAGGGTCCTGGGATCGAGCCGCACGTTTGGCTCCCTGCTCAGTGGGGGGTCTGCTTCTCCCTGTCCCTCTGCTCCTCTCTCTCTCTCTGACTGATAAATAAATAAATAAATAAATAAATAAATAAATAAATAAATAAATAAAATCTTTAAAAAAAATCAAGGGTTAGGCAGGCTGCCCTTATCTTACACCACATATAAAAATCAACTTGAAACAGATTAAAACCTTAACTGAAAAACCGCAACCATAAAACTCCTAGAATGAAACACAGGGAGAATGCTTCTTAACATTGGTCTTGAAATGACTGCTTGGATTTGACATAAAAATAAATGGGACCACGTGAAACTAAAAAGTTTCTGTACAGCAAAGGAAACAACAGAATAAAACAACAACCTACAGAACGGGAGAAAATAAATGTAAACCACGTAAATGATTAGAGGTTACCATTTAAAATATATAAGGAACTCCTACAACTCAACAGAAAAAAAATAATCTGACTAAAACAATAGGCAAAGGGCTTAAATAGACATTTCTTCAAAGATGACACACAGATGAAAACAGATATATGAAAAGATGTTCAACATCACTAATTATGAGAAATATGCATATCAAAACCACAATGAGATCACCCTACACTTGCTCGGGTGGCTATTATCAAAAAGTAACAAAAGATAACAAGTACTGCTGAGAATGTAGAAAAATTGGAACTCGCCACCATTTGTAGAAATACAAAATGGTGCAGCTGCTAGAGGAAACAGTATAAAGGTTCCTCAAAAAATTACAAATTAGAACTACCATACAATCCAGCAATGCCATGTCTGGGGACATATCCAAAATAACTGAAATCGGGATCTTGAAGAGGTATCTATAGTCTCATGTTTATTGCAGCATTATTCACAATAGCCAAGATATGGAAATAAACTAAATGTCTATCAATGGGTAAATGGAAAAAGAAAATGTGGTGTATACACACAATAGAATATCATTCAACCTTAAAAAATAGGAAAGTCCTGCCATATGCAACAATAGGGAAGAACTGGAATACATTATGCTAAATGAAATAAACCAGTCACAGAAGGACAAATACCACATGATTCTACTCTATGAGGTACCTAACAGGATCAAACTCCTAGAAGCAGAGAATAGAATGGTGGGTGCCCAGGTGAGAGGGAAGGGGAAATGGGGAGTTGCTGTTTATCAGGCATAAAATTTTAGTCATGCAAGAGTTAATTTCTAGAGGTCTGCTGGACAACATTGTGCTTAAAGTTAATAGTCTACTGTGCACTAAAAAATTTAGGAGGGTAGATCTCATGTTTCATGTTCTTATCACATTTTTTAAATTATGTTCAGTCTGCCAGCAATTTTTTCTTAAAAAAGACAGTACTAGGCCAGAAATCTAAGGTTGTAGAACAAATGAAAATCCTTCTGAACTTTAATGGGGGGAAAAACCCGCTTGTTTTGTCGTAGCTAATGTAGTCACTTCCTCCAGTTTCTGCAAAACTAAACAAATCCCTAATAATTATTTTTCAACATGACTTATACTTCCAATTGAAATAAATCCAAACTATAGCACAAGTTTTGTTTTCATATTTACAGGTAAGAAGTACATTTAAAACCTTTCTTGTTAAAGTAAGAGATCACCTGTAACAAGCCATGTGCTCTTTTTTCTATATTCCTCTAAATAAGAGCATAGTCCTTCTGGTTTGCAGTTTCTAGAAAAGGTCCCTTGCAATTGTTTTGGGAGACAATTCTACTCTCTCAATCTTCTAGCCCCGGGCAACCATTAATCTACATTCTGTCTCTCTAGGTGTGTCAGTTTCGACCATTTCCTATAAATGGAATTATATAACATATGGTCTTTTGCAGCTGGCTTCTTTCTTTAGCATCTTTTTAAGGTCTATCCATGCTGTAGCAAGTATTGGTGCTTCATTACACTTTATTATTGAATAATATTTCATTGTATAGAGAGGCCCATTTTCTTTCTGTACTCATCAGCTGATGGGAATTTGAGTTGCTTCCACTTTTTGGTTATCATGAATAATGTCACTACAAACATCCATGTATACTTGCTAGTTCTTATACAATCTAATATTCATCCTTTCAGTTATTCAAGCTCCATGAGGTCACTTGTGACACGTGATAATAAAACATTCTTAAAGGATTGCTCTGTGAGGACTAAGAAAGATAATTTATATGAAAGATTTATTTATAGACTAAAAATCACTATGAATATAGAATGCATTTTATCTTTCAATATTATTTTTTCATAACATCTCTGCCAGGTACCAAGCAGCAAATCCTTAGACCAATTTTCACTACTCAAAGTACATTTAAAAATCAAGTTTTTGTTTCATTGTGAGAATACTAGTAAAGAAAAAAAAGGAAAGAAGAGTTGAAAGTCAGAATGGATTACCACCCCTTGTGTTAGCTCTTATTTGCTGAATACTTAATATGTTCAAAGTACTGTGGAGTAATACAAGAAATCAGATTTACTCCCCCATGCCAGTTTGGGAGTAAAGCATACATATGTAAAACTTCTTTGGAAATAATGATTAATTAACAAACTGAACTATAATATGACTTGATATGGTGAATTTTTTATTTGCCTTTTATATATAGGTATATAATATTTATATATCAATACATAATATATTAAGGTACATATATAAATTTATAATATAAAAATATATAATTCAATTATAATTGATATGTATATAATCATATACATATAATTTATATATAGTGTACATATATAACCCATAAGTTACACATGCACATATAAATTATATAACTTATAATTCATATATAATCCATTTTAAATTAATAATTATTAATTATCAAGATAAGATTTCCAAAAGAGTGAGTAAAATTGGTAAAGATGTTTTGGTAAATAAAGTTAAGGGAGGACATTTTTCTTAAACATTTTATTTATTTGACAGAGAGAGAGAGACAGTGAGAGAGGGAACACAAGCAGGGGGAGTGGGAGAGGGAGAAGCAGGCTTCCCGCAGAGCAGGGAGCCCGATGCAAGGCTCGATCCCAAGACCCTGGGATCATGAGCTGAGCCGAAGGCAGACGCTTAACGACTGAGCCATCCAGGTGCCCCGAGGGCATTTTATTTATAAATCAATGAAGTGAAAATGTTGACAGTTTTATGATCATCATATGTATAAAAGATAAAAGAAAAGACATGATAATATAGATGGGCAGATTGATGGCTCTATATAGATAGTAAGTATATATCATCTATTTATATTGTAGTATCATAATCAAAGCTCAGCTGTCAACAAACATCAACATTCTGAACGTTTTTGAAATAAAGAGAAAAAATGTTGAACCTTAACATAATAATAGGTACGTGTAAATTAAAATAATTTTCTAGTGAATAAGCTCCTTTGCACAGCAGTTACAATATAACCATTAACGTGTACTTGATTTTAAGGGAAGTTTACAGATTTTATGACAAGAGAAATACATTAATGTTAAACAGGTCAATGTTTGAAAATTTAGGACAGTCATAATCTTTTCCCCAGTTGATTTTATAGACACCCAGCCACAAGTATACTGAAATCCACTAGAGGGAGCTGACATCACCGTGAAGTTGTATTACCTGATGTCCTACCAGGAAAATAAACCCCTCAGCAAAAACTTTAAAGTAAAAGGAAAAAAAAAAATAAGCACTTATCTTTTGCTTTATTCAGTTCATTCCATGACCTCACCAAGAAATCAAAGTTTAAAAACCAGGAAACCAGGGAACGTTTCATGTATATCATTATACTCATTTTAGAAACATTACGATTTGGTTAATTATTTGGATATTTACAAAGAGAAGTAGTCAAAAAACATGTTTTCCAACTAATTAAAGTTCTAGTAGAAAACAAATACATGTTCTTGTGCTTCTCATAACAAATTTGGGAAAGACATTTTTTTAAATATTTTTATCTTAATGTCTTAAAATCCAAATTTACTCTATAATCTTATATATATATATATATATATATATATATATATATATATATATATGGACGGCGAACCAAAAACTCACTAATGTTTGAAAGTGTTCATAAACCTGTATGTCAAAGGCATTTCTGTCTTAGTAATTAAGCTGATGAGTTGGGCTATTTTGGACCAGACATTATTAATATCCTAAGAGCATACTGGTGAGAAACAAAAGAGACATCTTGGAAAATTTTGCTGGTCAAATGGTAGGCATTTGTGTAACTGCTCCACTTTTAGGTTATATTTTACTATTAAATGAGAAAAAGAGGATAATGCATAGTGACAGTGATCCAACAGTAAAATGCTGCCCAGAGAATAATTTGTCCTTTGCTGAATTTCAGTTGCTACATGTATGTTACGGCTATAACAATCTTCATAGAAACTGAATAGAAGTATTAGTAAGAAGCCTAGCTAAATATCTTCGTACATAAAGCAAACAGGATTTAATGAAAACCTACTAAGAAGGTTCAACTGTTCTTTTATTTCCTCCAGTGTTCAAAATCTTTGTAAAATTTGCCACCCACCAAGGAGATGTTAATGCCTATATAAAACATATACTTGGGGTGCCTGGGTGGCTCATCCATTAAGCATCTGCCTTCAGCTCAGGTCATGATCCCAGGGTCCTGGGATCGAGCCCCGCATTGGGCTCCCTGCTCGGCGGGAAACCTGCTTCTCCCTCTCCCACTCCCCCTGTTTGTGTTCCTGCTCTCGCTAACTCTCTCTCTGTCAAATAAATAAATAAAATCTTTAAAAAACAAAACAAAAAAAACACAAAAAAACATATACTTTATTTGTTCCTCAAAGTCATGAAATTATTATGGGCGGTGAGGGGGAGAAATGAAAATATAACACATATGTTTTCCAACAATGGTATCTTATTCCTTATTACTACAGAATGTAGGGACGGTGGATTCCTTTGATAGAAATTATTCTTTCATGTGAGTACTTTCTCTTTTTCCAACAAATACTGAATTTGGAAAATAGCAAGTAGCCATTTCAAGTATTTTTACTTACTTGTTTGAAGCTCTCTTTCTCTTGCCTGCACATCAGCAAAGACTTGGTTAAAATGATTTGTAAAGGCCACAAAGTCTGCATCCAGGAATATTGGCCCTTGTCCTTTCTCTTTCAAGGCTATGCTTTGAATTTTTAATCGTTCAATTTGAGGCTGAAGAGCTGACAGCCGGTGGACTTCATCCTGTACCGTAATTTAGAGTATTAAAATAAATAAAACTTTTACTTTGCATAGATTACATTTTTGCAAAGAAAGGTGTTAAAAGCCAGGGATGCAAACTTAGCTTAATGCCCTTATCAAAAAATTGGTAAGAAATATCCATGAGAGTTTAGGCCAGCCTCGCACAGGTCATCAATTTAAAAATACCTTGACTCTTCATTCAACAGATACCATCATATAGAACGGTCTTTAAATTTCCAAATCACATCATTTACAGCATTAATGGGTGTGAATCTGCACTTGAAAAGTGCTATGAATGACCTTATATCCTCTCAATCAGACATGAATGTTCCTCTGTATCCCTCTTATCTCAAAATGCTGTGCCTTTGCTTCAAATTCTAAGCTTGTTTAATGAACAATATTTTTCTTTAAATTCACTTGTGAAGAATATGTTACATCAATCCATATATATCTACATACATACCTACTGCATTAAATTACACATTTATCTTTATACACGGATATTTCGTAGGTTACATAATCTATGTAATACTTATATAAACACGCACAAAATTATATTTATGTCTGTAATTATCTGTCTCTTATATGGGCACATTACTTCTCCTGACTGAACAGGCAATTACCACTGTTTCAGTTAGGGTGAGAGTTTGCTCTGCTTTTCTTGTCCTGGCATAAGTGTTAATAACACCCCCTTTCACTCTCAAAGAGTACTCTGGTTTGGATGATAAAATCACATGGACCCACTGCTGTGCAACATGGCGGTCACTAGTCATACGTGGCTACTAAACACCTGAAATGTGGCCAGTCCAAATTCAGATGTGCTGTCATTGTAAAACATACATTGAATTTTGAAGAGTTAGTATGAAAATATACAAATATTAACTCATAGTTCCAAATACTGATTCAATCTTGATATGATAATATTTTCAATTTACTCTTTTAAATAACATGCATTATTGAAATTCATTTACCTTTTTCCATATTGTTTCTAGAACATTTAAAACTACATATGTGGCTCAAATTCATGGCTTGCATTATATTTCTTTGGAACAGTGCTGTTCAAATGAGAATGTTTTCATTCTCTTTTGTTTCCAGTGAAGCTGCAATTCCTATGTCTCTGCTACACATATAACTGGAATTCATACAGAATGTCCAAATGCTCTTTAAGAATTATTACCATGACTGCTTACTTATAATTCACACCTCTACTACCTTTAGAAAAAAAAAGTACTTCGGGATTGTTTACCATTTAAAAATGTAAAAAAAAAAAAAAAAAAGGACAATTAAAATTTTAAGATTGGATTACAAGACAATTAGGAGGAGGGGAAAATGTAAATAATTACAGTAATTATGAATTAAATATAAATCTGAGCTTCCAGGTAGTCAAAGTGAAAAGAAAAAGGAAAAAAAAGAACAAGTTATTTTTTGGATGCATGCATACTGTTTTGGAGAGAGTAATTTTGTCTTAGGATTCAATAAGATAAATGTATCCCAAAGGTTCTTTCATAGTAGCAAGACTACCTAATGGGCACTGTCACTTGCTAACAATTTTTGGAAGATAAAGGATAACTTTCAGAGGAGTGTTGCTATGTGGTTATAACAGTAAGAGTTGATTCAGGTAGGTTAATCTCAGACAATCAAATTCTTTTGCTGGTGAAGATGAAAGCCATTTATATAAATAGGGAGATGACCCAGGTCTCCCATTCCAATGTAAAGCCTCTCAATCAAGGGTTAGAAGGTAGGTGTATATCCATGGATGAAGAATAAGACAAGAGCTAAAGGGTAATACTCTGTGTTTTTGATTATAGAATTAAAGACATGCACTTTGTACACTAGGCTTACAAATGGTACCATTGCCATCTGCTGTGAAACATTTAAGAACCTGATTTACATTTGGCCAGATGGAGGGCCGTCATTCTTCCTGTTTAGGGGGCTATAGAAGGAGCCTACAGTATAGTAAAGTGTGTTCTGCAAAACAAAGGGGACTCAGAAACTAATAAAACATTTGGGCAAATGTTCAATTGAGACCTTAAAGTTCTGAGAGTAAGCCATAGGAGAGATCATTTCGACTTGAAATATTTAACATTTAAAAGATGTTAACAATTATTCACTATTTCCACAAAAGGGCCTTAATGTGGTTAGTCGTCCTGAGTAAGGCATCTTCCCTGAGTCTGTTTATCCTTCAAAATTTTGTGTTTATCTAATGGAAAAACTTTTGCATTTCTCTTGGGAAAGGGTCCATGGATTTCTTCCAATTCCCAAAGGGCGCTCTAACCCCCAAATGAAGAACCAGTTCTAGCAAGCATTATATTTGGAGCTAATACTGTGGTCTAATCTTAGAAAACATCTTCAAATAACAGAATGCACTGACAAACAAGATGGAAAAATTTATTTACCTAGCATTAATCATAGTGAAATAGTATAATGTTAACTTTTGCATGAGTGACTGTGAGCTTATCCTGCTAACTATTTTACCCAAGGTGATTCATCGAGTTAATATAGCAACCAAAGGTGCAGAGAAAAAGAGGAAGGGGTGATGAAAAGGGTTGGAAATATGTTATCAAAATTTGGAACCTTGTGGCTGAATGCAGAAAAAAGAAATAATTTCCCTTAGGATGACTTCCTTAGCCTTGAGAGACTATTTAAGATATGTAACCACCAATGATCTCTATTTGCTCCTCAGATAAAGACCAATATCCTCCAGGCCCCAAGAGTCCTTGCTTTGTCTCCTATATGCCTGTTTTTGGGGCTCCATCTTTCATCTTATCTCCACCCCTCACACCTCTCTGTCCAGTATTCACATTGGCCTTCCTTCAGCTCCTTGGCAGTGGTTGTTGTTCAAGCCACCAATAACCCTGTGGTATCTGTCAGGCAGCTCAAGGCAGCTAATACGCCTAGTATCATTCTCAGCAACACTAGAGACGTTGACTATTTCTTTTATGGCTGAATGTATTTTGTAGATTTTATAGTTACTTTTTGTATCTGAATCTCAAGAAACAGGTTAAGGTAGTATCAGATTTTGTTACAAGAAATAATGCAGGTGGAGTATTCCACGGATTCACAGGAAAAAAAAAAAAAGAGTCGCGGATTCTATTAACAGCAAAATGTGTCTTTAAGTATAACATCTTCAAATAACAGAATGAAATTCTGGGCAGAAATTCCCTAGATTTGCATATTTGCATTAAAAAAACTAAATGCCTTTCTGTACTATATTCTTTATCTAAAAATTTATTTCCTGAATTTAGTCATTTCCTCGTAGAGCTGTAGGACCAATATGTGAAAGAACCATCAGGTACCTCAACTGTTCTTCCCTTCAAAATAGCTTTGAATTCCCCATCCCTTCCTGAGTTTAATACTACCTCCAAACTAACCTTATCACCTCTCCATCTCCAGTCTCCCATTATTTAAACCATTCTTTTCAAAGTATGCACATTAACCTCCATTCACTGTTTCTCAGATTAAACCTAGCCATCTTAGTCTATCATTGATGTTTATCCTAGAAACCTTTTCATCCTTGCAATCCCCCACTTTCCATGAAAAGTGTTCAGCTCATAGTAACCATGTAAAACATTCAAGTGATCTTCATTACTGTATAACTCTGATTTTCTTACATTTGCAGACATACTCTTATAATCTCTTTCTTGGGTTCCTTGGTCCCAGTTATACCTTGTTTGGCCTTCCGGATCCACTGTCCACTTCTAGAACTCAGGAGAATGCAGAGTTCTAACAGACTAGGGCTCTTTGTACTCTGCCTACTGATTAAGTTTAGCCAATGCGGAGCCCTATCCAGATTCAGATTCTAGAGGCAGGGAGGAGAGTGAAGCAGTGTGGTGATTTTTCTGGCTCCATTCTTGTGATGGCACTTGGGCTGGCTCTTAAGGCTGTCTTTACAATGCGTGTCCAACTCGCTCCTTCTAGGTTTCTGTCACTTCTCTCTCTCTACTCCTTTCTGTCCTCAGAATGGTTACAGCTCTGACACCGGGTTACTCTACTATCCCTTAAGGTTCCTCCAGACTCTAAGCACAATGATGAAATATTCTGGTAAGGAAACCTTCCTCAAATTATCCAAATTTGAGTGAACTGTCAGTTTTAAAGATGTTCCTCATATATCCAATTATATAGTACATCAGCTGCTTGTGTTTGTGTGGATTCCACTTTTTTAACATATGACTGAGTTTTGCTTTTAGCACATGAGCTGTCATAGAAAAGAGCTCCAAATTATTGGCCATTTCTCATAGGATATGTGTAGTTTCCATACTCCAAAACTGCTTCACCATTCTGCAAACTGACAAAATCAATTAGCCATGTGTAAGTACTCTAAATATATATACATATTTTTAGGATCCAGACATCATACATTATCTATTTAAACTCATTTTCTCCACTTACATTTTGATCTTTATTGTGTTTAATTTTTTTTATTCAAAGGGAATTTTTTATTAAATAATTTGCTATTCTTCTGGAAATTGCCAAGAAATTCCTATTGATCGTGATCCAAATAGGAAGAAAGAATCTTACCTTACAAATATTTAACTGGCTTTTAATTGTCGTTGGCTCTGATGTGGTGGTGGGTTGGGTTTTCAACCAGTTTTCAGCAGTAGTTGTCATCTGCTCCAATTGTTGTAGCTGATTATAGAAAGTGATGATGTTGTTCTGGTACTCCAGCCAGTTAAGTCTCTCGCTTAGCAATTGGCAGAACTCTATCCACCGGCTGTTCAGTTGTTCTGAGGCTTGTTTGATGCTGTCAGCATTAACACCCTCTAGAAAGAAGGTTTTTAAAATATATCCATTGAAGCCACACACTGCAAGACATCTGAAAACCCACTTGTCTCAAGTTTAAAAGTATTCATCATATGAAGGATTTTGAACAAATCATTTATTTACTGATAAAGAACTAGGAGTACCAACAGGATTTCTGATTACTGATTGTCCATTATTAGAGATGCATCTTATCAAGAGTATGAATGTAATAAAATAATAAATAAGGACACATAAGATGTAGAAGACTAGAATACATTTAAATAAAAACAAAAAGGGTCAAAGCTCTGAGGAGGATTGGAAGATTGATCATGGACAAAAAAATCTTTTGGAGGATTCCCAAATCATTGTTAAATATCATGTATGCTATTGAAATGTACACCGAAACACTAACATTGGTATTTTTTAAATGGTTTGGGAATTAGCTGAAATATTATTTGGATTTTAATAAAGAAGCAAAGGAGCATTTATCAAAAAGCAGTAATTCTCTGTTTCTGCTATAGAAAGGCAGAAATAAGCAGATTTTCCATGGGCCCAAAGAAGTGAAACAAGCACTAAAAAAATAATCTTTCTAATATGAAAAAGATTTTCATGTTACTTACATAACATTTACAAATGTGGAAGTTGATCTGATAATTTAAAATCATATATAACAAAACTAAAGCAGAAAAAAAAATCTATCAAAGGCAAAATGGAAACATAAGAACATCATTATCACTTTTAGCTTTCTGGAGAACCTAGTATGTGTTAGGAATTTGGTGTCTTTTAATATACATGATCTTATTTAAGTTTGTCATAATGTGCTATGTGATGACTAATGCCAATCCAAGTGTATATTATCCTATACACATCAAAAAAGAATAACAACATCATGTAATGCTATGTGTTAAAATACTCACTCTCTATGGTTAGTTGACAAAATTCCAGTTTTCTTACACACACACACACACACACAAAGCATGAATTTATATAGTAACTTCCTTAATAAATCACATTATATAAAATACTAAATATGATATGCATTTTAAAATACAGCTATGATAGCACTGATAACTTTCTTATAGCTTTTGAAATATTATTTGAATATTTCTTATTCCTACATATATCTATAGGGATCTCAAAAGGGATCATGAACTCACTGTAAGATTCTTCCTCTAGATTAAAATATCTATGGGTTAAAGTGATTTAGTGAAGACAAAGTTGTCTAAGAAAAATCTACTTTTATGAATGTTAGTTCTACTCGACTTTCTAGTAATGTAATTTGGTTAATAGGCAAGGAATTTGTTAACGAGTCTACAGACCATCTCTAGCAAACAGAAGTCCTGTGGTTTTACAAACATGCCTCCCACTCTTTTTAAAGCCTAAAAAAATAGAGATTTGAATTCAACGACTATATTATTTTACCCTTTTTTACTCTCCTCTGCTCAGATATTCTAGTTTTCATTTTGTTTTAATTATGTTATGCACCAAATCACATTTCTCAATTGATTTGAAATGTAACTCCCAACTTCACTGATTTCAAACTTTTGATAGGACATTGGAGAACACAACCTTTGCAAATATTATTAGCAACAATCTTTTCTTCCTTCTCTGGCTGATATATTTTTAAAGAAAAATAACTTTTAAAATAATGTGTAAAAACATAAAAGATGCAAGTCTCCATATGTACAACTATAAAAGGTTTGTAGAAGCTAAAAAATTCTTCTAATACTCTAATAGTTAAGGAAGCAATTGGCTTTACTGAGAAATCTGGATGTTTTGTGTGATATACTGTTTGTGATAATTTGGTTTGGAGCAGTGACCAAGAATTGTATCAAAATATGTTTGGGGGATGCCACTAAATAACTGTAGCTGCAAAACGATCATGTTTGCTACAAAGTGTAAGAGAAGAATCCAAAACTGGGTCATATGGGCATTCAGTTTGAGAAAAAAACACTATGATAAAATGCTAACATTATTGTTAGAAAACAAAAGGGAGTAATTTAAAATACACAAGGGAGAGACGTTATATTATGTTAGATAACGATTCAAAAATGTGCCATGGATATAAATGATCAGATGTTTAGAGGAAATATTTTCAGCATATGTTAAACTTGAATAAGCACTTAGAAAAGAAGACCATGTTGGTCCAATTCCAATATAGGCAGGCCAGAGATGGTAAAGTAATTTAAAGGTACTGATGAACTGATACTGCATTGAGTCTTATTTAACATTTCTCTAAATTAAAAAGAAATACACAGAAAAATACCTCACTGTCCCTGAGAGAGGTCAATCATATAAAGAGCCAGCCCTCTCAAATGAAAAAATAAAACCATAAGGTAATTTTCAATATGAATAATACATGTTAATCTAATCAGAAAAATATAAATCAAACTATAATGAACTATCAATAGGTCCTGTGGTATCTATTAAAATCTAGGGATAGAATTTAATGTGTCCTTGCTGATCATTCCCCAAAACTATCAGCTCAATATGTCAGGCCAAAAAAATGTCCACATGCTAAACATCACTGCAAAAGGAATTAAAATAAATGAGAAAAGCAAGTTTTGTACAAATCCACTATGAAATCTATAGTACTCTCTACTTATTAACATATTGATTTTTATAACTGAATAAAGGTGATTAAAATACAATAATAGGTAAAATAAGGATCTCCATATTAGGATAAATGGTGAAAGGGAACAGAAAGTTGCAGAAATTCACAGTAAGAGCTCTGGTATTAGTCAGAACTGAGTTCAAATCTCACTCCTTTTACTAAATGGGTAAATGAGGTTCAATTATTTGATCCCACTGGATCTCATTTTTCTCATCCATGAAATGAGGCTAAAACAGAATTGACCTCATAGGATACCAATGAGGATTCTGAGTTAGCAGATAGGAAGCAGTTACACAAAGCCTGACATATGCCAGGCAACCAATAAATATTAGTCAATGTTACAGCAAATAATATGTAGCCAACAACAACAACAAAAAAAGAGAGATCAGATCTTTCAAATGTTGAAATTGGTGGGGGGAAGTCTTTTTAATGACTGAAAGGGGGCATTTATAAAGAATCAATGACTAGTATTTTTAAAGTTAGTGCTCATTTTATATAATAGGACACTAATATGGGATATAGAAAGTGCTTATAGACATTTTTAAAAGAAATCGTATCAACCAGTGATAAAGTCATGAGTTTATTAGCAAAGCTTGGAGTATTTGGCCATATATCCATACTCATTTGCAATTAAAGTTATAAAGGGCAACCATGCCAAAAATTAAAAACAGAAACTTCTACGTGTCACTGGCAAAAACATGATGTTGACCACAGAGAATCAGACATCCTATTATGAAGGATTTGTATGTAAATATTGTATTACTTCATGTGTGAATATACTTCCTGCTCAACAAGAGTGTAGCCTGTCCTTCTAAACTCTAAACCCCTCTGAGAAAAAGGTCTCCACTGGCAGCATCTGATAGAGTCCCCAGCTTAGAGTAGGTAAGGGATAAATACAGTGTACTTGTGAACTCACACACGACCAAATCAATACCTTACTTCATATGAATATGAACATTAGGGGAGCAATACCCATAGACACAAAAACCCAAACCCAAACACGCACATAGTCTCTCTTGCTTCAAATTTGCTTTTGCTTAAAATACTTGGGGGAAGGATCAAAAGCACTGGTACATGAACATTATGTAATGTTTATCTCTTAAATTAAAATTATAAATGCTGTTACTTCAACTTCATGAATTAGGCATCTATTTTGAGAAAGTCTCCTAAAACTTTCGTAGAATAAATAAGGATACTGTTTCCCCAAAGAATACTGGAATGTGAATAATTTTACTATTATATGTAAATGTTTTATGTGTATTTTGTAAAATTATATGTTCCTTAACCCAACTGAAAATTTTAAATTTTATGACACTTTTTAAGTGTGAATATCTGCAAATTTTTAAGTATCAATCATGTGAGCATCTTTTTTTTCTAATTTTTTGCTAGTTACTTAAGAATACAAACACTAACTCACCAGGCATTATGAACAATACTTATGGAAGCCATTTTGTAGTAGTACATTAGAATCTCAGGGATAATGGATCATAATCTATTCACATCTCATATTCTAAACAACCCCTGAAATAGTCCATGAATAAATATATTGCACCCAGAGGAAATGGATCATGACTTCAAGTGCATCCATTAATTTTATTACTTGTGTACAGTGCATAACAGACTGTTAGAATAATTTTAATTGTGCACCACCTTCCATGCAAATACTTCAGAACTGCCACTTAAAGTGAAATATTCCTCACCAAGTATATTCATCATTAGCCATGAAGCCAGAGTAGAATAACACAAAACCTGTGTTTAGAATGAAAACTCAAAATAAAGTTTTAATAAATAGTGTCTGATTTTTATTGCATATTAGGTGAGGGTCATTATAAGCCCATTTGGCATCTAATACAATAGCCTAAAATGTAATAGAAATTTACTAAGTCCATGAAAATAAGGCCTGAGGATTGTAGACTAAGTTCTAGAGGTCTTTTCGACCACACTAACTTTTATACAATTGATTTTTTAAAATAATAGTTTTTAAAAGTTAATAGGTTTATATAAAATATATACCCCTAGTGAATATAATACATGAATTTACTAAAAGAGCTTTTTTAAACTTTTATTTATAAACATCATTGAATTATGAGAGACAAAGGCCAGATTCCTACTCATATTTGTTTTTGTGAGTAATTTCCTCTAACAGTGACAACTATGACCTTCTCCCCCTCTCTCTCTCCCTCTCTCTCTCTCTCTCACACATACACACACACAAGCACAAAGTTTTTTCCTTTGGAGACTGGAGTCAAAGAATGATGTGTCTGTCAATTAACAACATTTATTGAGTGTGAACTCTGTGTAGACCATTATCCCCAAGTGTCACATGGAGAAATAGGAGACATAAATCAAATTGCCCAGAACTGAGGAGAGAGTAAAAGAAGAGGAACTGAGTCCAACTGTGGGGAAATCTCACTTACTATGGAGGGGCTGGACAACTGCAAATAGTACTATTTCCATGCCCCACTGTTAGTTATACAGACCAGTTGCAAAATGTCTTCCCATTAAAATATATAATTAGAAGAGTTACTGCCACTAAAAATCCTTCACAATGATGTGAAGAGAAGATGAGAGGTTTGGCTTTGAGGTGAGCCAAACTGACTATAATCCCTGTCCTTACCAATCTGACAAAATTTGGTTGCCCAAACTCAAATAGTACCACTCATGTGAAGTACTTAATGAGCTATAAACCGAAATACTAAAAATGCAGTTACACAGTTAATATTATACATAAGAGGAGTCCTTGTCTGTGTTATCAGTCTGTACTATTTAATTACAATCTTTAGCAGACTTACTATTAGGTATTACCTTAAACACTATAATCTAACACTCGAGGGATGATGGTTTTGAGGCATTCTTCTAGTTTAATATACTAATAATTACTACTTTTATTTAAACATTTCCTTAATGTGATTGTCTTCAGATTCTTAATTAACATAGAGGAAACTACAATTAGAAATTGAAAGGGAAGCACAGTTTAATGTAGAAAACATCACCAGCCCTATTAGATAATTATACTATCTCCTCTGAAAATTGTGGTGAAACAATTTTATAGCTTAAAGAAGGGGGAAATGAGCTATGCATATATATGCTTCCAAATAAATGTTTGATACTATTTTTTTTTTAAAGATTTTATTTATTTGACAGAGAGAGACACAGTGAGAGAGGGAACATAAGCAGGGGGAGTGGGAGAGGGAGAAGCAGGCTTCCTGCTGAGCAGGGAGCCCAATGTGGGGCTTGATCCCAGGACCCTGGGACCATGACCTGAGCCGAAGGCAGATGCCCAACCAACTGAGCCACCCAGGCACCCCGATACAACTATTCTCTTGGTAATTTTAATATTAATAAAGGAAAACAATTTATCTAAACCAGGTCTTTTTTTATACCTGACTGATAAGGAGACTATCTATAGATGCAAGAATGTTATTTTACAAACAAAATTAAGAATAAAGTATAATCTAAATAGATAAAAATAAAGCAAATTATTAGATATAAAAATACTCTAGATTGTCCTGAAATTCCATAATCTCATACACTGAAAATCTTTTGCTTTGAAGTAAGCAGATCAGTTAAAAACCATCTGGCATAAAATCTCAGGAAATTAAGATTCATTAATGAACAATCAGAGTAATGATATAGTAGCCAGATTGTTTACCATAGTTGTGAAATTATCTAAAATTTTAATTATACCATTTTTGTGTTTAAATAAAAAATTATAAAAACAAACCTTAGAGAAGGTTATGTTGTATCCTTTAAAAAAAAAAAAAGAAGTAAGTACAAATTTGGAAATTCCCCCTTCTCGGCATAACACAGCTACAGGAAAGAAAATTAGATCACTAGGTACCCAATCTAGTCTCCCACTTACTCTCATTAAAATTCTAGAAAGCCAACAATTTCTTGAGATTAAAGTTCTTATTCCCATCTTATATAGTAACAATAAGCTTCATAAAAATTATATTTGTGAAAAATTTCTCTAAGAATTTCCTTCCACTGTCCACCACTCTCAAACTACCCCCATACTTATCCAATCAAATGATGTTGACAGGAATCACTTCAAAAAGGACACGGTTAATGAATAGATAAATCAGTTCATTATACCAAAATCCATGTTAAAAACTTATAAACATGATTTTTAAGCTAACATGCTCTCTGTTAGCAGCACTGTAGCCTCTTTATTTAGCCTACCAGGATCATCAAGATCACTTACATGCTTGCACAAGAACTGGGGCATCCAAAAGGAAAATGTTCATGTAAAACTTTGAAGTATGCAAGTAATTGAAGCAACCCCCTTTTTTGGTTATAAAAAAGGTTCCAAATAGGGGTGCCTGGGTGGCTCAGTTGGTTAAACATTGGTCTTTGGCTCAGGTCATGATCCCATTGGGCTACCCGCTCAGCAGGGAGTCTGCTTCTCCCTATGCCCCTCCCCCTGCTTGTGGTGGCTCTCTCTCTCTCTCTCTCTCTCTCTCTCAAATAAATCTTTTTTTAAAAAAAGATTCCAAATAAATTAATATGAGTCTCTTACTGATTCTGTGCATATTTTCCAAATATCATTCTACTATGAAACTCACAGTATAATTAATACTAAAATTCACAATGTATTTAATGTTAACTGTACTTGGGCGCCTGGGTGGCTCAGTTGGTTAAGCGACTGCCTTCGACTCAGGTCATGATCCTGGAGTCCCGGGATCGAGTCCCGCATCGGGCTCCCTGCTCGGCAGGGAGTCTGCTTCTCCCGCTGACCCTCCTCCCTCTCATGCTCTCTGTCTCTCATTCTCTCTGTCTCAAATAAATAAATAAAATCTTAAAAAAAAAAAAAAAAAAAAAAAACTTAAAAAAAAAAAATGTTAACTGTACTTTAATATTCTGTAAGTCTTTCCATTTGATAAAGTAGAGTCAAAATGAAAATTGTCTTTAAACTGATCCTAACTTCTATGCAACTCTGTTATGAGAGTGTTTTCAGGACCTAAGACTGATTTTTTTTGGGGGGGGGGGATTTTTGGTAATTTTTTTTATTTTTATACTGTGAACATATATCTTAATATTATAGCAATTTGAGCTAGTTTTTTCCCCTTTACATACATTCAAGAGAGATTCATTTAGAGACTCATTACAAAAGTTAAAATTATTATTACACTTAGCAAATACTTTTTCTTTTTTGGGGGGGTTTATTTTGGGAATTCTGTCTTTTTTTAATTTTATTATGTTAATCACCATACATTATATCATTAGTTTTTGATGTAGTGTTCCATGATTCATTGTTTGTGTATAACACCCAGTGCTCCATTTAGTACGTGCCTTCTTTAATACCCATCACCAGGCTAACACATCTCCCACCTCCCTCCCCTCTGGAACCCTCAGTTTGTTTCTCAGAGTCCACAGTCTCTCATGGTTCGTCTCCCCCTCCAATTCCCCCCATTCATTTTTCCCTTCCTACTATCTTCTTCTCATTTTTTAACATATAATGTATTATTTGTTTCAGAGGTACAGGTCTGTGAATCAACAGTCTTACAAAATTCACAGCACTCACCATAGCACATACCCTCCCCAATGTCTATCAGCCAGCCACCCCATCCCTCCCACCCGCCACCACTCCAGCAACACTCAGTTTGTTTCCTGAGATTAAGAATTCCTCATATCAGTGAGATCATATGATACATGTCTTTCTCTGATTGACTTATTTCACTTAGCATAATACCCTCCAGTTCCATCCATGTCATTGAAAATGTCAAGGATTTCAGGTTTTTTTTGATGGCTGCATAATATTCCAGTGTATATATATACCACATCTTCTTTAGCCATTCATCTGTCCATGGACATTTTGGCTCTTTCCATACTTTGGCTATTATGGACATTGCTGCTATAAACATTGGGTGCACGTACCCCATCAGATCACTACATTTGTATCTTTGGGGTAAATACCCAGTAGTGCAATTGCTGGGACATAGGGTAGGTCTATTTTCAACTTTTTGAGGAACGTCCATGTTGTTTTCCAGAGTGGCTGCACAAGCTTGCATTCCCACCAACAGTGTAGGAGGGTTCCCCTTTCTCCGCATCCCCGCCAACATCTGTCATTTCCTGACTTGTTAATTTTAACCATTCTGACTGGTGTGAGGTGGTATCTCATTGAGGTTTTGATTTGGATTTCCCTGAGGCTGAGCGATGTTGAGCACTTTTTCGTGTATCTCCTGGCCATTTGGATGTCTTCTTTGTAGAAATGTCTGTTCATGTCTTCTGCCCATTTCTTGATTGGATCATTTGTTCTTTGGGTGTTGAGTTTAAGAAGTTCTTTATACATTTTGGATACTAGCCCTTTATCTGATATGTGATTTGCAAAAATCTTCTCCCATTCTGTCGGTTGTCTTTTGGTTTTGTTGACTGTTTCCTTTGCTGTGCAAAAGCTTTTTATCTTGATGAAGTCCCAATAGTTCATTTTTGCCATTGCTTCCCTTGCCTTTGCAAAGGTTTCTTGGAAGAATTTGCTGCAGCTGAGGTCGAAGAGGTTGCTGCCTGTGTTCTCCTCTAGGATTTTGATGGATTCCTGTCTCACATTTAGGTCTTTCATCCATTTTGAGTCTATTTTTGTGCGTGGTGTAAGGAAATGGTCCAGTTTCATTCTTCTTCATGTGGCTGTCCAATTTTCCCAACACCATTTGTTGAAGAGACTGTCTTTTTTCCACTGGACATTCTTTCCTGCTTTGTCAAAGATTAGTTGAGCATAGAGTTGAGGGTCCATTTCTGGGCTCTCTATGCTGTTCCATTGATCTATGTGTCTGTTATTGTGCCAGTACCATACTGTCTTGAAGATTACAGCTTTGTAATAGAGCTTGAGGTATGGAATTGTGACGCCACCAGCTCTGCTTTTCTTTTTCAACATTCCTCTGGCTATACAGGGTCTTTTCTGGTTCCATACAAATTTTAGGATTATTTGTTCCATCTCATTGAAAGAAGTTGATGGTATTTTGATACGGATTGCATTAGATGTATAGATTGCTCTAGGTAGAATTGACATCTTCACAATATTTGTCCTTCATTCCATGAGCATGAGCATTTTTCCATTTCTTTGTGTCTTCCTCAATTCCTTTCATGAGTATTTTATAGTTTTCTGTGTATAGATTCTTTGCCTCTTTGGTTAGATTTATTCCTAGGTATCTTATGATTTTGGGTGCAATTATAAATGGGATTGACTCCTTAATTTCTCTTTCTTCTGTCTTGTTGTTGGTGTATAGGAATGTCACTGATTTCTGTGCATTGATTTTATATCCTGCCACTCTACTGAATTCCTGTATGAGTTCTAGCAGTTTGGGATGGAGTCTTTTGGGTTTGCCACATAAAGTATCATACCATGTGCAAAGAGTGAGAGTTTGACTTCTTCTTTGCCAATTCGGATGAGGTTTTATTTCTTTTTGTTGTCTGATTGCTGTGGCTAGGACTTCTAATACTATGTTGAATAGCAGTGGTGAAAGTGGACATCCCTGCCGCGTTCCTGACCTTAGGGGGAAAGCTCTCAGTTTTTCCTCATTGAGAATGATATTTGCTGTGGGTTTTTCATAGATGGCTTTTATGATATTGAGGTATGTACCCTCTATCCCTATACTCTGAAGAGTTTTGATCAAGAAAGGATGCTGTACTTTGTCAAATGCTTTTTCTGCATCTATTGAGAGGATTGTATGGTTCTTGTTCTTTCGTTAATTTATTGTATCACGTTGATTGATTTGCGGATGTTGAACCAACCTTGCAGCCCAGGGATAAATCCCACTTAGTCGTGGCAAATAATCCTTTTAATGTATTTTTGGATCCTATTGGCTAGTGTTCTGGTGAGAATTTTTGCATCCATGGTCATCAGGGATATTGGTCTGTAAATCTCCTTTTTGATGGGGTCTTTGTCTGGTTTGGGGATCAAGGTAATGCTGGCCTCATAAAATGAGTTTGGAGGTTTTCCTTCCATTTCTATTTTTTGGAACAGTTTCAGAAGAGTAGGTATTAATTCTTCTTGAAATGTTTGACAGAATTCCCCTGGGAAGCCATCTGGCCTTGGGCTTTTTGGGGGGGGGAATTTTTGATAACTGCTTCAATTTCCTTAGTGGTTATGGGTCTGTTCAGGTTTTCTATTTCTTCCTGATTCAGTTT
This sequence comes from Mirounga leonina, assembly GCF_011800145.1. NCBI lineage: Eukaryota > Metazoa > Chordata > Mammalia > Carnivora > Phocidae > Mirounga > Mirounga leonina. Next base: position 17,521,968 of record NW_023270158.1, read on the forward strand.
TGGTAGTTTATACATCTCTAGGAATGTATCCATTTCTTCCAGATTATCTAATTTGTTGGCATATAGTTGCTCCTAATATGTTCTTATAATCGTTTGTATTTCTTTGGTGTTGGTTGTGATCTCTCCTCTTTCATTCATGATTTTAGTTATTTAGGTCCTTTCTCTTTTCTTTTTGATAGGTCTGGCCACAGGTTTATCAATCTTGTTAATTCTTTCAAAGAACCAGCTCCTAGTTTCGTTGAGGTGTTCTACTGGTCTTTTGGTTTCTATTTCATTGATTTCTGCACGGATCTTTATTATTTCTCTTCTCCTGCTGGGTTTAGGTTTATTCGCTGTTCTTTCTCCACCTCCTTTAGGTATAGAGTTAGGTTGTGTATTTGAGACCTTTCTTGTTTCTTGAGAAAGGCTTGTATTGTTATATACTTTCCTCTTAGGACTGCCTTTGCTGCATCCCAAAGATTTTGAACAGTTGTGCTTTCATTTTCATTTGTTTCCATGAATTTTTTTAAATTCTTCTTTAATTTCCTGGTTGACCCATTCATTCTTTAGTAGGATGCTTTTAGCCTCCATGTATTTGAGTTCTTTCCGACTTTCCTCTTGTTATTGAGTTCTAGTTTCAAAGCAGGAAATGATCCCAATCTTTTGGTACCAATTGAGACCTGATTTGTGACCTAGGATGTGATCCATTCTGGAGACTGTTCCATGGGCACTAGAGAAGAATGTGTATTCTGTTTCTTTGGGATAGAATGTTCTGAATATATCTGTGAAGTTCATCTGGTCCAGTGTCATTTAAAGCCTTTATTTCCTTGTTGATCTTTTGCTTAGATGATCTGTCCATTTCAGTGAGGGGGGTTCCAAAGTCCCCTACTACTATTGTAGTGTTGTCAATGTGTTTCTTTGCTTTTGTTATTAATTGCCTTATATAATTGGCTGCTCCCATGTTAGGGGCATAGATATTTACAATTGTTAGATCTTCTTGTGGGATAGACCCTTTAAGTATGATATAGTGTCCTTCCTCATCTCTTATTATACTCTTTGGTTTAACATCTAATTTGTCTGATATTAGGATTGCCATCCCAGCTTTCTTTTGGTGTCCATTAGCATGGTAAATGGTTTTCCACCCCCTCACTTTCAATCTGGGGGTGTCTTTGGGTCTAAAATGAGTCTCTTGCAGACAGCATATCGACTGGTCTTGTTTTTTTTTAATCCAATCTGATACCCTGTGTCTTTTGATTGGGGCATTTAGCTCATTTACATTCAGGGTAACTATTGAAAGGTATGAATTTAGTGCCATTGTATTGCCTGTAAGGTGACTGTTACTGTATATTGTCTGTGTTCCTTTCTGGTCTATGTTGCTTTTAGGCTCTCTCTTTGCTTAGAGGACCCCTTTCAATTTTTCTTGTAGGACTGGCTTTGTGTTTGCAAATTCCTTTAGTTTTTGTTTGTCCTGGAAGTTTTTTTATCTCTCCTTCTATTTTTCAATGACAGCCCAGCTGGATATAGTATTCTTGGCTGATTATTTTTCTCATTTAGTGCTCTGAATATATCCTGCCAGTCCTATCTGGCCTGCCAGGTCTCTGTGGATAGGTCTGTTGCCAATCTAATGTTTCTACCCTTGTAGGTTATGTATCTCTTGTCCCGAGCTGCTTTCAGGATTTTCTTTTTGTCTCTGAGACTCATAAGTTTTACTATTAGATGTCGGGGTGTTGACCTATTTTTATTGATTTTGAGAGGGGTTCTCTGTGCCTCCTGGATTTTCATGCCTGTTTCCTTCCCCAAATTAGAGAAGTTCTCTGCTATAATTTGCTCCAATATACCTTCTGCCCCTCTCTTTCTTCTTCTTCTGGGATCCCAATTATTTTAATATTGTTTAGTCTTATGGTATCGCTTATCTCTCGAATTCTGCCCTCGTGATCCAGTAGTTGTTTATCTCTCTTTTTCTCAGCTTCTTTATTTTCCATCATTTTGTCTTCTCTATCACTGATTCTCTCTTCTGCCTCATTTATCCTAGCAGTTAGAGCATCCATTTTTTATTGCACCTCAATAATAGCCTTTTCGATTTTGACTTGGTTAGATTTTAGTTCTTTTATTTTTCCAGAAAGGGTTTCTCTAATACCGTCCATGCTTTTTTCAAGCCCAGCTAGTATCTTTAAAATTGTCATTCTGAACTCTATTTCCGACATCTTACTAATGTCCATATTGATTAGGTCCCTGCAGTCAGTACTGCCTCTTGTTCTTTTTTTTTTGAGGTGATTTTTTTCTATCTTGTCATTTTGTCCAGAGGAGAACAGATGAATGAGAGAACAAAATGCTAACAGGGTAACAACAACCCCAGAAAAATATAAACTAAACAAACCAGAAAAGACCTGAAACCGGAGGAAAAGAAAGGGAAAGAATGAAAAGAAAAAAAATAAAAATAAAAAAAAAGCATATGATCAAATATGATCAGGCTGGTGCATAGATCAGTGCCACACACTAGATTTTGGGCGTATTTTGGTCTGTTAGAAGAAATGGCCTCCCAAAATTTTAAAGAATGGAAAGCTTATATATGTACAAAAAATAGGGTAAATACGATGAAGGGATGGAATGTGACTGTAAAGATGAAAATTATAAAAGATTTTATAAAAGGAATTGATAAGGTAAGTAGTTGGTTGAAAAAAGAAAGAAGAGAAATTTAAAAAAAGGGGGGGAGAATGTGATGAGGCAGGAAACTAAAACAAAGCCATACACTATAGAGATTTAGGGTATATTTTGGTCTTTAGAAGAAGCTGTACCCCAAAATTTTAAAGCCAGAACAACATATATATACACCAAAAATAAGGTTAACTACTATGAAGGGATAGAATATGACTCTAAAAATGAAAAATAAAAAAGATTTTTAAAAAAGGGATTGATAAGATGTTGGTTGAAAAAGGGAAAAAGAAAAATTCAAAAAAATAGAAAAAGAAAAAAGAAAATTAAAAAAATTAACTTTGAAAGACTAAAGAATCAGGGGGAAGAAAGTCATGAATTCTTTGTGCTGCATTCCCCTAGTGCTGGAGTTCTGGACCTAAGACTTATTTTTAACAAAATTCTGCAACATCAAGTCAAAGTCACTTCTACATTGACATCATGGTAATCTCTGCACTTTTAAGAATTTTAAGACACTCCCCATTTTTCTCAGCACCTTTCTTAATTTCCCTTAACAAACTGCCTTTCAGACTAATAGGTTTTGTTTTCTGCATTTCTTAAGTAATACTAAAAATTCATTCTTTCAGTAGGTATTTAGAAATGAAAAAAGTAGATTTTGAAATATGTCTAATATATTTTATACCAGTTTTGAACCAGAATGATACAAGTATTGAATTTTTTTTTGCAGGTCTTATATTTTCATTCTGACGGAAAATTTAAAAGAGGACTTCTAAAATCATTCCAGATACTAAAAAAACCCAACTCTAATCTTACAGTAAATTATCTGAAGTAGAAAATTCAGCTTTCTATGTATACAAATATAGAAAATACTATAAAATTTTCTTAAAGATATTAGTTATGCTTATTCTTACACCTATTTTACACTATGAATATGTGTTAAATATTGTTGGCACAAAACAAACTATAAATTTGTATTAATTGCATAATATTAATAACACTGTACAAGAATGACTTGTCTTCATCTTAATTTTTGAGGATTAGAGATGTGGTTAAGAGGAATAAACATTTACATGAGGTCATAAATGAAGTACCATGATTCAGCTCTTATTTTCCTTCTTTATAAATAAAAGGACAAGAATGTATGTGTTTTATATGGGTATGAGTTTTATTGTAACTCCATAGCTTAAACCTGAGAAAAGAAATTCTGGGCTTGTAAATTTAAGACCTTAACTGAGATAATGGTTAGAAACCTGGTTTAGATAAACCTCATTTCGTCCTTCAGCTTTATGAGCCAAACCAGTAAACTCCAGTTTTTGGTTCTATGGCAGCAGAGCTATTGTTAATTAGGGTGAGGGGTCCCCGTGAAATATACCTGGAGAGAGGTACTCCAGGCACTTAGGCATGTGTCTGCCTTCACTCACAGTTTGCACGATTACATAAAATAAATGTTATGAAATTTATTCTGTGTAAGACCGAAAAAAAGGAAAAAGTTAGAATCCTTGAGTGATTGAATGGAGCAGCAGAAATGCTCTAGGTATAGCCAAAATTTGAGCCTAATCACATAACAGTCACACCTTATCTTTATTGGCATAACACACGAGAAGCTTAAAATTTGATCGATATGGTAAACCTATGAGCAATGTCTCAAATCACACACCTAGCTCTTACTGCTCTTTGCTCTCCACACAAGTTAGCATTTTTCTTCAAAAGTATTATTATTTTCTGACCAAAATTATCTAAGTAACTGCCTTAACTTTGCTTTGCTAAGAAGAACTTCACCAATTAATATTTATTAGGGACCTAATGTATGTCCTGATTTTTCTTCATGCTTCCTAAATTTAGAGCTTTGAGGGCAATAACCTAGAAAATGACATCATCACTAATCATATGATCATTTTAAACCAGTATGTGGTTTTAGTTACCAAAAAAATCATTCCCTACATTTCTAAATTTTAAGTGCTTTTTGAATAATGATCTGAGTTTAGGTATGCTTGACATTTGATTATGAAAAGAGACCATTTAAAAGTATAGATTTTACAGTGGCTTATAAAAATAAAAAAGTGACAATATAGTTGCTACAGGGAAATTGTGTAGTGGCTACAAGCCTATTTTTTAGATCACAAAATTTCATTTAATATGAGTATGCTGTTATCAAATTCATCAGTTACACCACCCAGCAACATACAGCTCAACAACAATCTTTCAGTATTTTGCACTGTCTATATATTCATTAACTTGTTAAACCAATCCTCAGCTGTCATGTTTGCTTGTTTTTATTATTAACCAAATACAGTCATGGGGCTCATTAAAAGAAAAAAAAATGAATTGATTTCCTAAGAAGATCACTGAACTTTTTAATGCCAACATGACAATTAAGGCAAAAAATAATTCATACACAATATTTATGCTGCAGAATGCAGGAAGGTCCTGGAAAAAGCTGACATGCACAAAAAAAACATTTGTTACATTTTGTTATTATACACTTGTAAACATATCCTGTGAAATATGTAAAAAAAAGTCTTGTTTGAAAATAGCATTATCCCTGATTCTCATAAATTACTTATATCTGGAAATGAATGTAGTATGACAATGATAATTTCAAAGAAGTTTGTTCAAAACCGATGTCAATAACGTTTTGTTCAGATAGCTTCTGAAGCACTGTTAGGAAAAACTAATTTTAATTCATTCTCAAAAAAGAAAAAATATTTGGGAAAAAAAAAAAGCAAGTGGCACCTGGGTGGCTCAGTCAGTTAAGCATCAGACTCTTGATTTTGGCTCAGGTCATGATCTCAGGATTTTGAGATCAAGACCCACCTTGGGCTCTGTGCTGGGCATGGAGCCTACTTAAGATTCTCTCTCTCCCTCTGCCCCTATCCCACCTCCCACCCCCACCCCCTGCTCACAGGTGCCCTAAATAAATAAATAAGAAAAAAAGAAAAAATGTGTTAGCTTTGTACTTTTACCTTACTCAAAAACAGCTGAAGTTAAAAAAATAAAGTTTCCCCTGAGAAGACATTTGTAAAATGAGTAAAAAAAAAAAAAAAAAAATGAAAAACAACATAGAAAATGTCAAATACATTACTAGCCACAGGTATGCTGATGAAGCCTTACATATAATTGTGGTCTGTTTGGAAAAATACATTGCAAGAATTACTTAAAATCAGATCACAATCAGTTTATATATACTATATGATTGCTTACATTTCCAGTGATTTCTGCAAACATTGTTTTCTTAAATTATTTGGACAAATGCTAGCAGGATTTGCATTAAAATTGATTTCTCTGCAACAGATTGATAAAATATTCTAGCACATACCATTTTCTTACACTGGACTCAAAGATGAATTTCCTCTAATAATCCGCTTAGCATTAAGAAAGAATAAAAAAAGCTCACAAACTCACTTTAATTTAAATTTGCATTCAGGAAGTTCTTGTCTGATATAATTCAGCTGATAAATATGAACCTATGTGTTTATCAAATCCCTAAGAAGATTATCTAAATCAACTCCGTGTAATTACCATTCACCATCTGTTCCACCAGGGCCTGAGCTGATCTGCTGGCATCTTGCAGTTTTCTGAACTTCTCGGCTTTTTCTCGCTCTATGGCCTGCAGCATGACAGCAAAGGTGAGTATTTCAATACAAAGATTGTGAAGCTACACAGTAATTATAACTTCTACTTGCCCTTTCAAGACTTAAGATATTTCACTCTGTCAGCTTATCGTGTGAATCTAAAGATTTTTTTTCTCAAGTTTCTTGGCACCAGAAGCATCCAAATGACAATGAAAGCACAAGCCATTTTCATATTGAATTGCTACTACTTTTAATAAGATTTCTACTCTTAACTTTTTTTTTTTTTACACAATAGTTTCTGATGCACTGTAATATAAGGCTGCAAAAAAACCCACAAAAAAACAAAAGCAAATAATAAGAAACAATGAAAGTATAAAGTGACAGAGACAGATAATTAAAACTTAAATTTGTCTTTTAAATACACACCACTGAAATTACTCCTAATAACTTAAGTACGTATTCTGTATTAAAAATCAAATAGAAAATCTTGTAAGTATATGAAGAGGGAAATGCACATTAGAATGAATAATTTAGCAAAAAAACCCATATTTACCTAAATACAAGACTACAGGTTAATTTTTCTCTCTAAAACTTTCAAAGTACTCCCATTTCAAGGAAAAAGATTCAGTTTCGAAAAGCTTTCTAAATTCTTTTGTTCATTTCTCCTAACTTAAACATAACTTTTGAACAACAAAACCACAATGATTTGAATTAATAAAATCTAGCATTTAATACTGTTGGGTTTAGTTAATAATGTCTCTACAGATATATATTACATATATATAAGATATATATTATATATATTAAACTATGATACAACTGAACTGTATTATCATAATCATTAGCTTTGTACTTTTACAAAAAAATATGTGGCTATAACATTATGTTATGTGTCCTAAAACATAACTACCTGCAGAAAAAGCAAGCTTTAAAGCATTTAACATATAGTTGGAGCAATACTCCTGTGACCCAAAAATAGCATCATACAAAGATTTCACTTGAGTTTGTGACAGGAGGTTATTCTATATCCAACTTTTTTTTAAATTTTAATTCGATCTATATGTCTCTAAACAAATGTTACAGGGTATAATATCGGAGTACAGGTAGGAGGCCTGTAATCAACATGTGCACACTCTGCAGAGCATTGTTCAATAGAACTTTCTGCAAGCATGAAAATATTATAGATCTGTGCTGTCCAATACAGTAGCCATTAGCCATATGTGGGTACTGAGTACTTGAAAGGTAGCAAGTGTGACTAAGGAAACTAATTTTTGATCTAATATAATTAAATTTAAATGTAAAAAGCTACCATGTGTCAAGTGCCCATTGTAATTCTACAGCGCAGATCTAGTGTCTTCCCTTTTGAAAGCCAATAAAGACAGACAGACAGACATGTAGACTAAATACAGATGAAGATACTATGGCAACATCAGAAATACATTCAGAGAAATAAGTAATCTATTTCCCAAGCACACCAAATGATAGGAATGCTCACACTATAACCCATACATTCTAAAATATTTAAAATGATTCTCCAATTTAAAGAAATAACCACAATTAAAGAGAAGCCTTTAAAAATTGGATTTAAGACAGAGTTTCATGAACTGGGATTATTGGATTCAGGGTCAAGGATGCAAAGTGCTGGAGGAAAAAGATGGTGAAGGAGTAGGGGACCCTATTTCAACTGGTCCCTGGAATTGAGCTGGCTATCTACCAGACCACTCTGAGCACCCACGAAACCAGCCTGAGATGTAAGAAGATCTGGATCTCTAGAAGCAGAATATCACAGGCAGTTGATTTCCAGGTGAGCACAGATTCTGTGGGCAGAAATCGGAGGATAAACGGCAGCGGGAGGGAGCCTGGCCATGGGGATCCTACACCGCCGGTGAGTGACAGCCTCCTGCTCGGGGGACGGGGCACAGACTCGCAGACCGGTAGCGGCTGGGAAAGGACTTTAGGGCAGCCCCGGGGCAGAAACCTGGAACGGAGGGGTCGCGACTGCGAACTGGGCGCAGCTGGCGGTTTTAGAAGCACAAAGGGCAGAAATGGGCCCCAACCTGGAGGCAGGACTGGGGGTGCTGTGGAGGGGTGCACAACCCAGGACGCTGCAGTTTATAGCAGCACGGACAGAAACGGAGACAATGTGGCCTGGAGAGCTCACTGAAGAACAGACTGGGATCTCTCTGCTCTGAGGCAGAAGGTTGGAAACAGTCTCTTCTGCTCTCTCGGAAGAGACGCAGAAAGCCACCAGGGAAAGCCACCAGAGAACAAAAGCCCCCCAAAACTAGTTCCCACTGAGTCCACTCCTCACCACAGGGGGGCAGGGCAACTCTGCCCAAACAGGGTTGCCTGAGTAACAGCATGGCAGGCCCCTCCCTCAGAAGACAGGCTGGGAAAACAAGAGGCCAGCAACCCTAAGGTCCCAAGAAAACAGGTGCATCTTGCTTGGGTTCTGGTCAATAATTTGGATGCTACACATTCCCTCAACCACTCATCAACAGAATGAATAGGAGGAGGAACCCCCCAAATAGGAAAGACTCAGAGATTAGGACTTATGCTGCAGATTTACAAATGGATGCAGATATAACCAAGATGTTGGAGATGGAATTCAGGCTAGCAATTGTGAAGACAATGGCTAGAATGGAGAAATCAATTAATGGCAACATAGAGTCTCTAAGGGCAGAAATGAAAGCTGAATTGGCAGAACTTAAAAATGCTATCAATGAGATCCAATCTAATCTAGATAATCTAACAGCTAGGGTAAGCGAGGCAGAAAAACGAATCACAATTAACCTGGAAGACAATTTAATAGATAAAAAGGGAAAAGAGAAGGCCAGGGAAAAACAACTCAGAATCCATGAAAATAGAATCAGAGAAATAAGTGACACCATGAAGCATTCCAATGTCAGATTTATTGGAATCCCAGAGGGAGTGGAGAGAGAGAGAGGGCTAGAAGATGTATTTGAGCAAATCGTAGCTGAGAACTTCCCTAATCTGAGGAATGAAACAAACATTCGTGTCCTAGAGGCAGAGAGGACCCCTCCCAAGATCAAGGAAAACAGGCCAACGCCCCGGCATGTAATAGCAAAACCCGCAAATCTTAGAACCAAGGAAACTATCTTAAGGGTAGTTAGGGGGAAGAGATTCCTTATGTACAGAGGGAGGAACATCAGAATAAGGTCAGACCTATCCACAGAGACCTGGCAAGCCAGAAAGGCCTGGCAAGACCTATTCAGGGTACTAAATAAGAAGAACATGCAGCCAAGAATACTTTATCTGGCAAGGCTGTCATTTAGAATGGATGGAGAGATGCAGAGCTTCCAGACCAGCAGAAACTGAAAGAATATGTGACCACTAAGCCAGCCCTGCAGGAAATATTAAGGGGGATTCTATAAAAGGAGAAAGACCCCAAGAGTAATATACAACAGAAATTTACAGGGACAATCTATAAAAACAACGTCTTCACAGGCAACATGATGACAATTAATTCATATCTTTCAATAATCACTCTCAACGTCACTGGCCTAAACACTCCCATAAAATGGCACAGGGTTGCAGACTGGATAAAAAGACAGGACCCATCCATATGCTGTCTACAAGAGACTCATTTTGAACCTAAAGATACATCCAGACTGAAAGTGAAGGGATGGAGATCCATCTTCCATGCCAGCGGATCTCAGAAGAAAGCTGGGGTAGCAATTCTTATATCAGACAAATTAGATTCTAAACTAAAGTCTGTAATTAGAGACACAGTAGGACACTATATCATTCTTAAAGGGTCTATCCAACAAGAAGATCTAACAATTGTAAATATCTATGCCTCCAACATGGGAGCAGCCATCTACATAAGCCAACTGTTAACCAAAATAGTCATATTGATAACAATATGTTAATTGTAGGAGACCCCAATACTCCAGTCTCAGCAATAGACAGATCATTTAAGCAGAAAATCAACAAAGAAACAAGAGCTTTGAATGATACACTGGACCAGATGGACCTCATAGATATATACAGAACATTCCACCCTAAATCAACAGAATACTCATTCTTCTGGAGCGCACATGGAACTTTCTCCAGAATAGACCACATACTGGGTCACAAATCAGGTCTCAACCAATATGAAAAGACTGAGATTATTCCCTGCATATTCTCAGACCACAATGCTCTAAAACTGGAACTCAATCACAAGAAAACATTTGGAAGAAATTCAAACACTTGGAAGCTAAAGACCACACTGCTCAAGAATGTTTGGGCCAACCAGGAAATCAAAGAAGAACTTAAACAATTCATGGAAATCAATGAGAATGAAAACACATCAGTCCAAAACCTATGGGATACTGTAAAGCCGGTCCTAAGGGGGAAATACATAGCCATCCAAGTCTCACTCAAAAAAATAGAAAAATCCCGAATTCACCAACTAACTCTACACCTTAAAGAACTAGAGAAAAAGCAACAAATGATGCCTAAGCCACACATTAGAAGAGAAATAATTAAGATTAGAGCAGAGATCAATGAATTAGAAACCAGAAACACAGTAGATCAGATCAATGAAACTAGAAGTTGGTTCTTTGAAAGAATTAATAAGATTGAAAACCACTGGCCAGACTGATCCAAAAGAAAAGAGAAAGGACCCAAATTAATAAAATTATGAATGAAAGGGGAGAGATCATGATTAACACCAAGGGAATAGAAACAATTATTAGAAATTATTATCAACAACTATATGCCCATAAACTGAGCAATCTGGATGAAATGGAGGCCTTCCTGGAAACCTATAAGCTGCCAAGACTGAAACAAGAAGAAACTGACAACCTGAATAGGCCAATAACCAGTAACGAGATTGAAGCAGTGATCAAAAACCTCCCAAAAAACAAGAGTCCAGGGCCAGATGGATTCCCTGGGGAACTCTACCAAACATTCAAAGAAGAAATAATACCTATTCTACTGAAGCTGTTTCAAAAAATAGAAATGGAAGGAAAACTTGCAAACTCATTCTATGAGGCCAGCATTACCTTAATCCCCAAACCAGGCAAAGACCCCATCAAAAAGGACAATTTCAGACCGATATCCCTGAGGAATATGGATTCCAAAATCCGCAACAAAATCCTAGCTAATAGGATCCAACAATACATTAAAAAGATCATCCACCATGACCAAGTGGGATTTATCCCCTGGATGCAAGGTGGTTCAACATTCGCAAGTCTATCAATGTGATAGAACACATTAATAAGAGGAGGGAGAAGAACCATATGGTCCTCTCAATTGATGCAGAAAAAGCATTTGACAAAATACAACATCCTTTCCTGATTAAAACTCTTCAGAGTATAGGGATAGAGGGAACATTCCTCAAGTTCATAAAATCCATCTATGAAAAACCAACAGTGAATATCATCCTCAATGGGGAAAAGCTGAGAGCTTTTCCCTTAAGATTAGGAACACGTCAAGGATGCCCACTCTCGCCACTATTGTTCAACATAGTACTAGAAGTCCTAGCAACAGCAATCAGACAACAAAAAGAAATAAAAGGTATTCAAATTGGCAAAGAAGAAGTCAAACTCTCTCTTTTCACAGACAACATGATACTTTATGTGGAAAACCCAAAAGACTCCACCCCCAAATTACTAGAACTCATCCAGCAATTCAGTTATGTGGCAGGATACAAAATCAATGCACAGATATCAGTTGCTTTCTTATACGCTAACAACGCAGCTGTAGAAAGAGAAATTAGAGAAACGATTCATTTACAATAGCACCAAAAACCGTAAGATACCTCGGAATAAACTTAATCAAAGAGGTAAAGGATCTATACCGTAGGAACTACAAAACACTCATGAAAGAAATTGAAGAAGACACAAAAAGATGGAAAAATATTCCATGCTCATGGATCGGAAGAATAAACATTGTTAAAATGTCTATGCTACCCAGAGCAATCTATCCCTTCAATGCCATCCCGATCAAAATTCCAATGACATTTTTCAAAGTGCTGGAACAAACAATCCTAACATTTGTATGGAATCAGAAAAGACCCCGCATCGCCAAGGAAATGTTGAAAAAGAAAAACAAAGCTGGGGGCATCACGTTGCCCGATTTCAAGCTATATTACAAAGGTGTGATCACAAAGACAGCATGGTACTGGCACAAAAACAGACATATAGACCAATGTAACAGAATAGAGAACCCAGATATGGACCCTCAACTCTGTGGTCAAATAATCTTTGACAAAGCAGGAAAAAACATGCAATGGAAAAAAAGACAGTCTCTTCAATAAATGGTGCTGGGAAAATTGGACAGCCACATGCAGAAGAATGAAACTCGGCCATTCTCTAACACCATTCACAAAGATAAACTCAAAATGGATGAAGGGCCTCAATGTGAGACAGGAATCCATCCAAATCCTAGAGGAGAACATAGGCAGTAACCTCTTTGACATTGCCCACAGCAACTTCTTTCAAGATACATCTCCAAAGGCTAGTGAAACAAAAGCAACAATGAACTTTTGGGACTTCACCAAGATAAAAAGCTTCTGCACAGCAAAGGAAACAGTCAACAAAACAAAGAGGCAACCCACAGAATGGGAGAAGCTATTTGCAAATGACACTATAGATAAAGGGCTGGTATCCAAGATCTATAAAGAACTTCTCAAACTCAACACCCAAAAAACAAATAATCAAGTCAAAAAATGGGCAGAAGAGATGAACAGACACTTCTCTGAAGAAGACATACAAATGGCTAACAGATCCATGAAAAAATGTTCATCATCATTAGCCATCAGGGAAATCCAAATCAAAACCACATTGAGATACCACCTTACACCAGTTAGAATGGCAAAAATGGACAGGGCAAGAAACAACAAATGTTGGAGAGGTTGTGGAGAAAGGGGAACCCTCTTACACTGTTGGTGGGAATGCAAGTTGGTACAGCCACTTTGGAAAACAGTGTGGCAGTGACTCAGAAAATTAAAAATAGAGCTACCCTATGACCCAGCAATTGCACTAGTGGGTATTTACCCCAAGACACAGATGTAGTGAAAAGAAGGGCCAAATGCACCCAATGTTCAAGGCAGCAATGTCCATAATAGCCAAACTGTGGAAAGAGCCAAGATGCCCTTCAACAGATGAATGGATAAAGAAGATGTGGTCCATATATACAATGGAATATTGCTCAGCCATCAGAAAGGATGAATACCCAACTTTTACATCAACATGGATGGGACTGAAGGAGATTATGCTAAGTGAAATAAGTCAAGCAGAGAAAGTCAATTATCATATGGTTTCACTTATTTGTGGAACATAAGGAATAGCATGGAAGACATTAGGAGAAGGAAGGGAAAAATGAAGGGGGGTGGAATCAGAGGGAGAGATGAACCATGAGAGACTATGGACTCTGAGAAACAAACAGGTTTTTAGAGGGGAGGGGGGAGAGGGGATTGGTTAGCCCAGTGATGGGTATTAAGGAAGGCACGTACTGCATGGAGCACTGGGTGTTATATGAAAACAATGGATCGTGGATCACCACATTAAAAACAAATGATGTATTGTATGGTGCCAAACATAACATAATAAAATTTTAAAAATTTAAAAAAAAGAATGCAAAATGCTAAAAAACCCCACAAAAAAACCTGTAGACAATAGAATATATCCTATTAAGAAAAAAACTGCAATGTATAAAATACTAATTAAAATTTAGCAAAATAAATGAAAATGATATAAAATGATAGAGTATAAATACTTAAGAAAACTCAAAACTATCTTGAAAATATATATTTTATGTTATGCTGTCAAGGGCAGCAAATGAAAATTCAGGTTCATCTCATCAGTAGGGAAACTCTAAAAGTGATAGACACATTTTAATATCTTGGATTCTACTTGAAAATTTCAAAGCACAGAGATTGTGGTGTTTGGGGATTATATGCTCCCAGGATTCCATACTAATTAGCAGGCGAAACTTCTGGGTTACCTTGAAAGTCATTTTCACAAAGGCATTATAAAATTGTTGACACAAGTATTTGCACAACCCTGGAAGATTCTAACTTTCTAGTAGAATTGAAAAGTCCATGAAAATAAAGTAGTCACATTTTATTAAAGGTAAGAATCTAGAAGAAGTTCCAAAATTTACATTTTCTCAACTCTCAGTTTTTTGGTTTTTTTTTTTTTTTTCAAAGATTTTATTTATTTATTTGAGAGAGAGAGAGAGCATGAGAGGGGAAGGGACAGAGGGAGAAGCAGACTCCCTGCCAAGCAGAGAGCCCGATGCGGGACTCGATCCCAGGACTCCAGGATCATGACCTGAGCCGAAGGCAGTCGCTTAACCAACTGAGCCACCCATGCGCCCTCAACTCTCAGTTTTTGTCTTCTAAATTCTCTGTTCCTGTAACGCGGCTTATTGGCATATGTTTTCCAATATTTTACATTCATTCTCCATTAAAAGGTAAATGTTATTTCTAAAGGACTCTGAGTACTTTAGAAGAGAAAAAATAAGCACATTCTAAGTGAATATGTACCATCCACAAGTACCAAGAGCTATACCAGGATGTGGGATATTCCACATTTGAACTACAGCAGCCAAAGGGGGAGTGGGGGGGGGATGGAGAGAGAGAGAAAGAGACAAGTAAAAAATACATGCACTACAACAGAACAAGAATAGTAACAACAAGGGGCGCCTGGGTGGCTCAGTCTTTAAGCGTCTGCCTTTCGGCTCAGCTCATGATCCCAGTGTCCTGGGATGGAACCCCGCGTCGGGCTCCCTGCTCCATGGGAAGCCTGCTTCTCCCTCTCCCACTCCCCCTGCTTGTGTTTCTTCTCTCGCTGTGTCTCTCTCTGTCAAAAAAAAAAAAAAAAAAAAAAGAATAGTAACAACAAACAGGCATTCTCCAAGTTAAACAGTGTTAGAGTTACCCTTTCCTATCAGAGGGGTTTCTATTTTAACTACATGGAGTTTTTGCTTTTATTTATATATGAAATTATATATATAAAGAGTAGAATCAGAACATACTGTTGTCTTTATAAATGATGAAAAGAAGTTATCATTGGCTTTCTAAATGCCATGATCATAATCTTTTTATTCTGTGTCTAATAGAATAATCAATTAGTATTCTTCACAGAGGGAAAATGTCTAATTGATAATTTCAGTGGTAACTAGTTTAAATATCTAGTTTGGTTAAATCACATTATTCTAGTTATTCTAATATACATATAATAGCAATAACCACAAGAAAACAATAATGTATGGAGTAGGTACTATTACTCTCACAATTTGGCAGAGGAGCAGAGTGAGGCACACAGAGGTGTATTAAATATTTGAAAACACTGGCATAACCATGACAAAAATGGAATTCCTTATACTGTGTACCAAGTTACAAATATGTATTTTATAATTCGGTGGGATAGAAGGAATCAGCAGTATTTTATCCTCTTTTATACAAGAGAAAACTGAGCATCAGCAAGATTAAGTCATATATACAAGATGGTGGAAGTGGAAAGTTTTAGATCCAATATTAGAACCCCAATAATCTATTTACAAGTTCAGATCTCTTTCAAACACACTCTGCTGCTCTAAGGGCATTTCAATGGAAATTAATCAACAGCTTTGAACATATCGGACTACAACTCACAGCCAAGGCAACCTGATAGTTTGGATGTAGTCAAAGATGATATTCAAAATATTTAACCAGAAATGCAGCATGGGCACCAAGCTATCAGAAGGAATGCTTGGTTACTCAGAATGCACACTGACAGTCTACAAGCGGACTTTCAACTCTGTGTAAGGCTCAGTTACTGTACCCCCTTGCCAGATGTCGATTATACAGAAAGTGAGTAACTGGTGTATAAATACAGAGACAGCCCTGAGAGAGAAGCATTTAATGGCCACCACGTATCAGTGTTTAGAGGATATCTACGTTCTGTTAAGTAACATCGATTTAAAGAGGAATATTGGAAAATAGAGATATTGGCACAAATGTGCTTTGAGGAGTATGAACAAGACAGTAAAGAGTCCAGAAACATTTCATTTCAGACACAGCTATAGATGGTTGATTAAAAAAATGAGAAAATTTAGGGTAGCTAGAAGACAGTCAAGAAGGTAATGAAAAGTTTTGGAATCATTCTGTTCTCAGATGGTCTGAATTCTGTCTCCACTGCTTACCAGCTGTTTGGCATTTGAAAAGTGATTCAACCTTTCTGAGCATCAATACTTTCTATTTAAAGTAACAGTAAAGATACCTACCCTTCAGGAATTCTGAGAAGATGAAAGGGGACTCTGCAAATAACTTATTTCCCAAATTGGGACAATTCTTACATAGTAAAATGGAAATCCAGAAATAACTAAGCTGTAACAAATGGAATGACATAAACTGAGAATGTTCCAAAGTGCCACATGTGGGCATCCGAATGAATGGTGATTTCAATAATCTTAAAAAATAATAATAATAATAAAAAATAAAGGTTAGGGAAAAATCTTGGCCTAAGAGTAGATTAGAGTACCTGCTCACAAAAATGAATGTCAAGTGGAGGGGGCAGAGCAAGATGGCGGAGGAGTAGGAGACCTGGATTTCGTCTCCTCTCAGGAATTCAGCTGGATAGGGATCAAACCATTCTGAACACCTACAAACTCAACAGGAGATCGAAGAAAAGAAGAGCAACAACTCTCTCATCAGAAAAGCGACCACTTTCTGGAAGGTAGGACGTGCGGAGAAGTGAATCCGAGGCGATATTCGGGAGGATAGACGGCGGGGGAGGGGCCTCCGTCGGCCGCTTCTGGCAAGTGATAGAGCCGCGGAGCACAAAATCGGAACTTTTAAAAGTCTGCTCCGCCGAGGGACGTCACTCTGGTGGCTAAGCGGGGGGTGGAACCCTCCGGGACAGTGTGGTCTCAGGACCCTTGGGGACACAGAAAGACCGGGGGTGCCTGAGTGCGGCAGAGCTCCCAGGTAACGGAGCAGGGAAGCCGGCTGCAGAGGGCTCTCAGCTCGGGGTTGCCCTAAACCGTGATCCGCGGCACAGTCGGGCCCCTGCTCCTCCAGCAGGGACCCAACAAGCGGCAGATCTGGGGAGACTCACCTTCCTCCCCCGGGGGAAGCCGCGCGGGAGTGCACCGCAGGGATCTGCTGGGTTTGGAGACTCCACCCGGGGTCGGGCGCCAGAGAGAGAAACGCGCGGTCACAGGCCGGGTGAGCACGGAGTGCGGCCGGAGACCGGGGAGACGGGAGTGACTGACGGCTTTTCTCTGGGGCTCACTGAGGAGCGGGGCCCCGAGTTCTCAGCTCCTCCAGGGCGGAGATTGGGAGGCCGCCATTTTCACTCTCCGCCTCCAAAGCTGTACGGAAAGCTCGCAGGGAACAAAAGCCCCGGAGAGCAAACCCGAGCAGATTACTTAGCCGGGAGGGGGCAAGGGCGGGGCAATTCCGCTTCCGGCAGAGACATTTGGAAACCATGGCAACAGGCCCCTCCCCAGAAGATCAGCGAGAACAGCCAGCCAAGACCAAGTTTACCGATCAATGAGAACGGCAGAACTCCAGCGCTAGAGGAATACTGCACATAGAATTCATGGCTTTTTTACCATGATTCTTTAGTCTTTCAAAGTTAATTTTTTTAACTGTCTTTTTTTCTTTTTGAATTTTTCTTTTTCCCTCTTTCAACCAACATCTTATCAATCCCTTTTTTTAAAAAACATTTTTATTTTTCATTTTTAGTCATATTCTATCCCTTCATAGTAGTTACCCGTATTTTTGGCATATATATATATAAGTTGTTCTCTCTTTAAAATTTTGAGATAGTTTCTTCTAACAGATTAAAATATACCCTAAATCTCTAGTGTATGGTGTTTTCTATTCCCCTGCCTGATCACATTCTCTCCCTTTTTTCTTTTTTCTTTTTTTAAATCCTCTTCTTTCTTTTTTCAAACAACTTCTTATCAATTCCTTTTATAAAATTTTTTATAATTTCCATCTTTACAGTCATATTCCATCACTTCATCATATCAACCCTTATTTCTGTACATATATAAGTTTTTCTTTCTTTAAAATTTTGGGAGGCACTTTCTTCTAAAAGACCAAAATACACCCCAAATCTAGTGTGTGGCACTGATCTATATACCAGCCTGATCATATTTGATCACATTCTGGTTTTTTGTTGTTGTTGTTGTTTTGTTTTGTTTGTTTTTGTTTGTTTTTATCTTTATCTTTTTCTTTTTCTTGTTTTTCTTTTTCTTTTTTTTCTCTTTCCGTTTCTTTTTCCACTGCTTCAGGTCTTTTCTGATTAGTTTAGAGTATATTTTCTGGGGACGTTGTTATTCTGCTCGCATTTTGTTCTCTCATTAATCTATTCTCCTCTGCACAAAATGACAAGATGGAAAAAATCACCTCAACAAAAAGAACAAGAGGTAGTACCGACTGCCAGGGACCTACTCAATACGGACATTAGTACGATGTCAGATCTAGAGTTCAGAATCATCACTTTAAAGATACTAGCTGGGCTTGAAAAAAATATGGAAGTTATTAGAGAAACCCTTTCTGAAGAAGTAAAAGAACTAACATCTAACCAAGTCGAAATAAAAAAGGCTATTAATGAGGTGCAATAAAAAATGGGGGCACTAACTGCTAGGATAAATGAGGCAGAAGAGAGAATCAGTAATATAGAAGACCAAATGATGGAAAATAAAGAAGCTGAGAAAAAGAGAGATAAACAACTACTGGATCACGAGGGCAGAATTCAAGAGATAAGCAATACCATAAGACGAAACAACATTAGAATAATTGGGATCCCAGAAGAAGAAGAGAGAGAGGGGCAGAAGGTATAATGGAGCAAATTATAGCAGAGAACTTCCCTAATTTGGGGAAGGAAACAGGCATGAAAATCCAGGAAGCACAGAGAACCCCTCTCCAAATCAATAAAAATAGGTCAACACCCTGACATCTAATAGTAAAACTTATGAGTCTCATAGACAAAGAGAAAATCCTGAAAGCAGCTTGGGAGAAGAGATATGTAACCAACAAGGGTAGAAACATTAGATTGGCAACAGACCTATCCACAGAGACCTGGCAGGCCAGAAAGGACTGGCAGGATATATTCAGAGCACTAAATGAGAAAAATATGCAGCCAAGAATACTATATCCAGCTAGGCTGTCATTGAAAATTGAAGGAGAGATAAAAAGCTTCCAGGACAAACAAAAACTAAAGGAATTTGCAAACACAAAGCCAGCCCTACAAGAAATCCTGAAAGGGGTCCACTAAGCAAAGAGAGACCCTAAAAGCAACATAGACCAGAAAGGAACACAGACAATATACGGTAACAGTCACATTACAGGTAATACAATGGCACTAAATTCCTATCTTTCAATAGTTACCCTGAATGTAAATGGGCTAAATGCCCCAATCAAAAGACACAGGCTGTCAGACTGGATTAAAAAAGACGACCCATTGATATGCTGTCTGCAAGAGACTCATTTTAGAACCAAAGACACCCCCAGATTGAAACTGAGGGGGTGGAAAACCATTTACCATGCTAATGGACACCAAAAGAAAGCTGGGGTGGCAGTCCTTATATCAGACAAATTAGATTTTAAACCAAAGACTGTAATAAGAGATGAGGAAGGACATTATATCCTACTTAAAGGGTCTATCCAACAAGAAGATCTAACAATTGTAAATATCTATGCCCCTAACATGGGAGCAGCCCATTATATAAGGCAATTAATAACAAAAGCAAAGAAACACATCGACAACAATACAATAATAGTGGGGGACTTTAACACCCCCCTCACTGAAATGGACAGATCGTCTAAGCAAAAGATCAACAAGGAAATAAAGACTTTAAATGACACACTGGACCAAATGGACTTCACAGACATATTCAGAACATTCCACCCCAAAGCAACGGAATACACATTCTTCTCTAGTGCCCATGGAACATTCTCCAGAATAGATAACATCCTAGGTCGTAAATCAGGTCTCAACTGGTACCAAAAGATTGGGATCATTCCCTGCCTATTTTCAGACCACAATGCTTTGAAACTAGAACTCAATCACAAGAGGAAAGTCAGAATGAACTCAAATACATGGAGGCTAAAGAGCATCCTACTGAAGAATGAATGGGTCAACCAGGAAATTAAAGAAGAATTAAAAAAATTCATGGAAACCAATAAAAGTGAAAACACAACTATTCAAAATCTTTGGGATGCAACAAAGGCAGTCCTAAGAGGAAAGTATATAGCAATACAAGCCTTTCTCAAGAAACAAGAAAGGTCTCAAGTACACAACCTAACCCTACACCTAAAGGAGCTGGAGAAAGAACAGCAAATAAAGCCTAAACCCAGCAGAAGAAGAGAAATAATCAAGATCAGAGCAGAAATCAATGAAATAGAAACTAAAATAACAGAACAGATCAACGAAACTAGGAGCTGGTTCTTTGAAAGAATTAACAAGATTGATAAACCCCTGGCCAGACTTATCAAAAAGAGAAGAGAAATGACCCAAATCAACAAAATCATGAATGAAAGAGGAGAGATCACAACCAACACAAAGAAATACAAACAATTATAAGAACATATTAGGAGCAACTCTATGCCAGCAAATTAGATAACCTGGAAGAAATGGCTGCATTCCTAGAGATGTATCAACTACCAAAAGTGAACCAGGAAGAAATAGAAAACCTGAACAGACCTATAACCACTAAGGAAATTGAAGCAGTATTCAAAAATCTCCCAAAAAACAAAAGCCCAGGACCAGATGGCTTCCCAGGGGAATTCTACCAAACATTTCAAGAAGAACTAATACCTATTCTTCTGAAACTGTTCCAAAAAATAAAAATGGAAGGAAAACTTCCAAACTCATTTTATGAGGCCAGCATTACCTTGATCCCAAAACCAGACAAAGACCCCATCAAAAAGGAGAATTACAGACCAATATCCCTGATGAACATGGATGCAAAAATTCTCACCAAAATACTAGCCAGTCGGATCCAACAGTACATTAAAAGGATTATTCACCACGACCAAGTGGGATTTATCCCTGGGCTGCAAGGTTGGTTCAACATCCACAAATCAATCAATGTGATACAATACATTAACAAAAGAAAGAACAAGAATCATATGATCCTCTCAATAGATGCAGAAAAAGCTTTTGACAAAGTACAACATCCTTTCTTGATCAAAACTGTTCAGAGTATAGGGATCGAGGGTACATACCTCAATATCATAAAAGCCGTCTATGAAAAACCTACAGCGAATATCATTCCCAATGAGGAAAAACTGAGAGCTTTTCCCCTAAGGTCAGGAATGCGGCAGGGATGTCCACTATCACCCCACTGCTATTCAACATAGTATTGGAAGTCCTAGCCACAGCAATCAGACAACAAAAAGAAATAAAAGGCACCCAAATCAGCAAAGAAGTCAAACTCTTACTCTTTGCAGATGATATGATACTTTATGTGGAAAACCCCAAAGACTCCACCCCAAAACTGCTAGAACTCATACAGGAATTCAGTAAAGTGGCAGGATATAAAATCAATGCACAGAAATCAGTGGCATTCCTATACACCAACAACAAGACAGAAGAAAGAGAAATTAAAGAGTCGATCCCATTTACAATTGCACCCAAAACCATAAGATACCTAGGAATAAATCTAACCAAAGAGACAAAGGATCTGTACTCAGAAAACTATAAAATACTCATGAAAGGAATTGAGGAAGACACAAAGAAATGGAAAAATGCTCATTCTCATGGAATGAAGGACAAATATTGTGAAGATGTCAATTCTATCTAGAGCAATCTATACATCTAATGTAATCCCTATCAAAATACCATCAACTTCTTTCAAAGAGATGGAACAAATAATCCTAAAATTTGTATGGAACCAGAAAAGACCCCGCATAGCCAGAGGAATTTTGAAAAAGAAAAGCAAAGCCGGCGGCATCACAATTCCGGACTTCCAGCTCTATTACAAAGCTGTCATCATCAAGACAGCATGGTACTGGCACAAAAGCAGACACATAGATCAATGGAACAGAATAGAGAGCCCAGAAATGGACCCTCAACTCTATGGTCAACTAATCTTTGACAAAGCAGGAAAGAATGTCCAATAGGACAAAGACAGTCTCTTCAACAAATGGTGTTGGGAAAATTGGATAGCAACATGCAGAAGAATGAAACTGGACCATTTCCTTACACCACACACAAAAATAGACTCCAAATGGTTGAAGGACCTCAATGTGAGACAGGAGTCCATCAAAATCCTAAAGGAGAATACAGGCAGCAACCTCTTTGACCTCAGCCGAAGCAACTTCTTCCTAGAAACATTGCCAAAGGCAAGGGAAGCAAGGGCAAAAATGAACTATTGGGACTTCATCAAGATAAAAAGCTTTTGCAAAGCAAAGGAAACAGTCAACAAAACCAAAAGACAACCGACAGAATGGGAGAAGATATTTGCAAATGACATATCCGATAAAGGGCTAGTATCCAAAATCTATAAAGAACTCATCAAAGTCAACACCCAAAGAACAAAGAATCCAATCAAGAAATGGGCAGAAGACATGAACAGATATTTCTACAAAGAAGACATCCAAATGGCCAGCAGATACACGAAAAAGTGCTCAACATCGCTCAGCCTCAGGGAAATCCAAATCAAAACCTCAATGAGATACGACCTCACACCAGTCAGAATGGTTAAAATTAACAAGTCAGGAAACGACAGATGTTGGCGGGGATGCGGAGAAAGGGGAACCCTCCTACACTGTTGGTGGGAATGCAAGCTGGTGCAGCCACTCTGGAAAACGGTTCCTCAAAAAGTTGAAAATAGAGCTACCATATGATCCAGCAATTGCACTTCTGGGTATTTACCCCAAAGATACAAAAGTAGGGATCCGAAAGGGTACGTGCACCCCGATGTTTATAGCAGCAATGTCCACAATAGCCAAACTGTGGAAAGAGCCAAGATGTCCATGGACAGATGAATGGCTAAAGAAGATGTGGTATATATATATAGAATGGAATATTATGCAGCCATCAAAAGGAATGAGATCTTGCCATTTGCAACAACGTGGATGGAACTGGAGGGTATTATGTTGAGCTAAATAAGTCAAACAGAGAAAGACATGTATCATATGATCTCACTGATATGAGGAATTCTTAATTGCAGGAAACAAACTGAGGGTTGCTGAGGTGGGGGGTTGGGGTGGGAGGGATGGGTGGCTGGGTGAGAGAGATCGGGGACGGTATGTGCTATGGTGAGTGCTGTGAATTGTGTAAGACTGTTGAATCTCAGATCTGTACCTCTGAAACAAATAATGCAATATATGTTAAGAAAAAAAAAAAAAGAAGAAGAAGGTAGCAGGAGGGGAAGAATGAAGCATTGGAAATCGGAGGGGTAGACGAACCACGAGAGACGATGGACTCTGAAAAACAGACTGAGGGTTCTAGAGGGGAGGGGGGTGGGAGGATGTATTAGGTTGGTGGTGGGTATTGAGGAGGGCACATTCTGCATGCAGCACTGGGTGTTATGCACAAACAATGAATCATGGAACACTACATCTAAAACTAATGATTTAATGTATGGGGATTAACATAAGAATAAAAAAAGAAAATGAATGTCAAGTGTCCAGATATCCACATATACAATATGTTAAAGAAGTTTACTAAATAAACATCCCCCAAACTCCTCCTTTTTTCTTGTACCTGAACACCTATGCATTCATTTTCGAATAAAATATATGAACTTCTGTCTTAAAATAGGTTAGATTAGTAGTTCCTAATGCTTCTACCTTTTCTCATTTTCTTAGAAAAAAAATTTATGTCAACTGCATCGAAAAAGTAAAATGTAAATCACATGACCACCAAAAACAAAGTCTGAAGAGAAACATGCTTCTGGCAAAGGGAGGGAATATCCCTGACTTTAAAAGGATATGTGCTACCAGGAGAAACATTGGCCCTCCACGAGTCTATACTGCAAAGTAAAAACTAGCCCATGAAAGAAAGAAAAGAGAAAGAGAAAAACCTGGTCCTCACACCTATTCCCTTATTCAGTTCCATCAAAACTGTTGCTTTTAATGACACCATTAGCCTACTGTGCTACTCCATTCAATGGCTGATCGTCAGTTCTCAACTTACTTATCATCATAATTTGATTCAGAGGACACTTCTTCCAATTATTTCTTAAATGGGTTTCCTTGATGACAAGTACACAGTCTTCCTCCTACCTCAAGGACTCCCTTTACTCAATTCCCTGTGCTGGTTCCTCCACATCTCCCTATATATATGTAGAGAATTTCATCTAGATCTTCATTTTTCAGGCCAAAAACTTAGAATCCTTCTTGACTGTTCTTTTTCTTTCAAACCCCAGAAACTCCTGTTGACTGTAACCTCAAAACACATCCAGAAAATGCTATTACTGTGCTCACTACTACCATGCTAGTAAAAACAAAACAACAAAACAAAACAAAAAAAACCCTCCATCATCACTCAGTGGTCTAGTTGCTTCCAAATGGCCTACTAAATGCTATTTTGACTTCTACCTTTGCTCCCTGATGATACATTCTCAACACAGCAGACAGAAGAAGCCAGGCACAAGAGATACCAACTCAAGTCTAGTGGTTTCCCTTCTCATCTGAGTAAAAGCCCAAGTCCTAACCATGGCCCACGGGACCTTAACTTCCTTAATCTCTTGCACCTCTTCTTCTGTGACTAAACACCCTGATTCTTCAACTCCACCATACTCCAGTGTTCTCTGACATTCCAGGCATGGTCGTCCCTCAGACCTAAACACTTACTCTTCCCTCTGCTGGAAATACTCCAATCTCAGGTATCTATAAATCCCTCACTGCCTTTAGAGCTTTACTTAAATGACACTTTCTCAGGGAGGCCTTCTACTGCTAGTCCATCTACACACACGCGCACACACACACACACACACACACACACTTCCTAGCTCTCATTCCTCCTTTATTTTTGTCTTTAACACTTATCAATAACATTCTATACATTTTGCATATTCTTGCTTAATTTTAATCTTCCTCACTGGAATAGAAACTGTAAAAGGTCAGATATCCTCATGAATTTCCTTCTTCATGCCATCTCCAGCGCCTGGAAGAGTACCTCATACATAGTTAGATGCACAGTAAGCTGAGGTCCATTGTAGCATAATGCCTCCATATACAATATTATTGTCTCACCCACCCTAACCACAGTTAAAATGCTCTATGAAGGTGTAAATGTCTAACAAATTCTAGGAGCTATACATACAGTGGTTATAGAACCAGCCTAGGAGGTAAGGAGCTACAAGCTCAATAAAGTAAAGCTGAATTAAACTAAAGTCTTCTAGAAGATCCAGATTAGATGGGCAGTTGGGCACACTGGCCTGCTTTCCAACAGGACTGCTATGAAGTCTGATAGCAGTAATAAACAATTACCCAAGCAGAAAACAAATAGTACCATGTAAAATTCATTAAGTCATAACTTAATAGAATCTTACCTTAGTTGAGGAAAAGAAAAGAAACGGGAAGAAACAACACAATGTTTATAAAATTTATTACAGAATGATGAAACAATGTCATACTAAAAAAATCAGAGGAAGTATAAACTCCCAACAATGGTCTACCAAACAAAATCTCAGCAAGGTTTTTGGCATCCTCACTAAGGTATCATGGACTCCATGAAAAAAACTGAAAACTGTAAGGCTAGAAGAGGTTAAAGTTAATAGAAATGAAATGAAATTTTGAGATAATAGAGACATGGATCTCATAAGAAACTAAAAATGCATTATCGTGATCCAGATTCATATTGGAGATTGTAAAATGTGGAATTGATACTGAACAAAAGAAAAGAGAAGGTTTCTTGACTATGGTACTAACCAGGATTCTTTGGAACTCAGGAGCAGATAAAAATTTAAATGGACATGGATGAACTGGAGGGTATTATGTGAAGTGAAATAAGTCAATCAGAGAAAGACAATTATCATACAGTTTCACTCATATGTGGAATATAAGGAATAGCAAGGAGGACCACAGGTGTAGGGAGGGAAAACTGAACGGGAAGAAATCAGAGAGGGAGACAAACCACGAGAGACTCAGGACTCCGGGAAACAAACTGAGGGTTGTGGAAAGGGAGGTGGGTGGGGAGATGGGGTAACTGGGTGATGGGCATTAAGGAGGGCTCCTGATGTGATGAGCACTGGATGTTACACACAACTAGTAAGTCACTGAACACTACATCAAAAACGAATGATGTACTTTATGTTGGCTAACTGAATTGAAATTTAAAAAGAAAAAAGAAAAACAAGTGGTCTAGTTGGCTAGTAGAAATATCACATCTTAAAGTACCCTACTTAAGTTGTTCCTGCATTTTCAGATCATGTCATGCTATACTGACATGTTGAAATGTTTGTTATCACTAGATAAGATCAACAACTCTTTATTGGTCTCACAGATTTCGGGGCTATTTTTTTCTCAGATATTTTCAAATGTTCAGCATCTTCAGTCTTTATTCCTCCTCCATGGCTCTCTCTCTCTCTCCTCTCTTTCTATAGACAGATACATAAATATGTATATTTAGAGATAGGCATGTGTATATAT
>NW_023270158.1:17548824-17855318 GCF_011800145.1 Mirounga leonina
TGTGTATATATATATATATATATATATATATATATATATATATATATATATGTGTGTGTGTGTGTGTGATACGTTTGTATATATATTTACATTTGTATCTGTTAGATTATCCCTTGTTTTCAAGGCCAAGAGTATCACCTGAATGCTATTCAACCATGACATCCATTTTGTTCTATGCATTTCATCTTCAATATTAGTCCAAGCATCTGTAGTCAGATTTCAGTTCCCACCCCTATACAGAAAGATCTTTCATGAAGGGCACTAATTTTATTCTTGCCAGGTACAATGCTTCTTATAGCAGTAAGTACCCATAATTAAAACTACCTCTTAGAAATCACCTTATTTGGGAAAGCATCTCTGTCCTAAACATGATTATATTTCTCTAATCTGTCATCCTCAGGAAACTCATCCAGCTTTTATGTTTGTTTCTCTGTTTATCGTATATGTACGTGTGTACACATACACAGTATTTTTAATCTTAAAAGTATCTATTTTTTCTAACAGAACATATACTTTTGAAATGTTTTTTCTTAACAGAGAATATGAAATACTTTAGCCAATATATATTCAATATATGATCATATGTTTAGAAGCTACTACTCAGATTCTGATGTATCTAGTACAGATAATTTCAAGTCAAGAAGACAGAAGCTTAAAAAAAGCCATCAGTTAACCATTCCATAAGGGTTGTATTGTTAATTTTAAAATATATTAAAGGTCCATAAAAATTCTTAGAGATATCAGGAAATTAGGAATTCTAAAATATATAACATCAAGTGCAAACTAAAAGGCAATTGAGTTGTATAATATAGAGAAAAAAGAAACATAATTAAGTTTTAAGCAAAGTATACAAAGAAGGGAAGTTTACTGATTCTCTAATAAGTTGATTAAAAACACTCTGTGACTGCTTCCTCCTTCTTTATCGGCATCTCTTAAAAGCCTCCTCCTTTCATGACATCTTCTCTAATTAATATGAAAGTAAGTTCCAGATTCCCCAGAGGCCTACCCTGACTTTAGAAGCAATTAATTTTCTATTCACTTAACATTCTATAATGAAGTTTTCCCCTTTGACAGAAAAAGCAATTTATTCACTCAAATGTTTATTCAGAAGTTGTTATATCCTTCATGTTGGTAGCAGAGCCTGACTTAAAATGTGCCCAAGGAACTGAAAAAAAATCACGTATTCATACAGTCAAATATCAACTAGGTTAAGTACCAGGCACTATATTAGGCACTGGCATGCCAAAACCAAAGTAAGCCAAACCAAAACAAACCAAAAACAAAACCAACTTAAGTTCCATTCGCTAATTTCTAGAAACCAGCAATCTAATCAATGTTAGAATGGCCAGAAATCAATATGGATAAGGTAAAAGAAATTAGGTCATGGTAGCCTTCACAAAGGCAACATGAAATTACTGACTCTGTCAACACCTTCCCCCCAACGGCCACCAGGAACATGCCTATATAAACAAAGTTAAGTTGATCTAGTTGTTGCAACAGGAGAGGTGGCACATAATAGCGAACTATGGGGTAGGTCTCTAAGAGGATGGTTAGAAGAAGTTGATTGGATTTGCGCACATGTAAAGTGAGGAGAGTGGTCAAGGAAGCAGGGCTTTGCCTTTGATTAGATGTCATAAGTAAATGGAGTTACTTCTGTGACTGCGCATCTTAAGAATTTTTATCTAGATGGCAGGAACAATGTAGAGAGGCTAAAACCAAGATTGGTAAGGCAGCATCATTTGTCACATTAGTGAAGATGGGGGATATGCAGTCATTTGGGGTGGTTTGCACCCATTTTTTGGTCTGTTGAAATATGATTACAAGATGGTCACGTTTTGGTCTTGATCCATCACAATCATGAAGTGGCCTTGTCTGTTGTTGGCATTCTGAGCTGTTGCACATATTCAGCAGGAGAACACCGCAGGCTAGCTGTGAGCACTAGTCAATGTCAACATTGAGCATCTCCAAGGACTAACTGAAGTGCCCAGCCAGCTTCTGATTATCAGTGGCTTCTTTTTGCTTTTTCAAATGAATATCAACAGAGGCATAATAGGATAATATTTATGTTTTAGTAAGTTCACTCTGACAGAAGTGATGTGAAAACCTCTAAAGGAATACAGTATTAGTGGCAGGGAAGACCAGCTAGGGATTTTCTTCTTAAACAGAGGTAACCCATGGCATTAGCTTTAATCAGGGTTGTAGTGTTAGGAATAGAGAGAACTGGACACTTTCAAGAGTGGTTAAGGGAATGAAATTAATTGAACTAGGGTGGACTTGCAAATGGTAGGAAAAAAAAAATCTAGATGACCCAGTTAGCTTTTAGATTTCTGGATTAGGCTGTCAGAAGAAAGAAAGGAAAGAGAAAGAATAAAGGAGGGCTGGGGAGAACATAAGATTTATTTTAAGTTTTCAGGCAAATATCCAACTAAAGTTGTCTATTAAGCAATTAAATAAACTGGCTTGGGCTTCAAGGGAGAGACATAAGCTAATGATACATATTTGGGAGCTATTAGAAAATAGATGTTATTTGAATAGGAAGAAATGAGGATAATCCAGGGAACAAAAACAAGGGAAGAACTGTGTAGAATATCAATAATAAAGGAAAAAGGAGATAGAACAAATGACCAGAAATGCACAAAAGTAACCAATAGATAATGGTATCCCATAAACCCAGGGAGGAAAGAATTTCATGAAGGATAAAGAGGTTAAAATAGAGTATAGTCCTGCAGAGAAGGTGAGTAACTAAGACACAAAAATATTCCTATGTGTTTAAAGGAGAGGAGGGTTTTATTGAAGATATGGATGTGTGGCTGAATGGAAGCAGATTCCTTATGACATAGTGAAAATATTGAGAACTCACACACATACACACACACACACACATACACAGATTAGCCTTAACTGGCCAAAGCACAGTCTCTTCCACCAAGGCAGAGGGGGAAAAGAGAATATGAGCACAAATACACATAATTTGTTAGATATCATCTTAAATAAACTAAGAGGGAAAGTCATCTGCCATGCCGGTTAAAAACTCAAAATAATTGTCGAGAGAAGGAGAGAAGAAAACTTACAAGGAATGCATGGAAAGCTTATGGAGAAGCACCAAAGCATCTGTGTAAGTAGAGTATTTCTGAAACAGAGTAATGTCTGGAAGTCAAACATCTACAGTCTAGTTATGCAAGGAGGTAGGTGAATTGAGCAGATTAGGGAAACGGAAACCTTTGGAGATAGCAGGACAACCAATATGACCTGAGATTTTTAATGAAGGCATAATGTGGGTGGAGAAGAATATGATCCTGGTGCCAGTCTTCAATGAGAAAATATTATCACAAAATGGTGAGTAACAGATGGCCATCGGGATAGCCAAGGGACGAGATATTTTTACACAGAAAGAAGTACCTTCGCAATTGGCCCTGGGAAGTGAGGAAACTAGCAATTCTAAATGAGTGGGGGGATATATGCAACTAAGGAATCATTGAACACTACATCAAAAACTAATGATGTACTATATGCTGGCTAACTAAACATAATAAAAAATAAATGAGTGGGAGGAGTTAAAGAGTCACTAGTCTTAGTGGTGTTCTTGAGGGTAAAAGTGGTTTCCATGTAGTACTAGAACAAGTAATAATGAGTACATAGGACAGAAAGTTTGTTTCGGAAGAAGGACTTCAGAATGCACAGAGAGTACGTATGTGAAGGACCCAAGAAGCAAGGCCAAAGAAGGGCAGAGAGATGAAGAGTCAAGAAAACACAGATGAATAGAGATACCTATATTGTGGGTGGCAAACCCAGATAATAGACCTAAAAGAAATGTAGAATTAATTGGCTTCAGGATTTCCAACAGAACTTTGTTAAAAGTTGATTTGGTATGAGTGAGAGCAAGCATGGGCTCCAGAAAGAGCCCAAGGCCTGTTGACCTTAATAGCTGGTATGAGGGCTTTCAAGAGAACACTACACAGGTGTACAACCACCTTGCAGTAAGACTAGATTGTTGTTTTAATTACTACCTTACATTACCATGTGCTCAGTTCAAGAACTTGAGTAGCTACACCTGTTAATTCCACTTGAATTTCTCAACTGTGGTGACATTAACAGAATGAGTAAAGGATCTAGGAGTTTGGTAAAGTCTCAGATGATGCCTTAGAGTGCTGATTCTCAAACCTTTATGTACAAACCAATCACTTGTGGATCTTGCTCAAATACAAATTGATTCATTAGGTCTGAACTCACACGTTTCTAATAAGTTCACAGATGATGCCAATATTGGTTGTCCGGGGACCACTTGGAGTAGAAATGTCCCCTGGAATTCAACTTTTAAGTAAGTGCATTATGTTAGTTATATAGATAAGACACATGACTAGTAGAAAAAGAAAAATTGTTAGTTTTAAAAATATATAAAACTGAAGTGATAATATTCTACAACATTCTAATTGGCTGAAAACACTTGAAAGTAATAGATGAGTGAAGGAGTCGAGTGAAAGAAAAAAAAAAGAGGGTAATATTTAGCCACTTTTAATGCCTAAAAACGAATACCACTCAAGTTCATGAGACGGGCCTCCTGTGTGTTCAAAATAAGTTACATACACTGACAGGTGAAGAAGTAAGAAAATTAATGTACGTCTAAACTGCATATCCATCATCACTATGTATTTCTCTCAAGGATTTTTAATACATACATATTATATTTAGCCTGAAGGAAATGTCTAGGTAAATCATTTCATGTCCTATTTTAGTAGGCAATTAAGAATGATGTTGTTATTTCAGAAAATGAGAGTAGAAGTTGATAAAGGTGACTCACAAGGTATCAGAAAACCACTCATACAATATTGTACATCTTTTTTAGCACTTTCAGTCTGTCATTGCTGACACTATTGATTAAATGCAAATTGCTTCTAGGTAACCATATGATAACAGGAAATTTTTGAATTTATATTCTTGAGATTCTGGTACTCAATTTTCCTGCTTGATCAGAGCTGTTTTAAGATCCAGAAATAGGATGACAAACAGATAAGTAGATTATTGGGATAAATTTTTAAAAATTTAAATTAGCTAATAAAATGTCTGTCCAAGGTGACTCATACTTTCAGTGGTCAAATACATCACATGAACTTTAAAATGTATTTTAGACTTGATCTTCTCTAAGCAGTTTTCTACTTAATAGAACTTCCCTCCACAATCATCACGAAAAACATACCTTCAAGTGAGTATACTTTGAAATAACACACTTTGCTAATTTTCTACTACATATATTATGCTTCAGTTTAATTTTAAAACTAAAACATCATCATAGTGCCCATTTCTTAAAATTATTTATAATTGTCTATTATACTAATGACAGTACACTGTATATAACTAATAATGCTTTTAAAATAACTTCTCAATTTATAAATTGTTAACTCTGAGATATGTTGATGGAACCATCTCCTCTCTACCTCAAGCAGCCTAAAAAATAGAATATTTTCTCCTAGAAGAAAATCATTTCTTGCTCTCCCAATGTTCCAACTGCAGAGCAAGTATTAGCTTGTATCTAAGAGAGTGTTGTGTAGAGAGTTTGTCTGCTAGGAAACTGAATGCTCGAAACATGAAACTGAGTTATTCACACACATGACCTTCCTATAGCTAAAATTATTTAACATTCAGAATATTTGTTTCTTTAGCCTGCCCACTACAGAGTATTCACTCTATTAGAAACGCTCTCACAATTGCCAAAATGGATGTTTTATAATTGTAGAAGTTGAAATATCAAAGCCCTGATAATGTCCTTGAAGATGAAGCAGCTCCTATTAAATTAATAAAAATCCCTATTGTGAAAGACACAATTATAATGCCTCAGCAGGTAATAAAAACAGTAAACCGCCTCTTACTATAAATAAATATTGAAAAAGGCTGGACATCTTTTAGTTATGGTAATGCAATACATAAATATCTGGGCAATGCAAATCTGTTACAAGTACTAATGAGTATAAAAAATAACTTTTTGATGATAGTGAGAGCATAAACAGGGTCCTAAGTCTAGTATTTCTAAGGGTCTATTCTATTCTGCAAGCTTGCTAAGTCCCAGCCTTGAGGTGACAGAACAGTACATGAAGGAAAATCAATATGAGTTAATGTTATAAAATTGTTAATTTACAGCTAAATATTAAAAAATTTAAAGAAGGTTTATGAAAAGCATCCCTGCTCAGTCACAAAAGAACCAGGAAAAATTTCTCTAAGCTAAACTCTGATTCTGCTGGATATGTAAAATATACTTTAAAGATATATTTAAAAGCATTATTCTATATTGCTTTAATCTTTTCAACTGACAGAATCAGATAGTACAAAGCACAGAGTTTACAAGCAGCAAAACTTAGGAAAATACATAAAAATTAATGCATAACCTACATTGACTTTTTCTTTAAGGTCTGAGAAGTTGCCTTCCTTCCGATAGATTGCAAATTCAGGACTCTGCAACACAGCTTCTGAACGAGTAATCCAACTGTGAAGTTCAGTTATATCGACATCCAACCTAACACAGGAAAAAATAAGGGTCATTATTTCTTGATTATCTCTTTCTTCTACATGAAAAAAAAAAAAGTAATCTCTCCACGTTTACCATTCTCCTTCCAATCTGAGACTCCTGCCTGATGCCCCTGTTACTGTTAATAGCACTACCATTTCCCTAGTTACGTAGGCTCAAAATTTGGAGTTAGCTTTTTTTAATATTTTTTATTAATTTATTTGACAGAGAGAGACACAGCGAGAGAGGGAATACAAGCAGGAGGAGTGGGAGAGGGAGAAGCAGGCTTTCCACGGAGCAGGAAGCCCGATGTGGGGCTCAATCCCAGGACCCTGAGATCATGACCTGAGCCGAAGGCAGACACTTAACGACTGAGCCACCCAGGCACCCCTGGAGTTAGCTTTGATCCAGTCTTATGATCATGGAAATCACTTTATTAAGCTCAATGTAGCAATCGCCTCCCTAGAGTATCTCCTATAAGCTATCATTCTGCCTCTACTTGAATGTTTGCACTGGCTGAAAAATTACTATTCCCCAAGTTAACCCTCTTTCTTTCTGGAAAGTACTTATACCAAACATAAAATTCCTGTCGGTAGCTCCCATTGAACCATACCTTGGAAATCCATGCCCTTGTGTAGTCTCCAACAATATCACTGACTCTGAATTTGACCATGTAACTTGCTATGGTAAATGGGATATTAGGAAGCATAAGGCAAGCAGAGGCTTCATAAGTGCTTGCACTGTGGATCTTGTCCTCTTAGAACATGTACTGAGAATGCAACTGTTAGCTAAGAATTCCAATGGCCCTTTAAGGAAGCTTGATCTAGCCAGCTGGAGAGACAATGTCGAAGCTAATGAGGCACCACACACGTGAAGAAAGCTTTCTTTCACCTTTTGACCTGACACCAGCTGAATATAGCCAAATGAATTCTCCAGCTAATAGCACTTAGAGCCTCAGAACTACCCAGAGAGCCCTGCCCACATTGCAGAACCCTGAGAAAAGATAAGATGCTGCAATAAGCATCTAATCATATACCCTGATATTCTCATTCTTTTATTGTGGAGACCTATGGAGCCAATGGGAGTTAATTGTTCAATCAGGTCATTCAGATTGAGGTAAAGCAGAGATTGGAGGAGAGTCATAGACAGTTGCAAGGGAGGAGGAGGTCTGTGCATCACTTGAAATTCCAGGCACAATTCTAAATTGTGTGTGCATTTTTCTTGAGAAGGAACCCCTAGATTTTATCAGCACCTGTAAAGAATCTATGAAAAGAGAATTTAGAAATCATCTAATCCAAGTTTATTAAAACAACAGTCAACAAGGTCTCCAGAAAAATATTTATTCAATTTTTATAGGAAGCTTGTGAAATAGGACAAAAGTACAGATATAAAATTTAAGACACCAAGTAATGTACTTTTATCACCATGATACATCTTCTTATCCAAGACAACCCTCACATAGTTGAAATCAATTCTTTAAAAACACTAGAAAATATCTGAGGGTACCCTACCTTATTCCTAGTTACTTCCATGGCTAATGCCTTGGCTTGTCAGTATCTTGTTTAAAATTTGGCTCCTAAAGAGACCATGTCAATAGTGTTTAGTACAATCAGGAAGGAACAGACAATTGTCTTCTTGGATATGCAGCCTACAAGTTTGATCAATGTTTTGACTTCCATATTAGACCTTTAACTCACATTGAAGTTAAATAGAGCTAGACATCTCAGAATTTTTCACATAAACTATTGCTAAGCCAGTTCTCCACAACCACAAACTTAGGAGCTGATTTCCTTTTTTTTTTTTTTTTCTTTTTTTGAGAGAGAGGGTGCAGGACAGAGGCAGAGGGAGAGGGAGAGGGGGAGAGAGAGAATCTTAAGCAGGTTTCACACCCAGTGTGGAGCCCAATGTGGGGCTCGATCTCACAACCCAGAGATCATGACCAGAGCCAAAATCAAGAGTCGGACGCTTAAACGACTGAGCCACCCAGGGGCCCTAGGAGGTGATTTCCCAAACTCTTACTTCAGGGCTTTCAGTCATATAAACCTGATAAGGTGTTGCATGTTAGTTGCAGGCTACTGTTTTAAAATTAAACTGATACAGACCTTCACAGAACATGAAACACTTCCAAAAACATATTCTCTTTTTGTGTTCTTAAAAAAGCCTATGGTGAGTTATTATTAATCTCTCTGCTCGTGTAAGAAGGAAGTTCAAAGAAATTAAGTGAATTGATCTCAGACTGTTAGTACCATGGAGAAGGAACTTAATTCATCTTGTTTACCATTATATCCTTCACCTCAAATAGGGCCTGGTTCACAGGGACAAATATTTACTGAGTGAAGGGTACTCAACAAGAAACTGAAGGAACAGGGAACTGAATTCAGAGACTTGGACTCCAATTCCATGTTACTGAATGTCAAAACTTTTATTTGCATTTGGGCTGTAAATATCTATGGATTTTCATTTTATCATGGTGATTGTTATCTTCCCTACATTTGTTTTTTCCTGTAAGTTTAGTTACCGGGTTTCCTATTTCTTCATTCATAATGGTGATGTTGAAATAGAGTCCTATTGCATGCTTCTAAACACCTCTCTTTCTCTCTTTGATGTTAACTCACCAAATCAAATCTTTGACTCTGGTCACTCAGCCACCTACAAAATTCAGTGCAGGTTTTCCATCAGAATACTTTAAGAAAAGAAGCATTTTTACTTTTCCTTTTGTACAATACAGATATCACTGGGTCTCTCTGCCTTTAGGCATTCACTTGCCAGTGCACAGGGGAGGCCAGAAGTGCTCAGATGTTAATCCCACCAGAGTGACCCTTAACAAGAGAGAGCTAGGAGCTGGTAGATCAATATCCCAGCACCCCTGCCTTTCAGTATGACCATCATGGTGAAAGTTACACACAGAACCTCAGGGGGTTCCCAGACGGTTTCAACTCCAGTTGCCTCCAGCAATAACCCAGTATCATCTTTTATTGGCTGCCTTCTTTCCCTAACCTCACTCCCCCACTTTATTTGCTGGGATCACTTCTCCCAATAAAAAACTTGCACCTAAATCTTTGTCTCCAGATCCACTCCCGGGGAACCCAACTAAAGCAATGATCAACAGCTGCAAATGAACCCAGCATCCTGTCATATTAAGCTGTTTTCTCCTTGAATTCTGACTCTCCACAGGAACTATTTTAAACTTTTTCCAAAGCTTTCAAAGCGTTAACCCATCTTCCTTCTACAGCTATCAACAGATGACATTTTTTACTCAACCAATGAAAGGGCAATTATCAGACTAGAATTTCTTCCACTTTCTATGTCCAAATATTCAATCTTACCTGTGTGTGCCTGTCTCATTCCCTTCTCTTACATTTGAATGAGTTTCCCTTCTTTACCTAAAGCCAATCACTCTACTTGCCTTTTATACTTTGTTCTTTCACTTTTTTAAATTTAATTTTATTATGTTAGTCACCATTCATTATATCATTAGTTTTTGATGTATTGTTCCATGATCTATTGTTTGCATATAACACCCAGTGCTCCATTCAATACTAGTGCTCCTTAATACCCGTCACCGGGCTAACCCATCCCCCCAACCCTCTCCCCTCTAAAATCCTCAGTTTGTTTCTCAGAGTCCATAGTCTCTCATGGTTCATCTCCCCTTCCGATTCTCCCCCCCTTCATTTTTCCCTTCCTACTCTCTTCTTTTTTTTTTTTTTAACATATAATGTATTATTTGTTTCAGAGGTACAGAACTATGATTCATCAGTCTTACACAATTCACAGTGCTCACCATAGCACATACCCTCCCCAATGTCTATCACCCAGTCAACCCCATCCCTCCCACCCCTCACCACTCCAGCAACCCTCAGGTTCTTTCATGAGATTAAGAATTCCTCATATCAGTGAGATCATATGATACTTGTCTTTCTCTGATTGACTTATTTCGCTTAGCATAATACCCTCTAGTTCCATCCATGTTGTTGTAAATGGCAAGATTTCATATTTTTTGATGGCTGCATAATATTCCATTGTGTGTGTGTGTGTGTGTGTGTATACACCATATCTTCTTTATCCATTCATCTGTCGATGGACATCTGGGCTCTTTCCATAGTTTGGCTATTGTGGACATTGCTGCTATAAACACTGGGGTGCATGTACCCCTTCGGATCACTACATTTGTATCTTTGGGGTAAATACCTAGTAGTGCAATTGCTGGGTCATAGGGCAGCTCTATTTTCAACTTTCTGAGGAACTTCCATACTGTTTTCCAGAGTGGCTGCACCAGCTTGCATTCCCACCAACAGTGTAGGAGGGTTCCCCTTTTTCCTCATCCTCGCCAACATCTGTCATTTCCTGACTTGTTAATTTTAACCATTCTGACTGGTGTGAGGTGGTATCTCATTGAGGTTTTGATTTGGATTTCCCTGAGGCTGAGCGATGTTGAGAACTTTTTCATGTGTCTGTTGGCCATTTGTATGTCTTCTTTGCAGAAATGTCTGTTCATGTCTTCTGCCCATTTCTTGATTGGATCATTTGTTCTTTGGGGGTTGAGTTTGAGAAGTTCTTTATAGATTTTGGATACTAGCCCTTTATCTGATATGTGATTTGCAAATATCTTCTCCCATTCTGTCGGTTGTCTTTTGGTTTTGTCCACTGTTTCCTTTGCTGTGCAAAAGCTTTTTATCTTGATGAAGTCCCAATAGTTCCTTTTTGCCCTTGCTTCCCTTGCCTTTGGCGATGTTTCTAGGAAGAAGTTGCTGCAGCTGAGGTCAAAGAGGTTGCTGCCTGTGTTCTCCTTTAGGATTTTGATGGACTCCTGTCTCACATTTAGGTCTTCCATCCATTTTGAGTCTATTTTTGTGTGTGGTGTAAGGAAATGGTCCAGTTTCATTCTTCTGCATGTGGCTGTCCAATTTTCCCACCACCATTTGTTGAAGAGGCTGTCTTTTTTCCATTGGACATCCTTTCCTGCTTTGTTGAAGATTAGTTGACCATAGAGTTGAGGGTCCATTTCTGGGCTCTCTATTCTGTTCCATTGATCTCTGTGTCTGCTTTTGTGCCAGTACCATACTGTCTTGATGATGGCAGCTTTGTAATAGAGCTTGAAGTCCGGAATTGTGATGCCACCGGCTTTGCTTTTCTTTTTCAACATTCCTCTGGCTATGCGGGGTCTTTTCTGGTTCCATACACATTTTAGGATTATTTGTTCCATCTTTTTGAAAAAAACTTGATGGTATTTTGATAGGGATTGCATTAAATGTATAGATTGCTCTAGGTAGCATTGACATCTTCACAATATTTTTCTTCCATCCATGAGCATGGAAGGTTTTTCCATTTCTTTGTGTCTTCCTCAATTTCTTTCATGAGTATTCTGCAGTTTTCTGAGTACAGATTCTTTGCCTCTTTGGTTAGATTTATTCCTAGGTATCTTATGGTTTTCGGTGCACTTGTAAGTGAGATCGACTCCTTAATTTCTCTTTCTTCTGTCTTGTTGCTGGTGTATAGAAATGCATCTGATTTCTGTGCATTGATTTTATATCCTGCCACTTTATAGAATTCCTGTATGAGTTCTAGCAGTTTGGGATGGAGTCTTTTGGGTTTGCCACATAAAGTATTATACCATGTGCAAAGAGTGAGAATTTGACTTCTTCTTTGCCGTTTCGGATGAGGTTTTATTTCTTTTTGTTGCCTGATTGCTGTGGCTAGAACTTCTAGTACTATGTTGAATAGCACTGGTGATAGTGGACATCCCTGCCATGATCCTGAACTTAGGTGGAAAGCTCTCAGTTTTTCCTCATTGAGAATGATATTCACTGTGGGTTTTTCATAGATGGCTTTTACGATATTGAGGTGTGTACCCTCTATCCCTACACTCTGAACGTTTTTTTTTTTTTTTAAGATTTTATTTATTTATTTGACAGAGAAAGGGAGACAGCGAGAGAGGGAACACAAGCAGGGGGAGTGGGAGAGGGAGAAGCAGGCTTCCCACAGGGCAGGGAGCCCAATGCGGGGCTCGATCCCAGGATGCTGGGATCATGACCTGAGCCGAAGGCAGATACTTAATAACTGAGCCACCCAGGCGCCCCAACTCTGAACAGTTTTAATCAAAAAAGGATGCTGTACTTTGTCAAATGCTTTTTCTGTATCTATTGAGGGGATCATATGGTTCTTGTTCTTTCTTTTATTAATGTATTGTATCACATTGATTGATTTGTGGATGTTGAACCAACCTTGCAGCCCAGGAATAAATCCCACGTGATCATGGTGAATAATCCTTTTAATGTACTGTTGGATCCTATTGGCTAGTATTTCGGTGAGAATTCTTGCATTAATGTTCATCAGGGATATTGGTCTGCAATTCTTTTTGATGGGATCTTTGTCTGACTTTGGAATCAAGGTAATGCTGGCCTCATAAAATGAGTTTGGAAGTTTTCCTTCCATTTCTACTTTTTGGAACAGTTTCAGAAGAATAGGTATTAATTATTCTTTAAATGTCTGGTAGAATCCTCCTGGGAAGCCATCTGGCCCTGGGCTCTTGTTGGTTGGGAGATTTTTGATTACTGCTTCAATTTTCTTGCTGGTTATGGGTCTGTTCTGGTTTTCTATGGCTTCCTGGTTCAGTTTTGGTAGTTTATACATTTCTAGGATTGCATCCATTTCTTCCAGATTATCTAATTTGCTGGCATATAGTTGCTCCTAATATGTTCTTATAATTGTTTGTATTTCTTTGGTGTTGGTTGTGATCTCTCCTCTTTCACTCATGATTTTATTTATTTGGGTCCTTTCTCTTTTCTTTTTGATAAGTCTGGCCAGGGGTTTATCAAACTTATTCTTTCAAAGAACCAGCTCCTAGTCTCATTGAGGTGTTCTACTGGTCTTTTGATTTCTATTTCATTGATTTCTGCTCAAATCTTTATTATTTCTCTTCTCCTACTGGGTTTAGGCTTTATTTGCTGTTCTTCTCCAGCTCCTTTAGGTGTAGGGTTAGGTTGTGTATTTGAGACCTTTCTTGTTTCTTGAGAAAGGCTTGTATTGCTACATACTTTCTTCTTAGGACCACCTTTGCTGCAGCCCAAAGATTTTGAACAGTTTTGTTCTCATTTTCAATTGTTTCCATGAAGTTTTTTAATTCTTCTTTAATTTCCCGGTTGACCCAATAATTGTTTAGTAGGATGCTCTTTAGCCTCCATGTATTTGCGTTCTTTCCAACTTTCCTCCTGTGATTGAGTTCTAGTTTCAAAGCGTGGTGGTCCGGAAATATTCAGGGAATGATCCCAAACTTTTGGTACCAGTTGAGACCTGATTTGTGACCTAGGATGTGATCTATTCTGGAGAATATTCCATGGGCACTAGAGAAGAATTTGTAATCTGTCGCTTTGGGATGAAATGTTCTGAGTATGTCTGTGAAGTCCATTTGGTCCAGTGTGTCATTTAAAGCCTTTATTTCCTTGTTGATCTTTTGCTTAGATGATCTGTCCATTTCAGTGAGGGGGGTTCCAAAGTCCCCTACTATTATTGTATAGTTGTCAATGTGTTTCTTTGATTTTGTTATTAACTGGCTTATATAATTGGCTGCTCCCATGTTAGGGGCATAGATATTTACAATTGTTAGATCTTCTTGTTGGATAGACCCTTTAAGTAGGATATAGTGTCCTTCCTCATATCTTATTATAGTCTTTGGCTTAAAATCTAATTTGTCTGATATAAGGATTGCCACCCCAGCTTTCTTTTGGTGTTCATTAGCATGGTAAATGGTTTTCCATCCCATCACTTTCAATCTGGAGGTGTCTTTGGGTCTAAAATGAGTCTCTTGCAGACAGCATATCGACGGGTCTTGTTTTTTTATCCAATCTGGTACCCTGTGTCTTTTGATTGGGGCATTTAGCCCATTTACATTCAGGGTAACTATTGAAAGATAGGAATTTAGTGCCATTGTATTGCCTGTAAGGTGACTGTTACTGTATATTGTCTGTATTCCTTTCTGGTCTATGTTACTTTTAGGTTCTCTCTTTGCTTGGAGGAC
Organism: Mirounga leonina; assembly: GCF_011800145.1. Taxonomy (NCBI): domain Eukaryota; kingdom Metazoa; phylum Chordata; class Mammalia; order Carnivora; family Phocidae; genus Mirounga; species Mirounga leonina. The sequence continues at coordinate 17,563,335 of NW_023270158.1, forward strand.
TCCTTTCAATATTTCTTGTAGGGCTGGTTTGGTGTTTGCAAATTATTATAGTTTTTGTTTGTCCTGGAAGCTTTTTATCTGTCCTTCTATTTTCAGTGAGAGCCTAGCTGGATATAGTATTCTTGGCTGCATATTTTTCTCCTTTAGTGCTCTGAATATATCCTGCCAGTCCTTTCTGGCCTGCCAGGTCTCTGTGGATAGGTCTGTTGCCAATCTAATGTTTCTACCCTTGTTGGTTACATATCTCTTCTCCCAAGCTGCTTTCAGGATTTTCTCTTTGTCTCTGAGACTTGTATGTTTTACTATTAGATGTCAGCATGTTGACCTATTTTTATTGATTGTGAGGGGGGTTCTCTGTGCCTCCTGGATTTTGATGCTTATTTCCTTCCCCAGATTAGGGAAGTTCTCTGCTATAATTTGCTCCAATATGCCTTCTGCCCCTCTCTCTCTTTCTTCTTCTTCTGGGATCCCAATTATTCTAATGTTGTTTCGTCTTATGGTATCACTTATCTCTCAAATTCTGCCCTCGTGATCAAGTAGTTGTTTATCTCTCTTTTCCTCAACTTCTTTATTCTCCATCATTTGGTCTTCTCTATCACTGATTCTCTCTTCTGCCTCATTTATCCTAGCAGTTAGAGCCTCCATTTTTTCTTGTACCTCATTAATAGCCTTTTCAATTTCAACTTGGTTAGATTTTAGTTCTTTTATTCCTCCAGAAAGGGTTTTTCTAGTATCTTCCATGCTTTTTTCAAGCCCAGCTAGTATCTTTATAATCGTCATTCTGAACTCTAGTTCTGCTATCTTACTAATGTCCATATTGATTGGTCCCTGGCAGTCAGTATTGCCTCTTGTTCTTTTTTTTGAGGTGAGTTTTTCCATCTTGTCATTTTGTCCAGAGGAGAATAGATGAATGAGAGAACAAAATGCTAACAGGGTAACAACGACTCCCAAAAAATATACACTAAACAAATCAGAAGAGACCCGAAACTGGGGGGAAAGAAAGGGAAAGAAAGAAAAAAAAAAGAATATGATCAAATATGATCAGCCTGGTGAATAGATCAGTGCCACACACTAGGGTTTGGGCATATTTTGGTCTGTTAGAAGACACTGCCTCCAAAAATTTTAAAGAAAGAAAAACTTGTATATGTACAAAAATAAGGGTAAATATGATGAAGGGATGGAATATGACTGTAAAGATGAAAATTATAAAATATTTTATAAGAGAAATTGGTAAGATAAGAAGTTGGTTAAAAAAAGAAAGAAAAATTAAAAAAGAAAAGAGGGGAGAGAATGTGATCAGGCAGGAGACTAGAACAAAGTCATACACTATAGATTTAGGGTATATTTTGGTCTGTTAGAAGAAACTCTATCCCAAAATTTTAAAGAGAGAACAACTTATATATATATACCAAAAATAAGGTTAACTACAATGAAGGGATAGAATATGACTCTAAAAATGAAAAATAAAAAAGATTTTTAAAAAGGGCATTGATAAGATGTTGGTTGAAAAAGGGAAAAAGAAAAATTAAAAAAAAGTAGAAAAAAAAAAGAAAATTAAAAAAATTAACTTTGAAAGACTAAAGAATCATGGGGAAAACCCATGGATTCTATGTGCAGTATTCCCCCAGCACTGGAGTTCTGCCGTTCTCACTGATCGGTAAACTTGGTCTTGGCTGACTGTTCTTGCTGATCTTCTGGGGGAGGGGCCTGTTGCCATGGTTCCCAAATGTCTTTGCCTGAGGCGGAATTGCCCCACCCTTGCCAGGTCCAGGCTATGTAATCTGCTCGGGTTTGCTGTCGGAGCTTTTGTTCCCTGCAAGCTTTCCATACAGCTTTGGAGGACGAGAGTGAAATGGCAGCCTCCCTATCTCTGCCCCGGAAGAGCCGAGAACTCGGGGCCCTACTCCTCATTGTGCCCCCAGAGAAAAGCAGTTAGTCACTCCCGTCTCCCTGGTCTCTGGCCGCATTCCGTGCTCACCCGGCCTGTGGCTGAGCGTTTCTATCTCTGGCACCCGACCCCGGGTGGAGTCTCCAAGTCCAGCAGATCCCTGTGGTGCACTCCTGCGCCTCTCCTCCTGGGGGAGGAAGGGGAGTCTCCCCAATCTGCTGCTTGTTGGGTCCCTGCTGGAGGAGCAGTGGCCCGACTGTGACGCGGATCACGGTTTATGGCAACTCTGAGCTGAGAGCCCGCGCCTCAGCTCCGTCTCTGCAGCCGGCTTCCCCGCTCCGATACCTGGGAGCTCTGCCGCACTCAGGCACCCCCGGTCTTTCTGTGACCGCGAGGGTCCTGAGACCTCACTGTCCCAGCGAGGGTTCCACTCCCTGCTTAGCCACTGGAGCAACGTCCCTCAGTGAAGCCAACTTATAAAAGTTCCAATTTTGTGCTCCACTGCTCTATCACTTGCCGGTATCGGCTGACGGAGGCCCCCTCCCCCGTCATCTATCTTCCCGAATATAGCCTCGGATTCACTTCTCTGCACGTCCTACCTTCCAGAAAGTGGTCGCTTTTCGGTTCAGAGAGTTGCTGCTATTCTTTTCTTTGATCTCCTGTGAGTTCACAGGTGCTCAGAATGGTTTGATCCCTATCTAGGTGAATTCCTGGGACCAGACGAAATGTAGGTCTCCTACTCCTCTGCCATCTTGCTCCTCCTGTTCTTTCACTTCTTCACAGCATGTGAGTCTATCAAATTTTTGTTATCTATTACTGCAAATTCAACCCCTCCCTTTCAACTGAATTCTGCATATAGAAATTTAAACTTATTGACTCGTATTTTTTTAAAGTCAAACCCCTCTTGACCTCCATAGTTCCCTCCAGCCATTCTCTTATCTTCTACAAAGGCAAATGTTCTGCAAGAGTTACCCAGTTCTCCACCTCCTATTCACTCTTTCCACTCAATGTTGTTTCTCAACAAAAACATTGCTTAATATAGGAATCAGGTCACTAAAGCGCATGGAGTTTCACTTTCTTGCTATCTAGCAACAACTTAACACTGTTGCGCACACTCTCCTCCTTTTGCCTTCATACCATTCTACTCTATTTTGTCTTCAATTTCTATGACCACTGGTAATTTTTTTTCTTTGTAGGCTCATTTTCCTCCACCCTCTCACTACATACTAAAGTCATCAAGGCCCAGTTCATCAATCATCTTCTATTCACTATATTAATCTTTCTTTTTTTTCTCCACCAAGAGGGAGATAAGTCAATTTTTTAAAAAAAATATTTATTTATTTTGAGGGGGGAAGGGGCAGAGGGAGAGAGAGACTCTCAAGCAGACTCCCCACTGAGTGTGGAGCCCAACATGGGGCTCTATCCCACCACCCATGAGATCACAACCTGAGCTGAAATCATGAGTTGGATGCTCAGCCAACTGAACCACCCAGGCACCCCTCTTTTAATCTTTCACTAGAAATCTTATCCATGCTCATGACTGCAATTGCAATCTACATGTATCAAAGATTCATATATATATGTATATATATATATATATATATATATATATATATATATATATATATACATATATATATATATATCAGAGTTATATAAATATATATAACTCAAGCACTTCTTCTGAGCTTCATACCTACCTAACTATCTGCCTACTGGCTGTCTCCACTTGCATGCTATAAAAGCTACTTCAGCAAAAAATGTCAAGACTTGTTTGCTCTTGTCCCCCCAATGCGTACCCTCCCAGTGTTCCTCAGATCTGTTAATGGCATCACCATCTAGCATTGTTTTTGCCTTCCTCTCCCTTACCTCTCACATTTAATCAATTGGAAAGTCTAATCTATCAAATACTCTATTTCTTCTGAATCTGTCTCATCATCTCCACAGCTGGTATCCTCATTCAGCTTGCCAGTAAATATAATCAAAACTATTGCAATGCCCTCCCAAATGGCTCTGGAAAACCTTTCTGGAATCCTCCCATCTAGTCTATGCACTACTGGCAAATGATAGGTTCTAAAAACATATTGATTATGTTACCCTCATTCATAAAATCCTTCAAAGACTTCCCATTTTCTTTAGCATAAAGATCAAAATTATCCTGATCTGGCCTTGACAGACCACTTAAGCCTATATTCTACTTTGCCCTTTATTCAAGCCCTTCTAGAAACAAATCTCATTTCAAGTCTCTTGGTGAGCCCAGAGCCACACTTAACCTTTGTCTGTACTCCAATGAAGTAAAAGCCTTCACTGACTCTTATTCACCTATCCATTAGAACATTTCTTTCTTGAAAACTTGGCTGCTTAGCATAATCCACTTTGGCCACTTTGGTCAAAATTGTCCTTCTCCCTTTAAATCAGCCTGACCCAATTACACATCAAATATTCTCTGACTCATAAAGGTGAGATGTGAATATCCACGATTCACTGTCAAATTCCCCCCTTTAGACTGTTTTCATTAGTCTCACACCCTTTTGATTCAGACTGTCTCTAGGAAAGATTGCTCACTTCAACCTACAGGTCTATGACTCTAAAGCCTGACTAAAGGTACACAGCTGGCATCAGACTGGAAGAGATCTGCTAAGACCCACATTGGAGAAAGCTTTCCACCAGTCCTGGAATTTACACTGGTCTTGTTTACACACATATTGTAATTATCATTTACCACCATCCCCAAACCATTGCAAAAACAAAGTTACTTATTCAATGTGACAGTAAATAAATTTCATCCAGAAAAAAAAAAATCTTCTATCACTTTAGACATTTGTCTTTATGAAGAAGCTACATATGCTTCCTTTTAAAACAGCCAAATATTTCCCTTCATTTCTGCCCCCAAATTTATGCTAAGTGCTTACTATATGCCATGGTATTAACCTCCATAGATAACAGAGATAAAAATGCATCTGTCCACATTATCAAAAAGGGTGGTTTAGTAAAATATCTATTTGACAAAATGAAGTGTTTTAGACATTGAACTGGGGCCAAGCTCGCACTGTGACTTTTTTGGGGGCGGATAATCAAAAAAATACCTTTTCAATGAATTAGGATTAAATCAGCTTCTAGACTAGAGGCTCTATCAAGTAAATTGGTTATCTCCACACAATGAAGGCTTTGTGGAGTGAACACCATGGAAACCGTCTGCTTCTGTTCAGTCTGTGAAGATTTTAAGGGAAGCCTGGGCACCAGTTGGCATGCAGTTCTAATAATTCAGATCAATTCAGGCAACAGGATGTGAAATTCCACAGAGAGGTCTTTCCTCATTCAATTTTTTTTTTTGTATGTCTGACTTTATAAATTTGGAAAGAGGTTGCACAAGATGCCTGAACTTCTCTTTTACATAAGAATCCTTTGGAGAGTGATTATACTCCTTTTTTGATATACAGATTTTTAAGAGGGATTTCAAATTTTTCTAGGGCAGTTGTGAGTGCAGAGCTTTACCTAAGAAAAAATGTCTATTCATAGGCATATAGGTTAATATGTTACACTTTCTTTCTGAAATAGAATGAAGCAAAGTATCAATGAGTTTGTACTATTCTCAGGTGTTAGACATTCTTTTTCTCTTTTCTTTCCTAATTGTGACACACTGATTCCTTTGGAAAGAGGTGAAACCTAAACCTAATTCTTACATGATTTAAGCTCGAAGCTATTCCTTACCGAATCCTACTTGTATGGGTGTGTGTGTGTGTGTGTGTGTGTGTGTGTTTTCCTGTTGCTTCCATTTGGGCTTGTTGCTTCAACCATCTCTCTGAGTTGCTTAGTTAAACTTTTTCTGTCCCAATGTAATATACAGTCAACCTCCACTCCAACGTCTAACATTCGACACCACCCCTTTGAGTTCTGGGAAATAACTGTCAGCTGCTAGCATTGTTTTCCCTCTCCGATATGCAGCCAGTAGGCATCCCCATCTCTTTATGCCAACAGTGAGGATGGAAGGGTGAAGGGGAAACAGAGACGGTTTCAAAAGGCCTCTCCTGCTCTTTTTCTGAGCACCAACAGCCCACATTCAGTGCTTAGTGTCTCAGTGACATTTATACTGCTTTTAGCAAAATGAACAAGGTCTCCTTCTTGGCTCCTACTCAGATCCTGGCTTTCAAGTAACAACTGCACATTTATTCTATTCCTTATCAATTTGGCAACTTCTGCTTCATCACCTTCTGTGGTTTGTCCCCTAGTTTTCACATTTCCACTACTCTTTTTTTTTTTTTTAAGATTTTATTTATTTATTTGACAGAGAGAGACACAGTGAGAGCAGGAACACAAGCAGGGGGAGTGGGAGAGGGAGAAGCAGGCTTCCTGCGGAGCAGGGAGCCCAATGCGGGGCTCGATCCCAGGACCCTGGGATCATGACCTGAGCCGAAGGCAGACGCTTAACGACTGAGCCACCCAGGTGCCCCGACATTTCCACTACTCTTAAATATTTTTTCCGATACTTCAGCTGGAACGCATGGCAAATTAACAGATTCTTCCAATTGAAATCCATACGTGTTCATAAATTGGGTGCTATCTATTCTCCCAGCATTTTGCCAGTGGTATTTTCTACCATGCTTTGTACTACCTGAGGCCGGGGATTTCATCACCAACTAAAGACATCATACAGACATAACTCACTTACTTTCTCAAAAACCCTCAAGAAAAACCCTGAACAATTATTTTCAATGCCATATTAAATCTTGGATTCTGTGCATTTTTCTTTTTTCATTAAATCACTCTTTTCTACTAATTCTTTTTTCTTCACTTTTAAAATTCTCATAAAATCATTGTTAATGAGCTGATATGTAGTAAGTTACTCATAATGGGCCTCTACACCCTCAGAATCAGCTCATTATTCTATTCCTTATCATTTCCTCATCTTACTCTCATAACACTTTTTACTCTGTACTTAACATTATGTATGTTACAATAGACAAGTATGTCTGTATGTTATTACAGATTCTAACCCTTAAATCCAGTCAACTTTATCCAATTTAAAATCCTTTTTTTATACCATGAAAATTTGACTTCTTACTCTGTTTACAAAATGATTTTTCTCCTATCATTGTTGATGAGCACTCTGTCCTCTATTTTTCAAGCATATTCTAAAATCTCATCTTTGTTACTATGTGTGATTAACTGAAGTGACTTTTACAAAGGCACTCATTAAAAACTAAAATTTGTAAGGTCCCATAGAGCAGAGCAACCATATCTTTCAATTTTTATTATTTGCAAAGGATTTATTATCAAAACAAGGTCATTTTCAAAGAGACCTTCCGTTTTCTGGAAGTTTCAAAATATCAAAAAGTATGGTGCATATATATCAAATATTCAAAAGCTTAAAATTTTCCCTTAAGATTGTATTCTCCAGGGGTGCCTGGATGGTTCAGTAGGTTAAGTGTCAGACTCTTGATTTTGGCTCAGGCCATGATCTCACTGTCGTGAGATCTCATCGAGCCCCACACTGAGTCCCTTGTCAGGCTCTGTGCTGGGCACGGAGCCTGCTTAAGATTCTCTCTCCCTGGGGCACCTGGGTGGCTCAATCTTCAAGCATCTGCCTTTGCCTCAGGTCATGATTCCAGGGTCCTGGGATCGAACCCCGCATCAGGCTCCCTGCTCTGTGGGAAGCCTGTTTCTCCCTCTCCCACTCCCCCTGCTTATGTTCCCTCTCTCGCTGTCTCTGTGTCAAATAAATAAAATCTTTAAAAAAAAAAATTCTCTCTCCCTGCCATCCTCCCCCCACCACAAAAAGATTGTATTGTACAAATGAACTCTACTTCATCCAGTTGAATTTCCCATAAAGACTATGCAAATTAGATCCTTAACAGTCCCTTATGGTCAAAATTAAGAGATATATGTCAGTGCGTAAATATTTTAAGTAAATAATTTTTTAAAAAAATACAGAAACACATCCAAAAGAATTAGATAAATACTTGCACTTTAAAAACTTGTCAGTTTCGAAGTGTCAATAGTATATCATTGTATGGAACTTGTGCTACATGATAATTGTGCTAATGAGGTCAGAGGAGCCTCTTAATGGACACTGATTGTATTATGTTAATTTTCTGTACAGTGACTGTCATATAAAGTATTAAACTAATGTGCCACATTTATATAAACTTTAGTTCAGTCACTTTCAATATACCATTTGGAACTCATCATTCCCAAATGTGCAAACTTTGAAAATAGAAATACTCCAAGCTCCCAGACTTAACTAATTTGATTAGTGAGCTAGGTTATGAATGGCCATTTTACATCTTTAAACATCTTTGCCCATGGAATTTCATAAAAACTTGAGAGCCTCATATTAGAAGTGGAAGATCTTTAGAAAGTTAAGTGTTGACTGTTGTGCGATATGCTAACTATTACAGGATCCTAAGGCTCTAGACCTAGACCCGGCAACTCAACAAGCCAAATTTGTAATGTACATTTTAATTAGCTAGAACACACACTTTTATGGTTAATGGAAACAAAACTATGATTCGTTTTCAATGGTATTACAACATGGAAGAAATCTTTTTGGAAGAGAGGTAAGAGTTTAAGATTTTGTTAATTATATTTTTTAAAGATTTGTATTCATTTATTTGAGAGAGAGAACAAGAGGGAGCACAAGTGGGGGGATGGGCAGAGGGAGAGCGAGAAGCACTCTCCCCAGCTGAGCAGGGAGCCAGCCGGGCTAGGGGCTGGGGGCTCTACGCAGGGTTCATCCCAGAACCCTGGGATCATGGGCCGAAGGCAGATGCTTAACCAACTGAGCCACCCAGGCGTCCCTGTTAATTATATTTTTAATAATTATCCTTTTCAGAGTTCTAGAAAATGAGAAAACATTTTAATTCCATATCAGTACATGGGTACTCTCCTGATCCCAGACCATCTGATGAACTCATATTCATCTTCCAAGATTCAGTTCAAGATATACAACTTCTGTGAAGGTTTTCTTGATTAACCTCTCCCTTCCCCTCCCCCTTCAACTTTCTTTCTGGGAAAGCCAATCCCTCCTTCCGTTATGTTTCTACATGTTACTTGCTTCTACATATTAAATAGAGTATAAATTCAATTTGAATCAGAGAGATCTTATAAAATATCAAATGAAATTCAGTATAAATCCTGTTAGTGCTAAAAATAAAGTATTTTAGAAACTTTAAGATGTGCTGAGTACATGGTAATTACTATACTTTCATAGTTATAAAATATTGTAAGGGGGAAAATCCTATTTAACTCAGAGAAAACAAGTCAACATTTCGATAAATACGTCCTCCCAATCAAGGTAGTTTGCGTACTGTATACACACACATACATACACACACATATGTGTGCATGTTTGTATAGTGTGGGTGTGTTTTTCTTGGTGGGATGGAAGAGATAGGGCCACATGATTGCCTTATAGTTTTTTAATGTGTGTGATGTAAGTAAGCATTTCTATGTGTATGTCTGTGTATGTCTGTATGTGCTTTAAATGTAAAGTAAATATGGTGCCATGGAAAATTATTGAACTGAAAGTCAGGTATCACAGGTTTAACCAAGCATTGTGATCCTTATGCTGTGTTCTTAGGCACGTGACTTAATTTCTCTGATCTTCCTTTACTTCTTCCATTAAATTGCAAAGGTTAAAAAGCTTCCATTCCATCAAACTAGTCTTAAAATAGAAACTAACATATACTTTTTAAAAATTACTCTTTATTTACCTTGCTAATTAAAGCAATTCTGACCTGAGATACAAAGCTGAGGTCAGTTTTGCTTACATTGCAGCATTGATACTCTAATTATATTAGTCTGTTTATCTAGCAATCAAATTAAATAATGTCTAAAGATATTATAACTTCCAGTTATAATAAGAACCCTACAAGCTCAACAGTTTACATGGCACCTGAAACAAAATACGATGAATGAGAAAGGACGCTGTCTTCAATTATTATAAACTTGCTACAGTAACAGTCCTATCAAGTAATCTATTTTCCTTATGTTTGCATGATCTTACTTACAAGCTTAAATATATTTCTAGTTTTATATGTGTAAGTTTAAGCACATCACTCATAAAATTATACGTTTCAGTACAGTAAAATTTAATGATTCCAGATTGTGCAGAAACGCATCTTGAAAAGATACTAAAAAATCATTTTCTATGTAGTTTACCTTGGCCTAAAATATGCCTATTTAACGTGTTTTAAAATTCTGAATTCTAAACCAATATATAAAATGTGTCCTTAAAATTGTGCATCTTGTTCATTGTCAATTATGGCAAACCAAATTATATGTTTAAGGCATATAAAAATACTGCCTTTTAAAATATATGCCCTTGGATACAAACCCCAGTGATTTAGTATTTTTTAAGCTATAAATACTAGAAACCTCCATGAGTTATCTGGCAATGATATTAATCTTTGTACCTCCAGGATAGCTGACTGCACTGAACAGAATGAAACTCCTACAAAATTTTGTTTCTCAGCGAAAAAGTAGAACTTATCTAAACTACTTCAACATCTGGTAGATAAAAATGACTGAAATAATCTTCTTAATTTGGTAACAGATCTTAAGCATTTAAAAATACTTTGGTAATATTTATTTCTATAACATGATAGGGTTGCAAATAAGTCACTTTCACATCTTCTGTCAATAGAACTTTCAGGAAAACATACCTTAAAAATTAAGGAAATCCCCCAAATTCTAAGATGTCAGAACCAGTTATATTAGAGGAATTAGTTTTAAAGCCAAGGAGTGTGCAAGCATGTGGACAAAAATGGCATGACATGGAGGACTGGAAATAAAATGATGCTAAGCCACAGATGCCTAGAGCCTATTTTTCATTTTCAGTAAGTTGAAAGTCCCTGTGAAACACAGTTCTGTGCAAGAAAATCACCTTAACACAGGTTAATAGAATTATTCTGTTAAGTGAAAGATGAAATCTTGTCATAGTAATAAATCTATGATCATACAATGTAATATGCTCAAGTGGAAAACTCTGAGCCATTTATTTTAAAATCAAATTTGATGTTTATTTAAAATGATGAAACCAAAAAGAGCTGGGTAAGCTCTTGGGAGAAATAAATGTGGGTCACTAGAGGGCGCACACTCCCTTTCACTGCTTGTCTGGTCCTCAATTTGGCTTTTTTATTTTCTTATCTACATAAAGATAACATGGTGACAAATGGATTTTTCATGGGAGTTTTCTTACAGAAAAACATAAAATGTCCAAAGATATAGATAAAATTGTGTAAAAAGAACACGTTAGTAAGACACCCTCAGATGCACAGTTAAAATGCCTTCAGCCATCTGAATACACACACCAAAGTACCTTAAAGTCATAAAACAGAGATTCCCTGGAGAAAACATCTTCAATTCGGGGAGACACGCTTAAACCAAATAATAAGGCAGCATTTTCTGGACTTCGCAACCCAGTAGTTTTTCCCCAGTTCATTAATTATACCTCATTTTTGAACATTTATAAATAGGCAGACACTCATGCTCTATAAATCTGCCTATAATTATATTCCTGTATATCTAGATGTTAATTTTACACTCAGTCACATTCAAAGGAAAAACAGCATTTTAAGCATCTTGTTCATGTCACATGCTTTCATAAAGAAAAAATTTATATCCCATGATAATAGTTATTCTCATTTTTATTTTATAGATAGACCATGAACACAGAGATTTAGAAACTGAGAAACCTCCTTTATTTTCAACACACTATGAAGCATGGAGTTAAGATTCAAAACTAGGCCTTTCTAAATCCAGAGATTTCTACTTCTTTTCCTTTGTTCTAAATGTAAAGAAAACCTATATTTTTATATATGAAGGAAAAGTCAACACAAATTTCCTTTTTGTTGTTTCCTTTTAAAGCCAAGGAGTGTGCAAGCATGTGGACAAAAATGGCATGACATGGAGGACTGGAAATAAAATGTTGCTAAGCCACAGATGCCTTGAGCCTATTTTTCATTTTCAGTAAGTTGAAAGTCACTGTGAAACACAGTTCTGTGCAAGAAAATCACCTTAACACAGGTTAATAGAATTATTCTGTTAAGTGAAAGATGAAATCTTGTCATAGTAATAAATCTATAGTAAAAGCTGGTAGTTACTACTATATATAAATATATAGTATATAAAGCTATACATAAATGTATAGTAAAAGCTGGTAGTTACTACTGTGCTATTTTAAAATTTGATTGGAGTCTCTAACATTAGGACAGTAATTCTAAACATTCTCATTAACCTTAACTAGGATCCTTAGCTGCGTAACTGATACCCCCATGGCATTATTAAATAGCTGCCATTCCTAGTTTATTTTTACTTTGGAAAAATCCCCAAATTTCCACAGATGACAAAGGTTGATATTCACGACACATAATGGGGTTAAGACAATGGTTAACACTTAATGTCTTGCACTTGGAAAAAGGGTTCAATTATTAGGACCCCCATTTATGCCTTGATGCTAAAAAGACACCTAACTTTGAAAGAATGTTCCTTTTCACTGAAAAAGCTCTCTATATTTATTTATTGTTTGTTTTTGTTTGTTTGTTTTTATTAACATATAACGTATTATTTGTTTCAGGGGTACAGGTCTGTGATTCATCAGTCTTACACAATTCACAGAGCTCAACATAGCATATACCCTCCCCAATGTCTATCACCCAGCCACCCCATCCCTCCCACCCCCCACCACTCCAGCAACCCTCAGTTTGTTTCCTGAGATTAAGAGTCTCTATGGTTTGTCTCCCTCTCTGGTTTAAGCTCTCTGTATTTAAAGACAGTCAAAGGCTCCAATGGGACCCTAGAGTCTATGAGACTTCAGAATGTAGAACTGTCATAATCTAGGATAAGTGCCGAGTTTTCATACACAGACCTCAACAAATTTTTAAACAGTCTCAGTAAAGCTTTTAATTTCAGCTAAATAATTTGACAAAATCACCTTTAACTTCTCATTAAAAGATAGCATGATAGAGCTTGAGAATATGGCATCTTGGGCTAGATGCCTGGGTTCAAATCCTAACCAAACTGCTCCCTATAAACTTTGCAAGCAGGAGCAAGTCAACTGACCTTTCTGTGCCTCGTTTTCCCCATTGGCTAAAAGGGGGCAATAATAATAATAGAAAAACACTTTATGCCATTTAATGTTTACATATGTTAACATGTGCAAAAAATATGTAGAGGAGCACCTGACATGTGGTGGAAGCCATATTTGTGTTAGCCGCTATGATCACTGCCTTCCGTGACTCTTTCTTACTGGGTTTAAGCCAGCCCTATGCTACTTTTCACATTATCTTCTTTTGTTAAGAACTGGCAGATTATAAGCTATTACTGTAACCACAGGAATAAAAACTGTATCCATATCTTGGCTGTTGTAAATAAGCATAGGGGTGCAGATATCTTTTCTAATTAATGGTTTTGTCCTCTTTGGGTAAACACCAGGTAGTGGAATTATTGAATCATAGGGTAGTCATATTTTTAATTTTCTGAGGAACCTCCATACTGTTTTCCACGACAGCTATACCAGTTTACATTCCCACCAACAGCGCGTGAGTGTTCCTTTTTTACCACATTCTTGTGAACACGTGTTATTTCTTGTCTTTTTTATTTTAGTCATTCCGACAAGTATTAGGTGCTATCTCTCTGTGCTTTTGATTTGCATTTCCCTGATGATTAGTACCCAATGATAGACAAATAGATAAGGAAGATGGGGTATATATACACAATGGAATATTACACAGCTATAGAAAAGGATGAGATTGTGTCATGTGTAGCCACATGGATGGATTCAGAGGGTATTATGCTAAGTGAAATAAGTCAGATTGAGAAAGCCAAATACCATATGATTTCACTCATATGTGGAAACTAAAAACAAAACAAATGAATAAACAAACATAAGGAATATAGTCAATGATATTGTAATAGCATAGTACAGTGACAGATGGTAGCTATAACTCTGGTGAGCATAGCATAACATATAGAGAAGCTGAATCACTATGTTGTACACCTGAAACTAATATAACATTGTGTGTCAACTATACTCAAATAAAAAAAAAAATAAACTGCAAAGAAAACCATAACAAAGACAATAAAACAAATAAATAAAAATCATCAACAGCCAAATAATCTCATCTATTGCATCCTTTATTGCAAGAAAAGGCAAACTATGGCCCATGAGACAAATTCGGCCCACCACTCCATTTTGTAAACAAAGTTTTATTGGAACATAGCCATACTCATTCATTTACATATTGTTTATGGCTGCTATCTCACTATAGCAGCAGAGTTGGGTACTTGCAAAAGAAACTACATGGTGCTCAATGTCTAAAATAGTTTCTGCCTGGTGCTTTATACAGCAAGCTCTCCCTGCTCTATAGAGTAGAGTTGAGATGGTCTATCTCTCCCAACACCCAGAGAGGGTCAAAATGGTATGGTTCATAGCAGCTATATTGCTTTGCTCTCTCTCAAAAATATGCCTTGGCTCGCCGTGACCAGAATTAAAGTCTACATTCCTCAGTCTGGTAAAGAGTACCTTTTTTTACAGTGAACTCAACCTACCTTTTCAACCTCATCCCTTACTTCCTCTTTCCAATACCTCATACTTCTGCTTTAGGCAAACAGAAACACAACCCTGTGTAAGTGCCAACTGTATACAGGCTTGTAGGACAGCCTGTATTTGAATTATCCTTTCCCCTCACCTTGAGTCCACATGCCCCTATCCTTTAAATGTCTACACAGATGCTAATGTCTCTGAGCTTTCCACGTTCAACTCCAAGCAGGAATTAACCTTTCCTCCTTACAACTTTTCTACCATCGTATTGGTACTTCTTCATGACATAGCTTATGCTACAGTGCAATCTTCATGAAGGAAGGACTAAGTATAGTTCCCAGATATAGCAACTGGAGTGCCTGATAAATCATAGCAATTGATTAGACATTGGTTGAAGGAATATGGAAATTAGCAAAAAAACTAACTTTGCTGTCACTATGTTCTTGAAACATGGTGGACTCATACTGACTACAGGAGTGTTCAAAGTACCCCTCCACACATTGGATGGTGCCTTGGACCCTGTGGGAGGCAATTTAAACTTTAAATACTCTCAGTGTGAAAGCTCACTGAGTTTAAAGGACTTCAACATGCTTTTATGTTGTGGGTCTTTAAAGTTTAAATAACTTCCAGTCAAGGTTCAGAGACGATATAGTGCAATGCAGAAAGCCATTTAAATCTGGCGTATACTTACTGCCCCACTGCCACTTCCCTAGCATCATGAATTGTTTCAATCCAATGATTTCTTTTAGTGAGCATCTCTATGAACTTTAGTTAAAACACAAAGCAGAACTCACTGCTCTACACAAAGCTAGGGTCTTAGTTAGCTCAGGCCAACATAACAAAATAATTGACACTGAGTGGCTTAAACAACAGAAATATATTTTCTCAGAGTTCTGGAAGCCAAAAGTTCAAGATCAAAGTGCCAGCATGGTCACTTTCTGGTGAGAGATCTCTTCCTGGTTTGTAGATAGTCATCTTGTCACAGTGTAGCAGGGAAAAACAGAGAAAGCTCTCCAGTGTCCCTTCTTAGAAGGGTACTCATCTCATCATGAGGGCCCCACCCTCATCACTTCATCTAAACTTGATTATCTCACCCCATTTCCAAATGCCGTCAAATTGGAGTTAGGGCTTCCATACATGAAATGTTGGGGGGACACAATTCAGTCCATAGGAGCTAGGTGAAATTTTACCTGTATGTGGTAGCATAATGTATATTGATTTAGAGAGTTACAAGTTTCTGACCAGGGAAGACATAAGAATATTCTCAGAAGATGTCAGAACAAGAATATTTTCCATTGTAACACAAATGTAGTAATGGGAGGATAACTGCTCTAAATTAGTAATTGGGAACTCAGCCTTCTCCTGGGAAAAGGGTGTACATTTTTACCTAAACAATCAACAAGAGAGGCATGCATAATAAAATTTCCACAGTGTGAGGGCACACAGGGAAAATCATACAAATTCCATTTCAGAGATGAAGAAATAGATACTGAGTGAGGTTCAGTGACTTTCTTTAGTCACAAAGCACATGAGTGTAAGATCCAAGGCCAGAACCAACCTGGGCAGTCAGAAGTCCATACGCTCTCAGATCCACTCACCACGTTTCTCTTGTCCTCTCTCTGAGGGACATCTATTTCCCACCGTTGCTTGGTCTCTGGCTTCCAGTTAGGTTTGTCCAGTTGGAGGTACTGGCAGAATATTTGAGGTGGGAAGGAAGATGCCAAGAAATTTTTCCTCTGCACTCTACTTTTGGTAGCATTTCTAAAGCAGCTACATCTCCACTGTGGCTTAGCTTCCTTTAGATGGCTCCTCCCTCCATGGGTCCAAACTTCTGCCCAGCAGTCCTGACTATTGGAAGGCTCCAGCTTTGGGGTTCTGGGAACATCCCCTCCCTGCATTGTTCCTGGAGCTCTGGGGATATTAGAGTTTCCTACTGTTGCTAGTGTTTGGCGTTGCCTCATATCCCAGGTGCTTCCCAGTCTTCTACCACCTCCCTGTGTTAGGTTTCCTTTCTTTGAAACACCGAGAATGGTTTCTGTTTTCCTGATAAGACTCTGACAAAATATCCATTCAATATCCCATGAATATTTAGTGAATACCTGTGATGTGCTAACTTCTAGGTCATACATTGTAGCTCTAGAGTTGAAAATAAAGGACTCCTGGACTCAAGGAGTTTACTGGAGATACAGATGTGCAAAACAAGAATCATTACAGTAATATTCTCCAAGTGTTTAATGGAAGTATTGGCAAGGCTTAGAAATGCCTGGGAGGCTGGGTTACCAGAGAAACAAGGTAGTTAGCCGGGGCGTCCAAGGAATGTGAGAGTAGGCAAAGGGAAAAGGAGGAAAAGACAATCTTAGGTAGAGAGAATGGTAGGTGCAAAGAAACAGAAGCTTGAAGGAACATGGAGCATTGGGAGATCAGAGAGTGGTAAATTAAAGCTGAGCAGAGGACAGTGTCACTCACAATGTGGTTTGGGGCCAATCTGTGAACTATTTGTTAGTAGTCTGTGACAAGAAAAGTCACCAGAGTATAAATCCACCAAGTCACTAAGCATACTATTTCATCTGATTTCTTTTTAATTGCAAAACTTTCTGGACAAAGGAAGCAGTGCGTTGATTTATATTCTAGCCCAAGCTCCTTATGTCACGGTGCCCTGGTGATGCACAGTTTGCAGACTATTTTGAGGAGCGCTGGCATACAAAGGAAACAGGCAGGGCAAAGGGAGTGAAGTTGGACAGTTAGGCAGCTCAAGATCAGAAAGGAATTTTTGTGCCAGGCATTTCAAGAATTATGGGTAGAGGAATGATCTAATTAAAACTGCATTTTCAGATAGCCCTCGGGAGGCTGTGAAGTGTATGAATAAGAAGAGTGAAAGTAGAGGCAGAGGAATGAGTTAAGAATTTCAGGCAGAAAATTATCAGAAACTAAAGTAGGATGAAGACTGCCTGGATATAAAGGAAAGAGCAAAGGGAAGAGAATTTAGGCATACTCGGACAGATTTACTGGGGTGGCAGATATCAGGACCACTGCAGATGGCTGCACAGGTTGTTCACTGCACAACTCCAGAAGGTGCTGCTCGTAGAAACTATGATGTGAATGGAGCTCTCTGCAGTCCACCTGCAGAACCACATTTGAAACTTCTGCAAGAAGGCCAGGTGTAAATGCCCAATAAACATTTAGATCACACGCATATGAACATCAGGAGGGCGGTGAAGCTGGAGATATTCATCTGGAAATCATCAGATATTGATGGCCGATAGAGACAAGACTATTCATGATACTGCCTTTTGGAGAAAGAACATGCTGTGAGAAGAAAATGATAGCAAAAGGTGAATCTTGTGACTATTAAAGAGATAAGGGGAGGAGACTGAGAAGCCATAGTTAGAAAGCAAGGAGGAGAAAAGAAACAGGAAGGAACAATGTCCCAGAAATGAAGGGAGAGGAAAATTTCAAGAAGGGACTAATCATCATCACTGTTGAGCACAGCGCGAAGGTCAAGAAGGACAAGAACTGAAGAGGGACCTTTGGACCCAGCAATTACGGAGCCCTCTGGTGACCTTGCTTAGAGCAGCTTCAGGGCTCGGTGGAGATGACTACAGCTTCAGAGCTGTATTAGAGGTAGTTAGAGGTAAGTTCAGATCTTCTGATTAAAAATCATCTTTTCTTGGCACTCAGCTACGCTTCTTCTACACTTCTTCTTTGAGATGAATAAATAATAAATATGACTACCATCTTTGTCACTCTGGGGACAAATGAAACTGCACGTCACAGCTCTGGGACTAGGGCCCTGTCTTTCTCCCTGTTGGCGTCCCTCTATGACTTGCATTCTCGAAGAGCATATTTTCATATAGCTGCTGCAGTGGGACAACCAGAGCTAAGTATACTATCTCATGGGACCAGGTTCCATTATAATGTGTTTCAGTTCATAGCATGTATCGGGCATCTACCATATAGAAGAGCCCATACCAGGTAAAGACTAAGATATGGACCCTGGTCCAGGGAAGCTTTGAGTCAAGTGGGTCAGACAGGCCTCTGAATAGATCATTTCAACATAAAGCAATAGAGGTGTCACCAGATGGAATGGGAGCATCACTTAGCCTAACTGGGAGTTGATGGTTCCTATCACTGAGCTCGGTTTGGGGGAAAAGAAGTAAGAGTCCGGTTGTAGCTGAGATGATGCTCCAGTGCACTGATCCACAAAACGTGGGCCCTGAATCAGAGGCATCAGCATAACCTGCGAACTTGCTGGGAATTAAGGCTCCCAAGGCACCACTCCAGACCTACTGAAGCCAAGTCTGGTAGGGACAAGTAACCTGTCTTTTCACAAGCCCTCCAGATGATTCTTCTGATACACGCTACTATAGGAGAACCACTGTTTTTGTGCAAGGGTCTCGAACTTTATGGCTTACCAGAATGACCTAGGAGCTTATAAAAGAGTCCTAGGCCTACCTGCAGAGTTTCTGATTCAGCAAGGCTGGGGTGGGCCCCCCAAATCCGCGTTTCTAATATGTTCCCAAGTGATGCCGCTGTGCCATGCACAGTGCTAAGAATGTTACTGCTCTAAGCGTTCTCTGGTCACTTAGTAGGCCTCTAGATTTCACATCCCTACATTCTCCAGCACATATTTATTGACTTATTCTTGACTTACATGACAAAATGATTTTAAGAATCTAAAACAGGTGGCTATCTTTTGGAATATCTGAAGATGGTATGTAAGGTTTCTATTCTTCACCAAAAACAGTTTCTAAACTGAAATTTGAGTCTATGACCAAGGTCATTTGATTCTAATACATCAAAAGAAGCAGGGCATAGCAGCTGTAACACTGGAATAGAAATGAGGAGACTCAGCACTAGTCCTTATTTTGCAACTGAAAGCAAGTTATTTAACCTTCCCGGATTTCAATTAACCTGTAACTGTAGACAAGTCTACAGTCTCATCTCCTTAGATAAAAGACGCAAAGTTTCATTTTTCTGGGCCGTGCCAAGGGGCAAAAATGTTATCACTGAGACCAATACCCTGAGTATTTTAGGATCAACTTATCATATAGAAAATAAAAAAAATTAGCATAGACATATTAATCATCTAAATAGATCCTTGAAATAAAATAAAATATTTTAGTTTATGACTTCCAGATTATAATTTGGGAATCAAAGTGAAAATAAATATCTACCACAAAAATATTTTAGGCACTAGTCTTATAAAACTGCAGAAAGAGTCTTTTTTTTCCTAGAGTCTTATCTAACACTTATCTAACTTCCCCCCAACTGTGTGACATAAATTAATATCAGTCAACAGACATAAGAAGAAAGAAAACACAAAAGTGATTAAACTGAAAACTAAAATAATAATGCAGGTATGCAATTGCCTGGGCAATGTATTCTGCCATGTAGTAAGTGTGCAAAAAACAGAGAAAGCAAACTTTACACTCATTCTGCTTAGCCAAGAGAAGAGGAAGAGACTAAGTGAATTTAGGTATTTCTAAATGTCTCTATACTTCCCTTCAGGTCAAAGATACTCATTTATTAACACTATACTTGGGAAAATTATCTTTACAGAGATGGCATTTACTTAAAAAAAAAAAAAGATTCAATTTGCCATTGGTTTCACCTCGTTGATACAAAAATGTAAATGAAAGCTGTTGTGAAAGTCTCTTAAAATAACTGCTACATGATTAGGAACTAATTTCCTCAATAAATTCCAATTAACTAGTTAATAGATCTAGTTTTAACATAGTCTGAGTTCCATACTCTAATAATTACCTTTATTTAAAATAATATCATTAGGGGTGCCTGGGTGGCTCAGTCGTTAAGCGTCTGCCTTCAGCTCAGGTCATGATCCCAGGGTCCTGGGATCGAGCCCCGCATCGGGCTCCCTGCTCTGCGGGGAGCCTGCTTCTCCCTCTCCCCCTGCTTGTGTTCCCTCTCTCGCTGGTCTCTCTCTGTCAAATAAATAAATAAAATCTTTAAAAAAAAATGAAAATAAATAAAATAATATCATTGAACTGCAGGGATAAATTACTGTTAAAAATAATTACCCTGTGACCCAAGATCATTAACACTTTTGTATATCTTAGTGTAAGGAGGACAATTTATGCAGTAAATACAACGAAAGTGGAAACTGTATAATTATTAAGGAATCAACTAAACACATCTTAGATGTTTAAAAAACTAATGTGGTACAAAGCTGAATATTAAATCCCTTAATAGTTTTGAGTAAAAAACGGTATCCTAATGGGTAAAGATAGAATTACTAAGGATTATTAAAATGTTCATTTGCTTCTTATTAAGAACAATTCCATGAAGAACTAGGTAAAATTCTGAAGTGCAAATATTAGAATATAAAATTTTAGTTATCTTAATTGAACTGCATTATTCACTCTTTCAATAAATATTCATTGATTATTATATGCATGGTACTATATACAGAATCTAGGTAAAAAATAAAGGATAATAACAGGACTTCTTTGTTGTAATTGATGATGAGAAAAATTTATGTAGGTGACATTAAGGCATATAGTGAAAGACTGTAATGTAATGGTGCCTGGGTGGCTCAGTCGGTTGAGCAGCTGACTCTTGATTTTGGCTCAGGTCATGGTCTCAGAGTCCTGGGATGGAGCCCCATGTCAGGCTCCACACTCAATGGAGGGCCAGCTTGGGGATTCTCGCTCTCACTCTCTCTCTCTGCTCCTCCCCCACCTTGCACACATGCTCTCTCTTTCTAAAATAAAAAAAAAATCTTTAAAAAAATAAAGAATGTAATTGAATTTACTGGCTGAGGTGGAAAGACTCTGGGGAAGCTAGAAATAAAATTGCTGGGACAATAATATTGAATATCATAAGAAGTTATTTGTGCTTTATTCTGGGGGCAACTGGAGTTATGAAGATCTCAAGTCTGGAGGGTCAGCCTAAAAGTCCCATTTTAGGGGCACGTGGGCAGGCCAGTCAGTTACATGTCTGCCTTCAGCTAAGGTCATGATCTCAGGGTCCTGGAATCCAGCCCCATGTGCGGCTCCCTGCTCAGCGGGGAGTCTGCTTCTCCCTCTCCATTTGCCCCTCCTTCCTGGCTCATGCTCACGCACCTTCTCTCTCTCTCTCTCAAATAAATAAATAAAATCTTTTTTTTTAATGCCACATTTTAGGGGCTCCTGGGTCAGTTAAGTGGCTGCCTTCAGCTCAGGTCATGATCCCAGGGTCCTGGGATCGAGCCCCATGTCGGGCTCCCTGCTCAGCGAGAGCCTGCTTCTCCCTCCCTCTGCCTGCCTCTCTGCCTACTTGTGCTCTCTATCTCTCTGTCAAATAAAGAAAATCTTTGAAAAATAAAAATAAAATGCCACACTTTAGATATATTAATTTGAGACGGATTAATCAGAAAGGGGCCAAGGCTTAGCACATGGAAGTATATGGCTTAGGTTATGGAGTTTCAGTTAGAATGATCCGGAGGGAAATGACTGAAATGGTCATGTGCCCAATAATATACTGCAATAGTAATACATAAGGGGCAAGGTAAGAGAGCAGAGATGGACAGAAATAGAGAAGTCAAGTGGTAAATTCTGTTTTGAAGAGGAAGTTGGGAAGGCAATTTTTTGTTATATTCTTTAACTTTGAGATGATGTTTTTATCAAGGGAATCTTTTTTCACCAATGGCACATGATCACCGTTTCCCCCCCAGCGCCACTGCCCCCTCTACCACCATCACCACCTGGACCACCGTCTCCACCACCACCTCTGCCATGTCTATCACCTCCGCCGTGCCTACCACGAATCCTGCCATGTCCACCATAACCAAAAGACAAGAATGACAGCCATCGAATTCCCTGAATTCCTCTTACCTTACAGGCACTATAGCAAACGCTTCCTACTTAAGCCTCACAGTTATTATTTTATAAAGCGAGGATAGTGAATTTGAGGTACAGGTATTAGGCAGTTTGCCTGCGATCATAAGCCAATAGTTAAAACAGGCAGGTTTCAAACTTGAGCATTTCTGATTCCAAAGTCCACGCTTTCTTCAATATTTGCCACTCCTTCAGATTCACAGACAACAAATTATAATAAGTAAAATACCTGTACAGTGTATGAGTAACTAGGTGTGGTTAAATGGAGGCAACAGCTGTTTGCATTTGATTAAAAAAAAAAAACAAAACACAAAAACAAAACTGAAGCGCTGACTAGATGCACAAGTAGAAGAACATAGTTTTAAAGAAATAAACATGAAATTTAAGGGAGAGAGTCAGATATAGAGCTATAAGTACAATCTGGGAGTCATTTACTTAAAGCCAGACTTGAATCAAGGTAAGGAAGCAATTCAAATAAAGAAATGGAAAGAGGCAAAAAACATGAATTTATGAGATACTACCATGATTAAGCAAAAGGTCCTAGAGCTTTCTGTTAGAAAACAAGTCTGTGGTAGGGATGGAACCAGCAGTGTGTCAGAGAAGCTGAAAAAGGAGATCATTTTTAAAAGATGAACATTTAATGGATTGTCAAGACTACAGTCTTGACAGTTAAAATCTAGGAGTTCTCACATGATCAAGAGATGGAAACTAGCTACTGTGAAGCTTACAGTCATATTTGTACGATGCCTCTTGAACCATTACAACATTTTAACCAGATTCCATCCTGTAGACAATTACCACTTACTGAACTGAATTGTCCTAAATGTTCACTTGTGTGTGTTCTTTATTCAGTACAAATTTATTGATCTAGAGTCTTATACAAAGCATCCATATTATTGTACTATCCAAATCTGGACATATTTGAGAGTGAAAGTTGGTGTTATATATAATTATGATGTCACAAAAGACATAACCTGGGATGGATTCAGGGAAACCAAGATGTAAGATCACCTTAGTCATATATCTACTGAAGAAACATTTTAGTACCCCAACTAGGTTCTGTGGTAGGCTACCTCAGTTGAAATCCTGGCTCAGGCACTCTGTAGCTGTGTATAATAGTGATAATAGCTATACTTATCCTGTAGGATAATTGGGAAGAATAAACACGCTAAGCAAATAAAGCATTTAATCTAGCACTGAGCACATAACAAAACCATCAATAAGTGTTAGTTTTTGTTTAAGTAATATATCCTTTATGTTCTCAATTGGTCATCTCATTTCAGGCACTTACAAAAACTGCTGACAACATATGATGCAAACAGAATTTAAGAGACAAAATATTTCATCACTAGCCACACTTTCCTGAAAACAAAAAGTAATCAAAACACATTTTTCATAACCAAATACATTATCCGAACAAGCCAAGAATATGCTTGGCAGGAGCCAAGAGAGAGACTGACATGAATCAACCTGCTCTGCTAATTTCTGTATTAGGAGAATCTTGAACATATTAGGTGGGTAAGACAACTAGGTTTCCATACTGCTCTCCTTGGAAAATTGTTGGAGAGCTGTTGGGTTGTTGCAAAGGATCCATAAATCCATATCTCCACTAAGCATTGTCTGCAGACACATACTTAACATGATGTGAAATTAACATCTATGGTATTGGGTTAATAAAGAGCAGATTCATTAAGAGCTTTACAGATTTATTTTTGCCATTATGTTTTTTCTCCATCAATGTTAAAATTTCAACTACTACCATGAGCAGAGTCCTTGAAAGTTGTTGCCCCAAATAGAACGTTAATTCTTAAAGATTCAGAGAACCATTTGACTAGAATCAGGGGCCCTTCATCTATGAGGGGCCAGATAGTAAATATTTTAAGGCTTTGTGGACCATACAGTCTCTGTGACAACTATCCAACCCTGCCTTTGCAATGTGAAAGCAACCACAGATGACATATAAATAAATAACTATGGCTATGTTTCAATGAAACCTTCTTTATGGACACTGTCATCTGAATTTCATGTAATTTTTACGTCAGGAAATATTCTTCTTCTTTTGATTATTTCCCACCATTTAAATGTGTAAAAATAATTCTCAGCTTGTGAGCCATACAAAAACTGGCAGCAAGGTGGATTTAGTCTGATGGCTTTAGTTTGTTAACCACTGGACAAGAGGATTCACTCAGCCACGTAGATGCAACCAGGGAGAAAAGCCTAGCAGTTGACTGCATAATTATGAAAGCAGGTTATAAATCACAGATTAAAAGAGAAGTATTGAAAGTCCCAAAAAATATACTTGAGTAACTTCTCTAGGTGTTTTTTTTTTCCTTTGCCTAGAACATCTGATGTGCTATTTTTAGGTATGTGTTCTTCTTCTCATACTTCTATACTCGTGTATACATAAATTCTAATGTCAAGTGTTCCATGCCTTCCTAAACATATGCTGCTTAGAAACATAAGGCAGATTTTAATGTTCTTTCTTAATGTTAGAATGATAATAATTGCAGTGAAAAAAAATTGTACCTTTTTATGACTTTCATGCTAGTTTTGCATTTATGAAATTTTATTCTCATCATTTTAATATAGCCACTGATGTACCTAATACCTAACTTATCTATAATGTCTAGCTGAAAATATCCACAAAAAGATGAGTTAAAAATTCTAACACCTTCAAGATAAGACTTTAAAAATATCAAAGAACAGGAAATCTATTGTGTAATTACTCCTGATTTAGGATGTGCAGATTGAGACATTATGTTCTCATAAACTAGCAGAATGGATCTCATCTATTATAGGTGTACTTCTTCTTCATGAAAGTGTACTTTCTACTACTGGGAAAAAAAGACATTTAATGCAAAGGGAGGCACTGAACAAGTAGGTTCTTTGTAAGAGAAAAAAAAAGAAACTTTCAGGATAAAATGAGTCCATGGCAGTTCATCACACGTGGTTTCCTCTTTTAATCCAGAAAACAATATTTCCACTGAGCATTCAGTTTTGGTTGGGATGGTGATTCCTTGGGCAAATTTTAAAATTTATTTCACAATTTTCTAACTTAACGGCCATGTCAGGTACCTGAGGCTTCTGGAAATATTGTTTAAGTAAAAACACTGCGATCCAAACAGCTATAAATGCTTTCCTGCTTAACAATTACTTTTTGCTTGAGGATAAAGCCATGAATAAGAGCCTCTCACCTTTTCCTAATTTCCGAATCCACAATAATCTGCCTCTTCTTTTGGGGAGGTGGCGGTGGCAGTTCCTCTTGGGCATGCTTTACCAGAATTTGTTCCCTCGTGGTCACCATAGTTACCGTTTCCATTACAGTTGTCTGTGTTAGTGATGGCTGAGTGGTGGTGACAGCCTGTGAAATCTGGGAGAAGTATTGAAACAGAGGTCACACACTGTTTGAAAGACTTCAGTAAAGCCTACTTGGAGTGGTGAAGGAAAATAATGAGAAACTGTTCCTGCTTGTTGGTAAATTGACCTTCAGATCAAAATAGCACCATATTGAACCCAAATCAAATTGTTTTATCTGACTTAAATTATGTTGACTTAAATCACAAAGGAAAGTCATCTCAAAACCGGAAGTAAACTTAGTGTCTCTTCAATTTATTGGTCAAACTATGGAAAATAAAGGGGGGGAGGCAAAGGAACAAAACCTAAGTTTTGTCAGAGTGTCACTCTGACAGTTAATTAAACATGCTGTTTTAAGTGTTTACCACGTTAATGTAAATTTTACTAAGGTATCCCAGCACCAATTTCATCACCTTGACCAACTACAGATGTTTATTAGTGTGTTGAATGCATCTTTGGTTATCATATATAGTAATTAGTTATAGTCCATAAATTTTTAAATAAAATCTTTTGAACTTTACAATAAGTGACTTTTTAATCAAATAAGTACAATGTCCTTTAAAATTACAATAAAAGGTTAACATAAAGTGCCTATTAGTCCAGTACATTTAACCTGAATGTTATTCAAAAGCTAAAAAGCACACCACCCTTGTTTAACTAATGAGTATGTTAAAATATTTGAGTCTCCAAAGTTAGCATTAAAGATACTTCCTGGTTTAGAATCACGCTAACTTTGTGTTCATACTTCTAAAAATTATCTTTTAAGCACAGATCATCACTCCTTGGAATAATATGGTGTGTGACCCAAATCCTGAGAAGCCATCACCTCAGTAAATGGGCATTACCAGATTAGCTATATAATGGCGAGATACTTTTCCTTCCTTCCTCAACCACCGCTCTCTGTCTCACAGCCCTCCTGTTATTAGAACTGAATAGTTACTGGTTGAGATGTTAATCATTATTACCCTTTTAGTAATCTAAATCATTTGGAAGACCTATTTACAAAGAGACCAAAACAGGCCTGCATTAGATCCACTTATAGTTACTTGATATGCACAGAGCCAGGGATCCGGTTGAGGTCAAGATTACTTTGACTGACTTTCCTGAACTTGCCAAGAAATAATGGAAAGGGTTTGGGATAACCTCCGTGCCTCACACATGACTGATTCCTTCAATGGGGAGGAAATCAGAGAAGCCTCAGGATCTTCTTATTGCAGCTTCCGAAGAGGCAATTGACAGTGGAGTAATGAAATCTTTTGTCATGATGTCTTGGGTAAAAATTGCTTTTGACAAGGGTAGAAGTGCTACCCTTACACATGTTAAGGCCTTAGAGACTTCTATTTTGGTAGCCTAAATAGTTTTTTTTTAAGGACATTAAGAGGTACTGAGTTTCTGCCTATGTCAAGACAAGTTTTATCTTCTTTAAGATCTCCATATATTCATTATTTAGAATCCATCATTGAGCCTCAAACAATAATTATATAGTCTGTTGACAAGTTATACCAAAATGAAGGCAGAAAGTAACACAGCTGTTAAAAAAAATGCTTAAAATATAACCTCAAACCTACCTGTCTTTAACCCAAAATGATCATTACATGATGAAACTAAGTTTACCCTTAATTTAAAAAAAATGTCATTTTTAAGGAGGATTCCAAGAGCATTTAATTTTTTCAGAGTAATATTTTTTAACCATGAGCAAGTTATTTTTGCATACAATGATGGCTTGAAGAGAATATAGTTCAGGGGGAAATTTTCTAATTTTGTATGTGGAGGCACCAGAATGCAGAAATTCTGAAAATGCAAACATATTGTTTACAGTTGTATCTAATGTTATGAAACATTTGTGCTACTGGATACTTGGCTGTGAAGTTAATTCCTGTAGTATTATGTTTTCTCATTGATATTTCTGAAATTGGGTAGATGGGCCCACTGAGAGTAAGGTATGGAGAAATGGCAACATCATATACTACAAAAAGGCCTTTAGAAATATAGAAAACCTTCTAAGAAAAACCAATCATTTTTAATAAAATAATAGTAAGACATAAATCTGTAATTGTTCTACACTATAATCATTACTGTACTATAATTGAAAATACTCCTTTGTTTCCTTTGGGATGGAATAATGAAAAAAAAAAAAAAAAACAACTGTGCATTGACCCTGTAACCATAGGATATAATTTGTTATATATAACAAACTAATAATTACTTTCAAAACCTACTCCATATAATCAGAATAAAAACCAAATGGTCGTGTACTAAATTTCCCCATGGCTTTTAGTTATTGACTGTAAACACTTAATTATATGTTAGAATCATTAGAAATATAGACAAGGAGGGATTATGGAGGTCATTTAGTATAGCTTTCCACTTACTGTAGGATTTACTACTCCCAGAAGCAGATAACTCCTTCTGGAATATGGCAGCCAATCTTCCCATTGGCAAAGTTTTTACACCTAGTAGAAGCCTCCCTTATTATGGCTCGGTTCATTTAAAGTTTGTTTTGAATCCTGAACCAACACAGAGTAAATTGAGTATTGTTTCTATCCGACAGTCTTAAAGATCTGAAGATTGATAATCATGACTCTGATAAATCTTATTTCCAAGTTTTAAAATGTCAGGTATTTGCTAGAGTTAGATTTATTCTGATTTTGGTGCTCTAAAACCTAGGTTTCCTGACATTGGACATCATATTTAATTAAAGCAATCTAAACTTGTATGAGTTACTCAGCAGCGGAATCATGTTTTAATTAAATTCCAGCCTGTATTCTATATGTATCACTACAGAATATTCAGAAATGAATAAAACAGAATCTTGATTTTTAGGGAACTTACAGTATAGTAGTGAAGGTGACAAACACACACATAATTGCGAGGCAAGGTGGGTGCTACATGAAAAATACAAGTATGCAAAATGATTACCTGCACTGAACATATAGTAATCAAGGCAGTTTCTTTTTAAATGTTACAAAAATAAATTTCCCTCAGCCGGGATCCTCACATTTAAATGTATCTAATGCTGTGCTCGCTTCGGCAGCACGTATACTAAAATTGGAACGATACAGAGAAGATTAGCATGGCCCCTGCGCAAGGATGACACGCAAATTTGTGAAGCGTTCCATATTTAAAAATAAATAAATAAATAAATAAATAAATGTATCTAATGCTACAGGCTGCATATAACACTTACCCTTGTCCACAGGATAAGGTATAACGGAAAAATGTTGGAAACAACTTAATGTCAGCAGGTACTGGCTTAAATAAATTATAGTACATGCATGTGACAGAGTTATTGTACATGTTTCAAATATTTTCAGTGCCACTGGAAAATGTTTACATTATAGTACTGAGTAAACAACACAAATGGTGGTTATGTTTTGGCAGAGAAAGCACAGATAATTTCTACTATGGACTAAATATTTCTGTATTCTTTCTATTTTCCAACTTTCTACAACAAAACATTTTCTGAAAAAGGCTGCATTTTCAGGCAGCGAAAACTTTCAGAATTTTTCTGTTCAAATTGCTGTTTTTAGGTCAGTCATACCTATGTATCTTTAGAACTAGGGAAATATGTCATCCAAATACATTAAAATAACTGAACATATATATCAGTAATAACCACTATCTGCTCTAAATGTTTGTAGAAAATTAAAAAATTTTTTCTCTACTGAACCTTCTTACTCATAAGGTTACCTATGTTAGTTTCCAAAAGTTAAATTTTTCCATTGTGGGAAAAATTGGAAGAGCATCTGCCCATTCACTTGATAGTTCTAGGGTATACATCTTCTTGTATAATAAGGTTATATAATTTTAGTAGTTCCGGAGAAATCAAACTACTCTCAAACAATAAAATTCTTTCTTGCCATCTTCTCTTCCATTTGTTTAAAAACTCACATTTCGAAAAGGAAATATATGTGCATTCAAGCCCGTTTAAAGAATATAAAAAGGCATACGATGAAAGGAAACATTTCAACCACTGTCTCCGGTTTCACAGGGGTAACTAGTTGTCTTTATCCCCAGCTCTTACATTTTAAATTAACTTTGTGGGTGCTGGTTCTTTTTCTTTTATTTTGGCTATATTCTTAACTGCATCTTTTATTTTTCCAATTAATTATTTAAATATTCTTGCCTTTAAAAGTTCTTTGGGGTTACAGATTTCTACTTATTGCAATGTGAGATATTCTACTATTTGAACATTTAAAGAAATTTACTAAAAGAGATTCAAGCTATGAAGAATCGGTTATCTACTTTATCTTATCATTTTCATTATTATGAAAATACTAATTAAAAATACCTACCAATTACAAAGCACTTTGCATGTCCCAGGCACTATGCTAAGTGCTTTGCATTCATTATCTTACTTAAAATACTTAGAATAGTACATGCAATCCAGGCTTATTAAGTGGTAGCTGCCATTACCTCATGGACCCAAGAGTAAATACTATTATTATTCCCATTTTATAGATGAGAGGTAAAATTTCGAGGCAGATACAACTTGTAAGTGGCAGAGCAAAAATGTAAACCCCAGTCTCAATGTTCCTTTATCCCACTCTTAGTAGGTACGGTCACTTGATGCTATACCTGTTCAGATTTCTGAATGGTTATTTTCCTTTAAGCGGAGGGTGAGTTTATATATACACACATGCATATATGAAGTCAGAAGAAGATTGAAAAAAAAAAAGAAAATGCACACAATGGCATATGACCACCTTTTAATGCCCTTCAGCTCCTGATAAACTCCAATTAAATTTGGGAAAAATCAATCAAATTAAATACACCTGAATTTTTTAAACAATCTAATCAGGTTGACAACTGTGGATGAGGGTTTTTTGCTATCATTTTTATACACATAACTTTAGAGAGATCAATTGACTTTTAATGGGTATGGAAGAATTGTGGTTTTACAGTTTAAAATATACTGCATAATCATAGCAACAGCTTTAGCTGATAATTGGTAGCCAGGCTTAAAACCATCTCCACAGGCACGGTAGCACAAGGCTCAAATATCTGATGGTATAAGGATTTACAACTCTAAGCAACAGAAAGAATTTATGCAC
Organism: Mirounga leonina; assembly: GCF_011800145.1. Classification (NCBI taxonomy): domain Eukaryota; kingdom Metazoa; phylum Chordata; class Mammalia; order Carnivora; family Phocidae; genus Mirounga; species Mirounga leonina. The sequence goes on from NW_023270158.1 coordinate 17,594,007, forward strand.
TGAACTTTATGAGAAACCTGGGGCAAAAGATCAAGTGCTCACAAAGGAAGGTGGATGATTAATCAAAAGGCTATAAAATACTCTATCCCATGACCAAGGCAGAGGAATTACCATAGCTAAGCAGAGCATACAAGGAGTGCTGAAGTTCATGAGAGTGGCTTGATAACTAAATTTCATTATTAAATTACTGTCTGGTTTTGATACTGATCATAAGGCAATATAACTTCTTGAAAAGATAACAACATTGGAATCATGAACACGCTTAGGGTCCATATTCAAAAGATATCAAAAAAGAAGTAATTCTCCTATTTGAAATAAAATATTATATAACAATTAAGAAGGTTTATTCTATAAAACTATCTGTTCAATTTCATGCATTTTGTCACTCACTTCATATTATCTTTTGTATAAATTGCCAGAAAGAAGAGAGTCATGTTGGATTTAGGATTCATACTAAACACAGATTTTGAGAGACTGTGAATTAACTGCATCTGCAAAAACTCAAGAAGCAATGACATTTTTTTTTTTTTCTGATCCACCTGACCTTCCTCTACATACCGTCTGACATGAAGTAATGAAACAGAGTCTTTAACTAGGGATGCAGATGATCAAGTGTACATTGAGGGGGAAATGCATATTTTTCTTTATGTGTTATTTTATTTATTTTCAGTAGAGAACAGATGTATCATATAGATGTTGAGTATTTTATCTTCAGAGTATTTTAAAATACAGGGTATTTGTGATGAGTTAAATGTACTCATTTCAGAAGTCAGTCTTATTTTTACAGGAAGAGATTTTTCTTTTCTTTTTTTTTTTTTAAAGATTTTATTTATTTATTTGACAGAGAGAGACACAGCGAGAGAGGGAACACAAGCAGGGGGAGTGGGAGAGAGAGAAGCAGGCTTCCCGCAGAGCAGGGAGCCCAATGCGGGGCTCGATCCCAGGACCCTGGGATCATGACCTGAGCCGAAGGCAGACGCTTAACGACTGAGCCACCCAGGCGCCCTGAGATTTTTATTTTCATTATCATCTTCCAGCTGACTCTGAGATTGATATAGCAGAGATAGTTGGAATCACTTCACCAATTACTTCAGAGTTTTATATAAAATTTTAAGCCAAGAGAAACATATCACAGGCATTGAGAACTGGAAGGACACTATGGAGATCTTCCTAGCCCAGACTCTCCATTTTATAAATAAGAAATGAGAGTGTCCAATAATTAACTCAGCTCTTGTCTCTTAAATTTTCAGTGTCTGCAGCATTTTATGTTGTTGTAGATAATGAATTATAAAATAAAAACTATTACATTGATATGCAAGGCCCATTCTCAAACATCTACTTTAGTTGGAGGCAGGAAAAGGATACAGTTAATTTACTTGGAAATTTTCTAATAAAACCTTTAACCTAAGCTATTAACTAAAAGATGTTCTAAAATTCAAGATGGTTAGTCCATGAATTTAGATAGTCCTTTTTTTTTAATTTAATGTAATTTTATTATGTTATGTTAGTCACCATACAATACGTCATTAGTTTTTGATGTAGTGATAGTCCTTGAAAAAGACAGAAACCTAAAATAAATCAAGGGATTTTATTTTAATTCTAGGTTTTATAAAACCATTTTTTTAAATTGGCATCAGGCTGATTAGGCTTGGAGAACTTTCAGTAACCAAGGAAAAGGGGTTTTCAACAGAAAGGCTTTAGAGTATTTTTAATTAAAGTCATTGGCAGGGGTGCCTGGGTGGCTCAGTTAAGTGTCTTGACTCTTGGTTTCGGCTTAGGTCATGATCTCAGGGTCCTGGGATTGAGCCCCACATTGGACTCCATGCTCAGCAGGGAGTCTGCTTAAAACATTGCTTGAAAGGCAAATAAAGAAATATTCATCTTAATACCTTTGCATCTCTGTATTTGCATTTCTGGTATTACTAAAAATCCTGGCTTATTATCTTCAACCATGTTTTACACTACAACCATGTCTGGCAAGAGTTTAAAAACTCTCAGCAGGACATCAATGATATAGAATAGATAAATACATACATAATGATCACTTTCTTTCAGCATCTGTGACTATAGATAGAGAAATATACAACATAAACATGTACTCTCATGTTCAAGGAGAGGAGGATTCTGGACACATTAATTTTAGCTTTAAGATATCTGGGCTTATAGTTCAGAACATTGCAAAAATGGTCAAGAGAAACATAGCAAAATATTCAGGAAATGGAAATGACATGTATAAACTTACATGTGCCATAAAATGCCCCTTACTCCTGGCAAATAAAATAATTTACTCAACAATGACAAAACTACAGAACTTCTGAGCTCATCTAGATAGATATATTTTTACATTTAAACACCTAATGCCAAGTTTAATATAAAATACCATAATAAATTATAAAGCACATGAATATTATACCCTTTCCACAGTATAAATGGTTTCAGTTAAATGGGGGAAAAGATTGTTTCAAATCGCTAAAATTATGTGTAACTTTAAAGTATTACCTATAATTAATTTCTGGCTATCCTATTTCCTAACTATAATCAAGATAAAATTACATAAAATTACAAGCATTTAGAAAAAAAAACTGTGGGGGCACCTGGGTGGCTCAGTCGGTTGAGCGGCTGCCTTCGGCTCAGGTCATGATCCCAGGGTCCTGGGATCGAGCCCCACGTTGGGCTCCCTGCTTGGTGGAGAGTCTGCTTCTCCCTCTCCCTCTGCCTGCCTCTCTGCCTACTTGTGCTCTCTATCTCTCTGTCAAATAAATAAATAAAATCTTTAAAAAAAAAGAAAAGAAAAAGAAAAAAAACCTGTAAATTTCAACAAGCATATTTATAAAAGATTTAGAGGACACAGGGGGTCATTTGAGTTTTTAAATAAGTCAATCCAGAGTATGTTTGATTTGTTTTCTTTTCTCAACTGAAGCATCCACATAGCAAGGGTTATTATTCTTCCTAACTTCTGGAAACAAAGTATTTCTATTTTCTTACTCTGCCTTCTCATCAACTTAAGCATCCTCAGCTTGTGTCCAGGTATTATTCAAGCCAACCTTGACTTTGAAATGCAAGAGAACAGCCTCACAGCTGATTTTTTCCATATTTTGATCTCTTGCCATGCTACTGTTTCAAAAGGTCAAAATCCCTCAAAGGTTTGACCTGAATAGCAGTCAAAAATTCAGGCACACAATGTTCCTTATAAGAGCACAATTGGATGCCTTGTCATCTCGGCCATAATTCCTACATCCTACTGGATTTTAACCATTACCAGATTTTGCTCATTCTTTAAACCAATCACTTAAAAGAATTTTTAGGAGATTGCAATATTGTATCATTAATGGGACAGATTCTCACATCCTCCCCCCGCCCCCACAAACATACCAGAAAGTGTGCATACAAGAGAGCTTTGTTTTCAAAGTCAGAACCTTGCCCTCAATATTCTTGGGCTTTTTCCCATGTAATTTTGATCAAGTTCAATTTTACATTTAAGAAAGAAAATCTAGGGCTTTTTTTAGTTATAAGATACTATTTCGTGGTTCTCTCTATCTCCTTTTCATTACTCTGTCCTCAGGTAGCTTTGTTTTTATCTTTCTAAGAGTCCCAACCCACCCCAGCAATGTTTTAGATTGGGGCTATGATAGTTCCTTTTGGGGAAAAAAAAAAAAAAAAAAAAAGAAAAACAATGAACAAAACCTGAAATATGAACTGTAGAAAAGCTGAAGCTTAGTATTCTAAAAAGCAACTTGCCTAATATGTCTACTTACCTGCTTCTAATCTGGTATAGTAGTGCATAAATGTGTGAAAATAAAAATTTTAAAAATGATACTGAACTACAAAAGCCCTCCAGACTCACTAAACAGTATGTTCTGTATATCAAGAGCTCCAGAGTTCTTTTTTTCCCCAAAATGCTTTCATGTCTATGACTTTATTTTATCCTCATCACATCCCAATGGGCAAATACAGTGGATACGTGTCGTACTGTATGTTGGACATCAGAGCTAGTAGTGTTTTATTACAGGTTTTGAAAAGTTCAAAAATAGGAAGGTGAGTAAGTGCCCTGGGTGGTAGTCTTATAATTTTAGACCAGTAAAAATAAAGTTTCTAAGCTGTTGTTGTTGTTGTTTTTACCAACTAGAATAACAAATCAGTAACGTTTTGATGATATATACAACGCTCCTTAAAAAGTAGGCTCATTCCAAGAAAGCAAGTATATTTAAATACAGCATTGATAGGAAGGTCTCTATTTTCCCCATTTTAGGCAGCACTGTGGAAAAACCCACAATGTGGGGATGGACACATATGCCACTGTCTTGTTAATTCAATGTTTTTTAAAAATATGTTCTGTAGACTCTATCAAAGGCTGCAAGCAGATTACTGGTTTACTGAATGAGATTCTCTGAGCATGAGATCCAGAACCAAGCATTTAACCAACCACTGTATATAATGCAAGTGAACAAAAGCATGACTTACTGGTAACAGTTACATCTCCATAAATATACCCTTTTAAAGGGATGCATTTCTAAATAACTTTCTTTGTAAGGCAATGCTAATCCTTCTGAACATGGTTAAGTGACCATTTTACAGCAGCAATAATCTATGGAACCAATGGGTACATATTGGAATGATATCACTGATGGTTTGAAAAGTATCAAATTTTCTAATACCTCATAGTTTATTACATAAATGCCAGTGTTAAGGCAAAGTAACCATGGCCAGATCATATATAACAAGATGAATCATGATGTGGTTTTAAAATCACTATTAGATCAAGCAACTGATAAAAATATACTCAATGGAAAACAAACAATTTTTATTTATGTCCAATGACTGCATAGGAAATAATTACAATTTATATTCCTTCAAATTTAAAATTTTAAGTATGAATTTAATTTCAGAAGGGAGGTTGAAGTGTGATTGAAAATCATACAAGTTGCTTGATCCTGTTTTCTTAAATTATATTTCTGGATGCAATACTTTAAACTTCATTGCTTCTTTCAACAAACATTTCCTAAGTGCTACTTATCAGATGTCAAGTGTCAAGAAGACAAATTCCCTGCATTGTCTCATAACAAAGGAGATGACTGCCTAAAGCTACTGAATGTGGTCACTGCTTTAATAGAGATGTACGCATGGTGCATTGAGCCATGAATTGCAACTGATTAGTAAAGGTTAGCTTCTGTAATGGAAAATAATATGGCAGAATATGTTAAATACTATTATATATAATGTTAGTATTTTGAATGATGAGCCATGATTCCACCATCTAATAATATCAGATAATAAAAGTTTCTACTTTAAAACTACCCCATATTCTTTAAATTACCAAAACTTTTAAAATGCTTAACATAAAACCACATGATGACACTACAAATGGAACACAGATGCTTTCCTAATCCACAGTCTATGTGTTTGTGTTATGAATCAACTGTCTGTGGCAGAAAGAACATCCAATGATTAGATCCTTACTTGAAGTAATAGAATGAGGTCTCCCATGAAATCAAAGGACCTGAGCCCTAACCGTGCTCCTATCACTAATTTCATTTGGACAATTCATTTTTCCTCCCTATGTTTCATTTTTCTCATATATAAAATGTAGGGACCAATGAATGGCCCTCCAGTTTCTAGAAATCTAGGATTTGGGCTTAGGTTGTGAGACATAGTCCCCAAGAACTTGGTCCAGTTGCTCTAAGTCACTCCCATCCTCATTCCCACTGAACTGGAAGGGGCCGCACTCTAAGACCGTCACTAGTTCAGTCAGCATTCACTCCTTCACCTCTCCCACATTCCCCAATATCAAGACAACCAAGAGACCCATGCTTTTATTCAACGGAATACTTGACAAGGACTAGTCCAGTGATATATTTTGTAGGGTTATAACACTGCTCTCTTAATGAAAATTTCAAAAATCTAAAGGATGACTTATTACAGGGTAATTAGTATCACTAACCTGTGCTGAACTTTTTTCAAGTTTTTGGACTAAATTATCCCAGCGCTGGGCAAAGTTGTCCAGCCATGCTTCCATCTTTTGGGCTACCAATGTGTTTTTCAGTGTTGAAAGAAGATCTTGGTTGAGTGAGCAGAGTTTGTCCATAGTTTGCTTCTTCTTTTCTAGATCTGTTTTTAAGGCCTGTTAAAACAGGAAAGAACATGTAATAAGCCTAGGTTACATTTTCTAAAACACTATAGTTCATATTGCTTTTGCATGTATTTTCTCATTTGTATAGATAAGATTGTAATCGTGCCTGCAAAGGATCAAGAGCCCATAAGAATATAAGTAGAAAATTGTAATCCAAATAATCTTCCCAAGAAGCGTGAAGGAAAAAAAAAAAAAAAAAAGTCAGATGTAGCATAAACACCTAGTAGAGAAACTTAAGAGCTATTTAAAAATATTTAAGGGACTTCCAAGTAAAAAAGTAGTGTTGCTCAAAGGGCAGTTTACTGACTTTTAAATTTTTTTTAGTATCTGTTATTCAATTAACATTTGGCTATCTGAGTAATTATCTTCTAAAGCTAATTTTAAAGCCCATTAAGTAATAGAACTAAGTAATTGAGTGTGACACAAATCCTTTGGAATCACTTTGCATGTTTTCATATGTGTTTTATGGAGTAATTTTTATAACATTCATATTTTCAAAGTTCCTGTGAGTTATGAGGAGTCACACATGCCCTCTGGTTGCTATGGAATGAATAAACAAAGTGGCTTGTATGAAATCAGTAGATCAGGACAGCTTATTCTTTCATTTTATCCATTAAGGTTACTCTTCACTTTGGAAAATCCAATTTCCAGCTCCCAAATAATAGTCCCTGACTTAACTTGTAGACACAGAATAAGAAGAAAGAAAGGAGAAAATTATTTTACAGTCCCTTTGCAATCCCCTCTTTCTGGCAATAGCAAGTACAATAAACATAAACTAAACAGTGAAGTCTGTCTTTCCAAAACAATTGCGAATTCAAGAACAACTGATATTACACATGGCAAAAAAATTATCATGAAACATATGTACCGATTGCTTATGAACTGAAGTGTCATACACACAAAGAAATCAAAGGATACTTTATGTAGCTCATTTGGGCGTGCCAACTGCACTGATAGCTCTGAGCTGCAGAAGGCTCTGGTGTCTCCTTCAATTAGCTCACCCTTTATTCAGAATCTGCTTTACCTGGTGTACTTTACATTGGATTCTTAGTGCATGCTATTTTTAAGATATAAAAGCTAGTTGTGAAGTTCTTTCCTATTTTTCCTCAGCAATTAAGGGTTTTTTTTTTTCCACTATTTTTTCTCAGTTTGAAAGAATGCAATAAATCAAAATATGAGTTAAGATTTCTAAGGAGAATTCATACCAAAATAAACTTTCAATGTGGGAACTTAGTAATACATTGGTTTTGTATATTGATTTTGTTCGTTTAATTCACAGACTGCCCTCCATCAAATTTAAATGTGCACTTGGACTAATAGTAAAACAATAGTTCAGCTCCCTGGCTAGAGCTAGGACCCAAATTTAAATTTGTAGATTCCTCCAATCCCTTCATGACATCTCATTTTTCTTTTCTTCTTTTAACTTTTGGCATCCGTTTGTTTCATTGCAAGCCATCTCAAGGTTTTTTTGGAAGAAGTTATGATAGAATGAAAGACATTTTAAATACATTTAAAAATATAAAGATGTATATACAATCCTCTTTGGCTTACTTTCTCAGGGTTTAAGAAGCTACTTTAAATAGCTCTATGTGTAAGGCTCAGAGGTGCACCATTGTTTAAGCTAAATGGGTAACGATTTGGAAACATTTTAGAACAAGGATCTGAGAGTTATGTTTGAAGAAGAGGAAAAAAATCTGTGTTGGAAATTTATGGGTAACTTCATGTTACCTAAACAGTTTTTCTTAGATGATCTATAAAACTAATTGGATACCCAAAGGGATTTAGTGGCAAATGAAACTAAGACATCTGTGTTAAAATTAAGCCAAATGAAGAAGCACTTCGTGAGCATCACAAAAATAAAGGGGAAAGTCAAATCACCACTAAAGAATACCACTAGGGAAAATGGACTCAAGGTAAAGTAATAACATTATTATAATGACATTGTAGAAGTATTGAATCTGTATATTTTTACCTAAATCTATATGACAAGAACACTGTACCAATGCTTCTAGCTAGTAAATTTTAGATCTGCCTTTTCTAAAGTGGTGATGGCAGGTGAGTGGTTCAGTTTGTTTCCTCTTGTTAGGGGAATGTTTCCTCTCATTCTCTCTCTCTCTCTCTCTCTCTCTCTCTTTTCATGATCTCCCACTACCCAAAGGACTCTTCTACCACAGTTAATAGAAGGAGAAGACAGGAAATCCATGACAGCATTGAATCATAGCAATGAATTACCTTCTCCCATCTATCCTTGACTATCAATACTTCTATGCTTGGATTTTATGTATGCATAATAAATGACTATGATTTGTTATTTATTATTAGGGTATAAAATAGATGTCTTTCTGCATATCAAAAACTGATCATAGGTCTTGGAGTGCCAGAGAACCAGAGAGCTCTGGAAAACTCAGGAAGCTCTAGAAAACTTACACATGGCAGAGGACAGCCAGGATTTTAAAAGAAGAAATGTATTTTTATTTTTCAAAGAAGCCAAGCACCTGGACTTACCTCCAAGACAGGCAGGAAGATACAGTCAATAAACTAGGCCAGGCTAGTAGTAAGGAGAGACAGGAAGCAAAGAAGCCGCTCAAGAAGACAGAACAGACATGACCTATCTGGTCAACGTTAGAAGTGCAAAATGAACGTGTCCTTACAAAAGGCCCAGGGATTCCTTGAGGGAACATCAGAGTCACGTGGAAGCCTTGCTAAAATACAGATTTCTGGGCCCTACTGCCAGTCTGTATGAATTAGCAGGTCTGGGCTGAGACCTAAGAATTTGCATTTCTAACAAGTTCCCAGCTGTTGTTAGATCCAGGTGTCCCAGGACCTAACGAGATCCCAGTCTGGGGATCACAGTTTGAGAACCATTGATTCTACTTGCATGAATTCTTTGAGGCTGGTGACAGGAGGTGAGGCAAAGTAATCAAGTCCCGGTAGAATGGAACTATCAATAGGGACTTGTTGAGCTACCACGTGTCCCACAGCCACAGTTGAGACTGTCCTCAACTCCCTAGTACCCCTGTATCCCCTGCACACCATCGGCTCATGGATCACCAGGCTTCCCAGAGCTGCCCTTCCCCGCAAAACACCACCAGTCCTCACAGGAGCTGCACATTTCCTTTCAAATTTGGGCCTTCCCAGGCTAGCCTACGTGATTCTACCAGCCTTGGAATTCACCTCATAAGGGTCACTGTTTCTTCTCTCCTTTCCTTTTTATCGTTTATAGCAAATAAAAAATCAGTTTTGACCACACAAAAATAAAAAAATAATAGGTCTACACGGTTTGGATAAAAGCACAGATCTAGAGGAAATTAAATACTTGACTCCTCAGTTCCCACCTCAAAGGAAAAGGAGGAGATCCCATGGGCTATTGGTGATAATAGTTCAAAACAAATTACACTGATTATAAATAAAAGAGTTTGAGCACACTGTATCTCTACCTAGGTATGTAGTAGGAACTGGTGGCAGATGGTACCTGTTTTGGGTCTCAGATTGTGACATATTTTAATGAACATTAAATTCTTATTCACTGCCTGAGTCAGCAGGGGAATTTTACCTCAAATTCTAGACCAGCTGTCAGGTTTTGTTAATTGGCTAAAACTATCAAACGGTAAGACTTATACAAAACATATTTTCACTTTGTTCACAAGCAAGGTGACATAATTTGAATTTTAATCATATTGGAAAATTATTGAGACTTTGCTAGAAGAGTATTTTCATGGTCCTGAGGCTAGTAAAGTCTTTTATTCACTAAAATGTCAACATAGTAGCACATGATCGCTCCAAATGACAGTTCTCGATTGCAGTTCTTTTGTTGTCAAGGAATCAAATGATATGAGGAGTTTTGAAATAGCTTAACAGGGCTGGGCCTGAGTCTGGATGTCTTGGTGCTCAGTTTGACTCTGCTACTAATATTCTATGATACCTTATGCATGCCAGGTGTTTTATCCTGGGCCTCAATTTCTTCTGAAATAAGCTGTCTCATTCCTCCTCTTCCTACCCAGTGCTACTTAGTTCACTTCTGCTAACTGGTCTCCTTCATACCAATGAATATTCCACAAATGCGACTATGATTTTATCAAATTCTCAGTGGCTCCCCATCAACTGCAGAACAAAATTACAAATATATCACGGACGTTTTTGCATTCTTTTGATACAAATAGAGATGACTTTTCTGAAATCTGTCTTTAGTGGTCAGATCACTCCAGAAAGCATATATAAATATTTTTTTTGAGGAATGAATTATTTTCCATAACAAGCTAGCTTGTAATAAGAAGTAATACATTAGTGAATCTATTTTAAATTAAAAACCTAAGATTAGTAACTATGGAGCAAAAAGATGTATGATACAAATAAATATTTGGTAAAACAGTACCAATTTAACTGGGGAAGTTTATTTAAGATTAGCTTTAAATAAATGATTTGATTATATTATATAATGTCAATATAGATATAGATTCATTTAGGTAAAATTATAAAACATTATTTATAACAGACCTTTGTTTTAAATTCGAGTTAACATCAAGTTAGTATTTAATAGAATTACTCTATCAAAAAAACAAGAAGAAATACTGACTATGGAATATTTTATTTGAAAAACTAAGCTCTTGGGGCGCCTGGGTGGCTCAGTCAGTTGACTGTCCGACTCTTGGTTTCAGCTCAGGTCATGACCTCAGGGTCCTGGGATCGAGCCCCACATAGGGCTCTGTGTACAGCTGGGAGTCTGCCTAAGATTCTCCCTCTTCTTCTCTCTCTGCCCCTCCCCCTGTTCATTCTCTCTCTCTCAAATAAATAAATAAAATCTTAAAAAAAAAGAAAAACTAAGTTCTTAATCTTACACTGCCTTCTCCTTTACAGCAAAATAATAAAGTTCACAGTGGAAGACAAGCTTTAGAAATCTTTTCTAATCCTGTAAGTTTCAACTCAAACTGAAATGTCTTATTGAAGCCCTCCCTGATGTCCTTTTACTGCCAAAGTTCCCTCATTTCTCAAAACACACAGGTACTTATAATTAATGCCATTTGGGTTGCTTTAATGTTTTTTTCTAGTTTTCCAAATGAAGGCATGAGCCCCTTATGTGAGGATAATCATCTCTTATACTTCTCTTATATTTCTCAAAGAATTTAATTTACACTATTACTTTTTTTAATTTAATTTAATTTTATTATGTTATGTTAGTCATCATACAGTACATCATTAGTTTTTGATGTAGACTATTACTTTAGGACTACATATTGTTTACAGCCTTCTAGGACATTCTTAGTGTTACTTTTTTATTTTAACTGAAATCTTCCAGGTTTGCTGTGTTTTTTCAAAAGTACAATTTTTGTTTTGAAAAACACAGTTGCAAATCTGTCTATATCTTATGGAATTAATGTTCGTATTCTTCCAAAATTCATGAAATGAGGGCTTAAGCACCCACTGTGGTATTATTAGGAGAAATGGCTTTGGGGAGGTAATTAGGGTTAGATGAGAAGATGAGAGTAGAGCAGCATGATTGGATTAGTGCCCTTAGAAGAAGAGGAAGAGACACCCGATCCTCCTCTATCTCTGCTATGTGAGGATACAGCTAGAAGGTGCTGTCTAGAAGCCAGGAAAAGGACCCTCACCAAGAACCAAACCAGTTGGCACCTTGACGTCATACTTCTGAGCTTCCAGAAGTGTGAGAAATAAATGTCTGTTGTTTAAGCCATCCAGTCTGTGATATTTTGTTATAGAAGTCTGAGATGACTAACACAGGAATTGGTACCAAGCAGTGGCGTCCTGCGGTAACAAACACCTAAAAATGTATATACAGCTTTGAAACTGAGTAACGGGTAGAGGTTGAGAGAGTCCTGAGGTGCATGGTAGAAAAAGCTGAGACTACCATGAAAGGACTCCTAGAGGCAATTCTGGTGAGGGCTCTGGCAGAAAAGAGGAGATCTGGAAAGTGTCCATGTTTTTAGAGAGTACATAAATTAAAATGGGCAAAAATATTGGTATAAATATGGATGGTAGAGGTCATTCTGATGAACTCTTAGACGCAAATGAGGAAGCTATCATTGGAAATGGGGGGAAAGGATGATCCTAGTTATAAAGTGGCAGAGAACTTGGCTGAATTGTGTTGATGTTCAGCATTTTGTGGAAGGCGGGACTTGTGAGCGATGGAACTGGATATTTCGCTGCGGTGATATCTAAGCAAAGTGTTGAAGGAGTGGCACGATTTCTCTTGCTTACGGTAAAATGCAAGAAGAGAGAAATGAATTGAAGAATAATCATTTGGCATAAAGGCACTAGAATTTAAAGATTTGGAAAATTCTCAGCCTATCCATATTGCAAAAAAAAAAAAAAAGAGAGAAAATATGTTCGGAAGAGAACACTAAGTGTATGGCTGACTGACCATTTGATAAGATTAGTGTGGGTGGGAACCAGAGACCCAGTCAGCCATCTCAACAGAAGGCAGGACGAGAGATGGAATTATACCAACAGAAACACTGCCAGCTGGGACTAAAGGAAACAGAGAAAACTAGACAGAATGAAGGCGGGCTGCCCAAGAGGTGCAACTGCTCAAGAAGAGGGAAGAATGATGTAGGTGATTCAGAGATCCTAAGAGCTACCACTCCCACCACAGGCCCAGATGGCGGGGCTAGCTCTTCCTGGGTTTCAAAGGGTAGGGCTACATCTCCAGTTCATGGGGCAGGATGCTCCCACCCAGTAGTACCTCAGGAGCGGGGCCACTGCCGAGAATCCTGTGGGTAGGGCTGCTGCAGAAGCCACATGGGTGGTCCCCCATGGAACTGAAGAGGCGGGGCCACCTTGTGGAGCTCTGGAGGTGATCCTGTTACTCCAGTGGTCCTGGAGGGCAGTGTATCAGTCCAAAGAGGATTATTCTTGAGGCTTAAGATCTAATGGAATTTTCTTTGCTGTGTTTTAGACCTTTATGGGAACTGTCACCCCTTCCTTCTTTCCTATTTCTCCTATTTAAGACTTCCAGGGCTCATGGGATAGAATGAATGTATTTTGCTTGTGAGAAAGACATGAACTGGGCGGCGGGGGGGATCCATGGGTGTAATGTTATAGACTGGATGCTTGTGTCCCCACAAAATTCATATGTTGAACCCTACCTCCATATACACACACAAAATGTGATGGTATCAGGAGGTGGGGCCTTTGGGAGGTTATTAGGTTTAGATGAGATCATGAGAGTGGAGTCTCCATATTGGGGTTCATGCCCTTATAAGAGGAGGGAATGTGTAAGGGTTGCTCAAAAGGTACAGACTTTCAGTGATAAAGTAAATAAGTAAAGGGAATGTACTGCAGTTAATAATAACATACTGGGGGCACCTGGGTGGCTCACATGGTTAAGCATCTGCCTTTGGCTCAGATCCCGGGGTCCTGGGATTGAGTCCTGCATCGGGCTCCCTGTTCCTTGGGGAGCCTGCTTCTCCCTCTGCCTCTCTCTCTTTCTTTTTCTGTCTCTTAGGAATAAATAAATAGAATCTTTTAAAAAAATAATAACATACTGGAAAGTGGTTAAGAGAATAGATCTTAAAAGTTCTCATCACAAGAAAAAAGAAGCATTGTAACTATGCGAGGTGATGGATGGTAACTAATTGTGGCAATCATTTTGTAATATATACAAACACTGAATCATTATGCTGTACTCCTGAAACTAATATAAAATGTGACATACCCATTATATCTCAATTTTTAAAATTAATTTTTTTTTTTTAAATGGAAAGAAGACACAAAGTTTCCTCCTCTCTTTCTACCATGGGAGCACAAAGTAAAAAGGTATAGTCTGCAAATCAGGAAAGGATTCCTCACCAAAAACTAAATCTGCTGGCATGGCTGCCATTCCCAGCCTCCACAAGTGTGAGAAATACATGTCTGTTGTTTATGTCACCCAGTCTGTGGTATTTTGTTATAGCAGCCCAAGCTGTCTAAGATAATAGAGCTGTCCCTATTTTAATTAAGAAAGTTTACAATATGCTATAATTGCATAGACTATGATTTAAGCACAAACAATGAACATTTGGTTTAAGATTGGGAAGAATAAAAAGACCAGATAATGGGGTTAATGTAAACTACTGGGTTTGAAAAAAAAAAAAAAAAGTTTTGAAAGCTAAAAAATACATACAGCCAGTTTCTGAAGACTTGATAACACTTCACTTTGATCCTTAAAACCAGTTGTGTGAATCTTGTTCACTGCATCTTCTTTTTCTGAAAGCCATGCACTAAAAAGGCACTGAAAGAAATCAAACAATTCCAAAAAAGAAAATAAATAATTACTGAAGTAGATCATTTTATGTTTTCCTTTACCCATTTACGATCTCACCATGTCTTTCACCAATGCAATTTCCCCACATGACTCACCTGTTCGTCAGTAAAACGCTGCCATTTTAGGAGGACGTCTTGCAAAAGAACCCAGCGATCTTCGGTCCATCTACAGATGTTCGCCCATCGATCTCCCAGTACCTGTGGAACAGAAAACCCATCACCACATCAGCAAACAAATAATTGTTAACGAATTTCATTTATTTTTTTTTTAAGATTTTATTTATTTATTTGAGAGAGAGAATGAGATAGAGAGAGAGAGCATGAGAGGAGTGAGGGTCAGAGGGAGAAGCAGACTCCCTGCCGAGCAGGGAGCCCGATGCAGGACTCGATCCTGGGACTCCAGGATCATGACCTGAGCCGAAGGCAGTCGCTTAACCAACTGAGCCACCCAGGTGCCCAACGAATTTCATTTAAAATTGCATGAATGATTTGTGAAAGCATCTAATTTCGAGTCTCCTAGGTATACTAGGAGTTATAAAGGACACCCTTCCTGCTTTTGCTTATAATTACATAAGCACTATGCCTTTCAATTTGTTTTTAGATTACTTCACTCACTCTTGCAACTGACACCGAAAAGTAAAGATACTAACAAGAAGTCTGAGACAGTTACCATACCACCATTTGAAATGTCTCCACGGCAAATGTAAGAGAGCAAAGACATAGATACAGAATTAAAGAGGATTTTGCACTGATGATATGCAAAATGGGTATCTTTCTTAGGTTTGAAAACACATCCTATAGAATAAAAGTCTGCCTACTAAGTAGAATACCTAAAGACTCTTCTTTGAAGCAATCCCGTGCAATTAGAATTGCTTAATGCCCCGATTGTAGAAGAAAATTGTTAGTGATTTAAATTACATCCACATGTAGACTTAAAAAATTTTTAAATATACAGCCTGTATATACACATGTGTGTACATATCTGTGCACACACACATAATCTTTACTTAAGAAGTAAAAAAAGGGGCGCCTGGGTGGCTCAGTTGGTTGGGCGACTGCCTTCGGCTCAGGTCATGATCCTGGAGTCCCGGGATTGAGTCCCGCATCGGGCTCCCTGCTCGGCGGGGGGTCTGCTTCTCCCTCTGACCCTCCCCCTTCTCATGTGCTCTCTCTCATTCTCTCTCTCAAATAAATAAATAAAATCTTAAAAAAAAATTAAAAAAGAAGTAAGAAAAATACTTACAAAGTATTTAAATTCACCCTCTCTCTCTCTAAACTGAGACTCAGGTTTATTCTAGTGAAAAAATTGTAATATTCCCTGAGTAGGGAATTTTTTTAATGTGTAACATAAACCAATTATCAACAGTATATATGTATATATGTATGTATGTAAGTATGTATTTACAGGATGTTGGAGAAAAACATCTTTATTCAAGATACTACCAAAATTCTGGCAAACATTTCAAAAACAGATTGGCAAACATAGTGCTTTCCTTTTCAACTGGCAGCACTTTGAAAAGACAATATGATAAGACATTACAACTTGAATCAACATTAGTTCAAAATCCTTATATTTTTGAATTTTTGACTACATAACTTATGTTTCCACGTGATAAAACAAATGATAGCTTAAATCAACATCAATAGATAAACTCCATAAGATGAAAGTTTGTGCTGTTTGATGACTGATAATATGTTATGGTTAGATGTATCTGCTCTTTTTTTATATTCCTGGCTCCCAGGATGAAAAAGAAATCTTTAAATATCATTTTATGTATGTAAGTTTCTTTGCATATCTCTCTTCAAAAAATACTTTATAGGAGTATATAAGTAGGTTACCTAGATGTTTAATTTTATAATTTCGCACCAAAACTACAGACCTGTTACATTTTCTTTTCTTTTTTTTTTTTAAGATTTTATTTATTTATGTGACAGAGAGAAACATAGCGAGAGAGGGAACTCAAGCAGGGGGAGTGGGAGAGGGAGAAGAAGGCTTCCCGCGAAGCAGGGAGCCAGATGTGGGGCTCGATCCCAGGACCCCGGGATCATGACCTGAGCCGAAGGCAGACGCTTAACCGACTGAGCCACCCAGGCGCCCCTCTGGTACATTTGTATAACACAGTGATTTTGTCCAACATTAATAAAGCTGAAAAACCATTGAAATGGATATGCTCTTGTCTCTCACAATACAAATAGCAATTTGCCAGAAAAAGAAACCCCTCCAGTAGTAACACTCATCAGTTGTTTAACCTCAGTGTTTGGTCTATTGAGAGCGGCAGCCTCTTTTCCTTGATGTACGCTCACATCCACACCACTCTGCACCATCACACAATCTGCCCACATCCAGGTCGAGCACATGGATTCATACGCAAGGAGACCATAGTATGTTTCCTGTTGCTCTAGCCAAGTGCGAAGCATGTAGCTAATGATTACCCACTCTAGGTACACAACTAGCAAACACCTCAAGGCAACCATTGCAATGGATGGTTAACTTGCTGAGTGGATTTACTGTTCTAGATCAAATCAGCCTGTATATACACATGTGTGTACATATCTGTGCACACACACACAATCTATGCACATACACATACTCATACACTTTGCTATTTCTTAACCCTCCAAAGCAATGTTTTAATTTTTTTTGAACTCTGTGCAAATGTCTACGTTTTCTACCATTTAAGGCAAAGAGTCTGCAATAAGAAAGGTCAGAAAATAGGCTTATGTTTATCCAAAAGCATTTCACCTTGCACATTACTGGGTTTTTTTAAACACACATAACTTTAAAGTGTGGACATTGAATCCCCAATATCTAAAAAAAAAATCATTTCAGGGCACCTGGGAGGTTCAGTTGGTTAAGCGTCCAGCTTTGGCTCAGGTCATGATCCCTCGGTCCTGGGATCGAGTCCCACATCGGGCTCCTTACCCAGCGGGGAGTCTGCTTCTCCCTCTGCCCCTCCCGCTGGTCATGCTCTCTCTCTCTTTCTCTCTCTCTCCCTCCCAAATAAATAAAATCTTAAAAAATCATTTCTAATGACAAACACAAGTTTTTAAGGAAAAAAGTTGAAGTACAGACACTGGATCCCCAGTATTAAACAAACTTATTTCTATTGACAAACCTAAGTCTTAGGGTGCAGTGGGAGGACCAGAAAACACAGCTTCAAAATTGCAGGGAAGCAAAGTACAACAGGGAAAATAATAAATAACTCAAGTTTACTAACACTGAAACTTTCAACAAGCAAAGTTTCATTTTTTAAAAAAATCTCATAGCAACTCATTTGGAATTTTAAATAAATAAGCTTAGGTTTATTCACAGCTTCTGGTCCAAGCAGAGGTCCTGTGCCATGAGTCTGCTTGCTCTCGGTCAAATTCACTGCTTCTCTCGGTCAAATTCACCGCTTCTCTTGGTCAAATTCACCGCTTAGTCTTCTGATGGGAGTCAGCTTGTTAGGAAGTTACTTGCATCTGTATTTTTGTTCATGAGAATTGGGACTGGACTGCTTGATCTTCTGATATTCTCATAAGACTTCTTCATGAACATTCTGATACTCTTTTGAGCCTGAAGAAAGCTGCCTTTGTTGTGTATCCAGTTTGATAAATCTTCCAGCTACAGTCTCCATCCTGGCATGCAAGGCCATCATACTCAGCACTGAAGCCATCCTTGTCTCACAGGAGACAAGAGCAATATATTTCGTCAAATAATCTGGGAGTTCAATTGTTGAAGAAGGCTCAGTGGAGCCTCTTTAACTCCTTCAATGGAATCAGGACTGGAGTTATTCAGCTTGGCAATTTCCTCTTCTCTTTTAAGGTCCTCTTCCTTTTCTTCAGTTGTCTCAAGGTCGTGCATTTTAATTTGGCCCCATTTCCTTCTGTTTTTAGACTTTTTTGGACTTTTTCCTGAGACACTGAATGGTCTTCCTCCATGGGCTTTGGACACTTCAGTATAAGTGAACCAGAGTTAAGGTTTCCAGAGAAGTCCTGGAGGTATATTTGTCTTGCTAGTCCTGACAGATACTAGTGTTTTGACTAAAACTGTCAACAGGTAGGTCTTGAGTCCCCCGGCCTGCTGGAGTGCTAGGGGAAGTGGAGTTAGAATTTACGATCTGAGGAGGATTGGAGCTGGGCCGGTGAGTTGAAGGCGGCGGCAGAGGGGTAGGGCTGGCAGCGGCTGCAGGGGACAGCAGGAGGCCTGAAGCAGATTGTTCACTGGTGGGATTCAAGTGACCATTTAATGTTGGAGGCACTCGACCTGCTGGTGAGATATTCAAGTTTATTTATTCATTAAAGGATCAATGAAATCTGAATCTCAAAGCTGATTCTGAGAAGAAGCAGGATCTCTTCTAGAACATGCAGGAGATTCTGAATGGCCGGTGCTTGCAGCATTCTGAGACAGAATGAGTGTGCTAGAGAGCTCTGCCTAACGACCTTCTGTCTATTTCTGTCTATTTCACCATATCCGGGCCAGTCTCTTCGAAGCGCTTTTAAAACATAATCCTTTAAGGTATATGAGTGGTCTGTAGGATTCAGATTGGCTACCTGTTGCAGAATTGCTCCGAGGAAGCTCCCTTTTTTTTGACCAACACCGTGTTTCTGCAGCGGAGCCGGCAGCTTGGGTTTTCTGTAGGCCTTCGGAGCCAGTAAGTGAATTACCCTGTCCCTATGTCGCCGCTGAAAAACACTGCGGCTGCCATGTGTCTTTTAAATCATATGTGCAAGGTTTGTGGGGGTTGACCCCTTCCTCTTAGGCACTACATCTGAAACAGCTTGAGGTGCTTTACAAATCTGCACTCTTGTCCCTACATAGGGACCCCCGGTTTGATGACTTCTGTGCTTCGGTCATGGGATTCCTCCACCTGGCTCATTCTTCCTTATGTCATCTCATACGAGTCGTTTGGGGCACCTGCTGTACCTTGATTGTGTATAAATCCTGGGCAATTAAGCTGGGAGGCTCCAGAGCTAGAGAACGTTGGCTGCATGCAGTCAAAGCTGCCCCGAGAGTGGTCTTCACCCACATTTGACCAATAGAAGTTAAAGGCATACATTTCATTGACAGGCTACATGTTAACTAACTAGCATTTAAATGAAAACTTGAAATAAAAAGAAGTTATGGGCTGAAACATGTCTTTTTTTTTTGAATCTATACTTTTATTTGGAAACATTTATATCTTAATGAGAGATGTTAGTTGAAGGATGCATTACAGTGTTATACACACTGTAGTTCCAGTGAGTTAAGAATACAACTATTCCCATATGATAGAAGTATCTCAAAATAGAGATATGTTTTATTTTGTATAGAATTAGGGCTACAAAAAATGTAACTCATATTTTTTACAAATATATTTGGTATCTAAAATAATAAGCCTTGTCATAATTTCTAGCATACTTGATGCTACATGTTTGGATTGATCCACCTAGAACACATTAAAATATGACTCAAAAAATACAAATGTAATTAGCATCATGAAAAAATCCACCTATTTCTAAGAGGCTTGAAGATCCACCCAATTTCTTAAAAATTGTCAAGCCTACCACCCTTTCAAAAAGGGAGTACCATGCATGAGTCAGGAGTAGGCAATAAACATTTTACTAACAACAGTATGAAAATGATCATGTACTCATATGCATCTTAGTCACAAGTGAGTTTTCAGTTTTTATTCAGAAATGTCAATAAAAACGTTATTGTTTTCAACATAATGTAACGATTTTCATACTTTTTATAGTTTCACTCTCTACTCCTTTCGAATGATGTTAGTTTGTGGCAGAAGCCATAGCACTGAAATAATAATGCAAGATAATCAAAGGAAACGTGCTAATATAAACCAATGAATTCAACAATATTAGCCATTTAATTATTACAATGAAGTATTTGGGATTTTTTTCTGAAACATATTAGAAGCACTCTAAGTGAACTCCCTAGTGACCATGTCAGTACACATCAGGTAAAATGGTATGTAACATATCTGTGAATGGATTAGTTGTGAAAAAAATTAGCTTCAGAGAAAATCTTACCTTATAGCCATAAAGTATACTATCTGCCTGATTTGAGGATAAGGATATAAAAGGCCAAACTGTGGGATGTTTATTGCATCCCTTTGACCCCAGTGGAGATGGGAGTCAAGCACGGGAGAGACACACTCAAACTGAAGCACCATCTTCATAAATGAAGGGAAATGTACTGAGACTTCTAAATAAATATAGCATCATCTCCCAACTGAAGTAGCATCTTAGGGTTATAATCTCATAGATTGATGATTACAATTTATTAATTTTAGTAGGATATCCTATTAAATAAGTCCAAATAAAGACCTCCATACACTAGATTCCTTAAGGTTGTTAATTTTATAGAAATTCCAAAATATACTAATGTGATACACTTTGCACTGTAGTTTTTTTTCCACTATATGAATGAGTCACAAAAAACTAATAATACTCTTCTAGATACATTGTCAATCTATTAAGAAAACTGTTTTAAGAAGGGCCTTTGGTATTCTAATAATAATAGATAATTTTGATAATTCATTAAAGGCTTATAACTCAGCCAATCCAATATTTAATTTAACTTGCAGTTAATGAAAGTCTTTAATGCATTCATTCATCCACCATGAATCTGTCTAAACAACAAGTACTTATTGAACACACACTGTGTGTCAAAAATGAACAGAAAAAAAAGTTTAAGTTATGGGCTGGTTATCTGCTGTAAACACTGGGGTGTATATGTCACTTTGAATCAGTATTTTTGTGTGCCTTGGGTAAATACCTAGTAGTGCAATTGCTGGGTCATAGGGCAGTTCTATTTTTAACTTTTGAGGAACCTCCATACTGTTTTTCAGAGTGGCTGCACCAGCTTGCATTCCCACCAACACTGTTACCTTTCTCCACATCCTCGCCAACATCTGGTGTCTCTTACGTTGTTAATTTAGCTGTTCTGACAGGTGTGAGGTAGCATCTCAACGTGGTTTTGATTTGTATTTCCTTGATGCCGAGTGATGTTGAGCATTTTTTCGTGTCTCTTGGCCATTTGTATGTCTTCTTTGGAGAAATGTCTGTCCATGCCTGCTGCCCATTTCTTGATTGGATTATTTGTTCTTTGGGTGTTGAGTTTGATAAGTTCTTTATAGATTGTGGCTACTAACCCTGTATCAGATGTGTCATTTGCAAACGTCTCCCATTCCATAGGTTACCTTTTAGTTTTATTGATTGTTTCCTTTGCTGTGCAGAAGCTTTTTATCTTGACAAAGTCCCAATAGTTCATTTTGCTTTTGTTTCCCTGGCCTCCAGAAACGTGTGTAGTAAGAAACTGCTATGGCCAAGGTCAAAGAGGTTGCTGCCTATGTTCTCCTCTAGGATTTTGATGGTTTCCTGTTTCACATTTAGGTCTCAGCCATCAAGAAGAATGAAATCTTGCCTTTTGCAATGATGTGGATGGAGCTAGAGTGTATTATGCTAAGCAAAATAAGTCCATCAAAGACAAATACCATATGATTTCACTCATATGTGAGATTTAAGAAACAAAACAGATGAACGTATGGGGAAGGGGAAAAAAGAGAGAGAGGGAAGCAAACCACAAGAGCTTCTTAACTATAGAGAATAAACTGAGGGTTGAGGCAGGGAGGTGGGTGGGGGGTGGGCTAAATGGATGATGGGCATTAAGGGGGGCACTTGTGATTACCACTGGGTGTTAGAGGTAAGTGATGAATCACTAAATTCTACACCTGAAACCAATTTTACCATACATGTTAACTAACTAGCATTTAAATGAAAACTTGAAATAAAAAGAAGTTATGGGCTGAATCATGTATCCTTTTTTTTTTAATCTATGCTTTTATTTAGAAACATTTATATCTTAATGAGAGGTGTTAGTTGAAGGATGCATTACAGTGTTATACACACTGTAGTTTCAGTGAGTTAAGAATACAACTATTCCCATATGATTGTACACACACATTTACAAAGACTTATATCTTAATGAAAGACGATGTTAGTTGAAGGACATATAATATGCATTGTAGTTTCAATGAGTTCAGCACAGAACTATTCCAATATGTATCTACAGTTATGTTTTGAAACATTTATACCTTTTTTAAGTTTTTATTTAAATTCTAGTTAGTTAACACACAGTGTAATATTAGTTTCTAGTGTACATATAGTGATTCAACACTTCCATACATCACCCTGTGCTCACAACAACAACAAGAGCACTCCTTAATCCCCATCACATATTACACCCATTCCCCCACCCCCCTCCCCTCTGGTAACCATAGGTTTGTTCTCTACAGTTAAGAGTCTGTTTCTTAGTTTGCCTCTCTCAATTTTTCCCCTATGATCATTTGCTTTGTTTTTTAAATTCCACATATGAGTGAAATCATATGGTATCTTTTTCTGATGGACTTATTTCACTTAACATAATATTCACTAGCTCCATCCATGTCATTGCAAATGGCAAGATTTTATTATTTTTGGTGGTTAAGTAATATTCCATTGTGTATGTGTGTGTGTGTGTGTTTATACCCCACATCTTCTCTATCTATTCTTCATTCAATGGACATTTGAACTGTGTCTCCTTAAAATTCATATGTTGAAGGGGCGCCTGGGTGGCTCAGTCGGTTAAGCGTCTGCCTTCAGCTTGGGTCATGATCCCAGGGTCCTGGGATCAAGTCCCGCATCAGGCTCCTTGCTCAATGGGGAGTCTGCTTTTCCCTCTGCCTGCTGCTCCCCCTGCTTATGTTCTCTCTCTCTCTCTTAAATAGATAGATAGATAGATAGATAGATAGATAGATAGATAGATAGATAAAATCTTTAAAAATTTTTCATATGCTGAAGCTCTACCCCCCTCTACTACAGAATGTGACTGTATTAGGTGACAGGGCCTTTATAGATATGACCTTTACATAGGGATTTTAAGTTAAAATGAGGCTGATCTAATCTAATCTGACAGGTATCCTTAAAAGAAGAGGAAATCTGGACCCACAGAAAGACATGAGGGACATGTGGGCACATAGGAGAGATCATGTGAGGACACAGTGAGAAGACAGCCATCTGCAAACCCAGGAGAAAGGCCCCAGAAGGAACCAAACCTGCCAATACCTTGATCTAGGACTTCAAGCCTCCAGAACTGTGAGGAAAACAATTTCTGTTATCTAGGTTACCCAGTCTTTGGTATTTTGTTATGGCAGCCCTAACAAACTAACACAAAAGACATATATAAGAGGGACTGATTCCATGGCATTACAAAATAGCTCACAAAACTAAAGTTGTTGAAAGTAAAGATGTATTTATTACAGTGGGAAAATTTTAGAAAATGCATTACAATTACTAGAGTAAAATTATTAAAAATTATTTAAATAGAAGAGATTTTTAATAATTTATTGTGATTCAACTTCCCAAATATATAAACACTATCACTCTGTAATTTTGTGTTTTATGTGGGGAAGACACAAATATCTTGAGCTAAACAACTTAGATTTAAGTGTTAGGTCAGTCAATTGCTTGGATTACCAACACGTGTATGTCTTCTCAAATTACAAAAATAAAAACTTTTTTTAAAGATTTATTTATTTATTTTAGAGAGAGAGAGAAGAAAGAGAGAGTGAGTGGGGGCAGGGGTGGGGAAGAGCAGAGCATGAGGGACAAGCAGACTCCCTGCTGAGCGCAGAGCCTGACACACAAGGCTCAATCTCATGACCCTGAGATCATGACCTGAGCCGAAATCAAGAGTTGGACACTCAATCACCAATTGAGCCACCCAAGTGCCCCAAGGAAAAAAAAAATTAAACACGACATTCTTTTGTAATGATTCGGGCAATTCTTTGAGGGTTTTTTTTAATATTATTATCCCACCTCCCAAACAAAATCAAGTGACTTTCTGGAAATTTGTGGCTAAATCATTTCCTTTCTCTCAAAGACAATAATCATACCAACCCCTGAAAGAACTGCTACAAATATTAAGCAAGATTATATATTAGAAAGCAGTTTTAATTTGAACTGAGTTATGTAAGTGTTAATAGTTATTTACATTTTGTTTGATCATTGTGTTTATTTCAAATCTTCCAAGACCCAGCAAGGGTCATCTATTTTACCCTACTCACTCTAGAAAGGTACTTACTAAATCTTCACAAGTAGTTGTTTATACTTCAAATATATTCTTCTTTAAAGATTTCCAACACAAGAGAGCATACCTACCCTTTATTAGCACATTCCACTGGTTAAACCTATCTTACTCTCAGAAAACACTCAATGAACTGAATCTAAGTCACTTCTGTTATAATGTGGGCAGGATGCTTTTTACTCACCTCAGTAAAATTAGATAAGTGAATTAGAAATTGCTTGCTCATATGCTGTACATGTCTGCCCACAGGTAGATTTTTGTAATGCCGTATGCACAAATATAAATAGATGTACACAGTGCTTGAATTTATGGATTTATCTGGTTGTTCCTTAGATATATTGGCCCTAATTTGAATTACAAAGAATAGAACTAAGCAATTGGAAGATTATCAGTCAGCTCTATAATCACTCAAAGATGCTGGTTCCTATCATTGCCTAAAGGGATGTAACAAGTCTAAGAGATTGGATCGAATGGGATTGACAGAAAGCTAAATAATTTTTTTAAAGAATCACTGCATTAGGATTAGAAACCTCTAGAGAAAAAAGTATTTCTCTGAGTTTCCATTTAAGTATATGAATCCTTTGAGCTTTTAGAAGTAATGCATATTTTTGTAAAGCTATGAAAACAGTATGTACATAAATGAAAATGAATTATAACATCTCATGAAGTGATAAGAAGAAATTAATTTTTATTTATGTTCTCATTCTATCTCAGTAGTAAGAGAAGCTAAATGTCAGTTTACTTACTCTAACACACTTTCATGGGCTAAATCACAACTCCATTATCATCTGTGCTTAGATCTGCAGTGGGGAAGCTTTCCCCCTCCCATTTAATTTATAGCCCATATCGTTATACACGCCAAGGACATTTCTCATCTGAGTTCCTTTGTTTGGTTGAGTTGGTTTTTCAAAGCAAAAGTGAAAACTGGCTATCAGAGGAACATTTGGGTAAAGGCAACTGAGGAAAATTTGACAAGCCTAGAAAGTAAAACTTAAGTATCTTGACCCTTGAATTTATTGAGGCCAAGGATAGAATGTGAGAGCTGAACTGTGCCCATCAAGACCAGCATGAAGAAATAAAGCGGTCCCAGGAGTCTGTCCACTAAGAAAGGAACATAGACCACACAACACAGCAGCAACTGGGATTTATGAGAAAGGGAGACACCAGAGAGCCCATCTCATTTTATTTTAGTTTCAGACCCTGGGATATATTCCCCAGCTAAATGACTTTTATGTGTAATGAGGCTTCTGAAAATTAACATTTTTTATTTTTCTTTCCTACTTAATAAACACAGCAGAGTTAAAAAGGATAAGCAACTTCACCTTACCTATGGCAACGTGGAAATAACAGCAAGTAACTCATCGAAAGATATGAACTAATACCCATCACGAGGCTAGAAATGGGGCAGAGTAACTACTGACTACTGTTTAGCCAACTCTATGATTCTCTTCTCAATTTTACATGCTTCCACAAACTGCTAACCAAAGCAGCATATTATAAAATGGCACGCCTTGTATCTTCACTGTCTAACATACGATCCAGGGTGGAAAAATGTGTCCGATGTACTGGGAAACACTTATTGTAGGTTTCTCTGAAATTCTCATTCTTACTCCTGTTTAAATGATCCTGTAGTACTTCCTGACCAAACTCAAGGAACCTGTGAAGGTATACTTGCCACCTCTAAAGGTGCAGTTTACAGGTGACCCGGACACGGAGAAGAGTTAGTAGCTTATCTAAGGCCACAGAGGCTTGTCTAAGGCCACAGAGGCCACAGGATTGAGTTTCTGGGATCTGACCTCAGATCCAGCTGGCTACAAGCCTGTGTTCTTTCATGATGTCATTTACTCAGCAGAACATGCAACATTCAATATGCCTTGTAATGCGTGCTACAGAACCTAGTGAGACGTACAGATGCTGAATCCTTTTTGAGTATTTTCATATTTAATTTTGGCAGAAGTTTGACTAGACTTAATCACACATTTTATCTAACCTACTTAACAAGGATTTGAAGCCTAATGTTATAATTTCATCTACGAACATTTTTGACATTTTACCTCCTTATTTGTTTAAAGTATTTTTTTTTAAGATTTTATTTATTTATTTGACAGAGAGAGACACAGTGAGAGAGGGAACACAAGCAAGGGGAGTGGGAGAGGGAGAAGCAGGCTTCCGCCGAGGAGGGAGCCCGACGTGGGGCTTGATCCCGGGACCCTGGGATCATGACCTGAGCCGAAGGCAGACGCTGAACGACTGAGCCACCCAGGCGCCCCTGTTTAAAGTATTTTTAAAAATCAGAAAATACTTACACTCCCAGATCAATAACATGTGCTCTTTCACAAAGTCATTTTTCAAAGGTAAATATGACTGATTCGTTAATGAAATTTTGTCTTGGTGATTATGCTAAAAACATAGTAAGATTTTTAACTTGAAGAAGCATGTTCCCTTGTGCCATTACAGTCAGATCCATATATTATTTCTGAGTTTATAAAGTGCTAATGAATAAAGCCAGAAAGGCCGAGTTGTTGATGCATTATTTGCAGGCTATTATTTAATGTTCTGTGGCAGCTTAATAAACTCTGTACTCTCCAGCTCCCAACAGTCTATTCAATTGGGATACCAGGAAATAAAGAGTAGGAGTCCTAAGGAGCATTCCAGCATGAGAGTATCCTTTCCAGTGTCCACTGGATTCCTGGGCATTCTTTGGCAATTTAAGGTTTTACTGTTCCTGACTGTTTTATGCCTTACGGTCTCTGGACTTCTTGAGGGGGGTCTCCTTATCGTTGTGCTTAATGCAATATATGAATTTCACATAGTATACAAATGTCTCAAAGCTCCATAACACCTCTGTAGTTACTGATACAGGGATTTTCTCCTAAGTATTGTCTTAGAACCTTTTTTTTTTTCTTTCTTCTTCATTAAATACCTGCCTACCAGTCATTTATGGCAACAAGAGAGCTATTTATGGTAAATCTGAAGAGCCACAGGAGGTCAGAATCATATGTGAAGTCCTGTCTTCTCCACCTCAAATTCTAGATCTTTACTACTTACAATGGGCATTAATCGTATAGCAGCATCTCTGAATCTGCTCACCTCGTACACATCTCCAGGCCTGAAGTACAGATTGCCTGGATTCTTGTCCCAGTTCTACTGTTGCCCAACTCAGTAATATCTCTCCACAAACACTTAATCATGTTATGGTTTAGATTTCCACTAGTGAACGGGAGATACTAGTATCTGGCCTGGTAGCCTCCTAGCCAGGTCAACAAATGTGAAAATGCTCTGAAAATGGTGATAAATTATTGAGATACAAGTATCTCAACTTTAGAGCTTAGTTGGTGGAAAATTAGCTTTTGTTTCCAGATGTGGTAAGTCTGGATATAATACAGAATATAATACAGGATATAGAAAAACATTTCAACATGACACTAAAACGACTAGTTTTTCATATTTTACCTACAGTCTGTTATGGCTTATATTTTATACAAGAGTTGAAAATCTTTGACTTTTAAATTCTAAAACAGGAACATAATCCATTATATGTCTTATTTGTAATCAAGTGAGTGGAAAACAGATATCCCTCTATGCCTCATTCTAACTCTATGCACTGAACTATTCCATCTATAAGAAATCACAAATTCTAAGGTATATGCACAATAAAATGTACAAAATAATCTAGGTATAAGAGAATGGGGAATAATGGGGATTGTAGCTAATTGGAGAGCTCCTGCTAAAGGTGGCAGAGCTATTTAATTCTTACTGAGGTTAATAGATAGGAGAACAGGCAAAGGATCACCAGATCAGTGGCTTTTTCTACAGACGTTAGACATTTATAGTTTCATATCACATTTCCTAAACTTCAAACATTGATAACTAATAAAAACATTATTAAATACCATGTGGATTAAACAGAACCTTATTTGAATATACTTGTAACTTTATTTTATTTTTTTAAAAGATTTTATTTATTTGAGAGAGTGAGTGAGAGAGAGAGAGCACAGGAGCAGGGGGAGAGGGAAAGGCAGAGGGAGAAGCAGGCTCCCCGTTGAGCAGGGAGCCCGACACGGGGCTCGATCCCAGGACCCTGGATTATGACCTGAACCGAAGGCAGACGCTTAACCGAATGAACCACCCAGGCGTCCCTGAATATACTTGTAATTTTAGGGGCAAAACACAAATTCCTAGAAAGACATAAACTACTCAAACTGACACCAAAAAAAAAATGGAAAATGGAGAAGAAACGGGAAGGTGGAAATGAAAAATGGAAAGTCTTATTTAACTATATTTAAGTTTTCATTTAAAACTTCTCCAGTAAAGAAAGTTCTAGGCACAAATGGCAAGTTGCGAAGCCTGTACAATCAAGCACTTAAACCTAGCAACAACCTATGACAAGGAAAACAACAGGCCAATCTCTCTCATGGACCCAATGGGAAAATTCTAAATCAAAGGTTAGCAAATGATAGCAAAGAAATCTAGCAACAAATAAAAAAGATTATACATATCATCATCTATGTTTGGCTTACATCAGGAATGCAAGGGTATTTTAGCTCTAGAAAATGAAGCAGTGTGATTTTACATATTAAGAGAATAAAGAAGAAACTAATATGATCATTTCAAGTGATCCTGAAAAAAAATGTTTGCTAAAATCCAGCACCCAGTAATGATGAAGCCTTTTAGAACATTAGGAATAAAAATCATCTACAACAAACCTATAAGAGATATCATACTTTATGGTGATTTACTAGAAGCCTCACCTCTGAGACCTAAAATGAGAAACAGATCAACAATAATCTCATTGTACTAGAGCATACAGCACAATAAGGCAAGAAAGACTGATTAAATGAACAATGATTGGAAAGGGAGAAGCAAAACAGTAATTACAAACAACCTGTATACGTACATCTGAGTGGTGCGACAGATAAACTATTCAAATTATAAGTAAATTTAGCAATGATCTCTGAATACAAAGCCAAGGAATAAAAATCAAGGAGTATTTCTCCCTATAAGCAAAAGACAGATAGAAAATGAAATTTTGAAAAGCTCCATTTACAGCAACAGCAAAAATAACGAAAAATATCAATTAAGGAATAAATCTCATAAAAAGTCTAAGACCCACTATCCTGGAAACCATAAACCATTATTGGGAGAAAATAAAGGCCTAAATAAATCAAAGGCTATTCCATATTCATGAACTGAAGAACTTTACATAATAAAGATATTAGTTCACCACAAATTAATATGTATAGTCAATAAACCCCAATTAAGATCATAGCAGGATGCGGGGGGCAGACATGGAAATGTGAATAAACAAAAATAGCCAAGTTAATCTTTTAAAAGGAGAAAACAAATGTGACAGGTTTACATTAACTAAGATAGAGTTTCCTTCAGCTTGACTAAACTTTGGCTATAGGCCCCTTCCTCTTCTTAGAGCACTTACTTTAGGGAATTAGCAATTGTAAATTTTTCTCTGCTCCTTTGAGATGTAAATCTTCTACAACCCAAGAATGTCTTTCTCAAGGACCTGAAAGCCATCCCTTTGAAATGAAATTATCAAGAAAGATAGTGCCCCTGTGTCCCAAACTCTGAGAGGGTAGGAGCCTAATTCTGATCAGGGACAATTAAGCAAACAGAGACGGCATAACCACATTGACTACCCAACCTCACAAAGGTCCTCCAGTACTTTTATGTCAGCTCGTTCCAGCACTTACAAACTCGTCTGCATTTTGTTCAGGGGAACTGAGTTAAATCTCTTCCCTATTACAATAGTCTTGATCTCTAATTGAAATAGTCTTGAATAAATTCCTCCTTGCCCATTGTACCAACTGGTTCAATTTTTCTTGTACAATACTACCAGATGTCAAAATTTATCATAAAGCCATAGTAATTAAAACAATGTGGTATTGTCATAACTACAGGGAAATGTACAAATGAAACTTGATTGGAGTCTATAAAGTGACCCATATATGTATAAGCATTTTATTAAAAGTGACAATGGGGGGGTGGGAGGATGGGTTAGCCTGGTGGTGGGTATTGAGGAGGGCACATTCTGCATGGAGCACTGGGTGTTATGCACAAACAATGAATCATGGAACACTTCATCTAAAACTAATGATGTAATGTATGGGGATTAACATAAGAATAAAAAAAAGTGACAATGCAGAACATTAAGAATTGTCTTTGAAATAAATCATGTTATTTTAGTTTGATCTAAATGGGAAGAAAATGGACATTCATTCCTTCCTCACACCAGAAATACTAGATGGATTGTAATATGAAAGGTAAAGCAATTAAGTCTCTATATGACAATTCAGGAGAATATATTTTGGGTCACAGAGTAGAAAATTTTATTTTTAAGCTCAGAACAAAAATACACTAACCATAACAGAAAATACTTAAGTAGAGTATATTGAACTTAAAACTTCTGTTTATTAAAAAAGATATCATTAAAAAGTAAAAGGGCAAGGCACCTAGTAAAAGCAAAAAAAAAAAAGAAGAAGAAGAAGAAGAAAGAAAAAAAGAAATTGTAACCTAGATATCAACAAAGGATTAAAATCCTGAATACATATTTTAAATAACTACAAGTCACTAAGAGAAATACACATAATCCAACAGGCATTTCAAAAAAAAAATAGATATTTCAAATAGCTAATGAAACAACTGTCATTATGTTTTTAATCTTATAAGTCATCACTACATGCAAATGTTCACAAGAAATGCCATTATAAAACCACCATCAAGGCTCACATTAACAATCTGACAATATCAAGTACTGACGAGGATGTGAAACAATTTGTACCTTTATCCACTACTGATGTGAGTATAAATTTATGCATCAACTTTGGAAAACTCTTTTGTAATGCCTATAAAGCTAAATATGCATATACCCAGTAATCCAGCAATTGCAATCTTAGGTATATACTCAATACAAAAGCATACATATATTCATGAAAATATACGTACAATTATGTTCACAGCAGTGTTATTCATAATGATCCCAAACTGGAACCAGCCCAAATTTTCTGAACAGTAGAATATATAATTAAATTGTATATTCACAAGAAGGAATACTATTCAGCCATGAAAATTAATGAACAAACGTGATATGCATCATGGATGCAACTCACAAACACATCATTGAGTGAAAAAAAGGCAGTTACAAAACTATATATTATGCAATTGCATTTACATTAGGTTAAAAATAAAACTATTCTGAGGCATTATAAATCAGGATAAAGGTTAACTTTGAGGAAGTGTGAAAAGTTTATGACTATGATAGGGTTTGATAGGATTGTCTCAATTGTTGGCAACATATTATCTTTTTATTTGATGTGGAACTACAGGTATGTTACCTTTGTGATGTCTTGACCTAAAATTATGATTTGTGTACTTTTCTGGGTGCTCTGATCAAAAAAAAGTTTTTAAGTGTGCCATAATATGAAGGTTAGGGGTTTTTTAGAGCCCATAAAGGCCGGAATTCTCTTTAGACCATATTAGAATTGTATTCATAAAGAATGTCATCATTTCAATATATTCATATATATACACTTATATTCATAAAAATATTATTCTATTATACTTGCATATATTTCCCCTGTACTAATTTTCTCAAAATCACATAGTAATTTTCTTCTGTGAAATTGAGAGATTAGGAGAAATCACACAGATCTGGATACCAGTCCCAGCTCTGCCACCTGAAAGCTGCGTGAACTTGGATTTAACTCCATTATGCATTGACTTTTTCATTTGTGAAATAGGGAGAGTATTACATACAAAGTATATAAAATTTTTGGGAAATGAGCACACAAAAGTGTTAATAATTATAATTATTGTTTCATGGGCAACAATTGTTGACACTTGGCTTAGTGAAATTATTTCCATTAGATTTAATTTTTTTTTAAATATGCTTTTTATTCACCAAGTATAGAATTAGGAACTAGAGAGAAACATCAAAAATATTTTCATCCATATTCTTCTTCATAAATAATCTCTATTTCTCAGTTCTACAGTCTTTTTTAACATTCCCTAGACTTTTTTCCTCCCCAAATTATCCCAAAGGTATATACTATAAGTACTTTTAATTGCATTCCCCATTTTCAAGCCATGATAGAGAAGAGGACATTAGAGCCTTTCTGACCAGCTACTTTTTAGCAGACTATTTTCCTTCCAAACAACAGAGACATAATTATGATATGAAGTGGCTCAAATAGGGAGTTGTCATGTAGAAATAACAGCCTTACGGAGAAAAAAATTGAACTGAGTTTTCTACATAAAGTAGTTTTCAAAGCAGACGACAAACATGACTATTCTGAGTAACAGGAATAGCATATACAAAGACAGTGACATAGTATCAGAAATGGCTTATAGAAATAGAACATAGGTTAGGGGATATGTGGGAGCTAAGAGAAGACACGTATTGAGAGACAGGTAGGGGTCAGGCAATAAAAATCTTTGCAGGCCTAAGTGATCAGACTCTAGAGAATGGAAAGCAACTAAAGATTTTAAGCAGAGGAGAAACTGTAATAAACAGCTTTTGAGAGCTCACACTGACTTTAATGCAGAAATTGGATTAAAGAGAGGTAAAAGTTCAGGCAAGGACTTTACCTAGAGTAAATAGGGACAGGAACAAAGATGAAACAATGAATATGAGAGACAATGAACAAATTCTGTGACTGATGACATGCAGAGGGCTCACAGGGAAAGGAAAGGGAGCGGTCGGGAATGATTCCAGGTTTCTGTTACAGGTGTCATGGTGAATGGCTGCGTAGTAACAAAAATGGGGAAGTCAGCAAAGGAAGCGAGTTTAGAAGGAAGTAGGGCACAAGAAGTTAAGTTTCACCTTGTTGAGCCTGAGATGCATTTTGGACTTCAAGTTCGATATATCCAGAAGAACATGGGATAGAATAAATTGGGCTCAGGAAAGAAATCTGGGCAGAGGCTATCCAGGCTTATCAGCTTCAGCTTATTTTTGATACAATCTTCTGAAGAAACAGAGAGAAAAGCCTTCCTCTTTCTACAAGACAATACATGTCCCTTATCTCTGCGTAGGTTTTTCTTGAAATTAAAGAATCCCTGCTTCTGTAAACATTCTTTACATGCCACCATCCTGTTAAAATCTGGCTAAAATGCGAAAATACAAAGTGTATTCAAACCAACACAGAATCTAATTATTGGTCCTCGTAATCTAGACACTATATCATGTCCAGGATTGCATTAATTTACTAAGAATCTATATCATTTGTTTTCATTTACTATTTTTTTAATATATATATATATATATATATATTTTTTTTACAGATTTTATTTATTTATTTGACAGAGAGAGACACAGCGAGAGAGGGAAGAATACAAGCAGGGGGAGTGGGAGAGGGAGAAACAGGCTTCCCGCTGAGCAGGGAGCCCGATGCGGGGCTCGATCCCAGGACCTGGAATCATGACCTGAGCCGAAGGCAGACGCTTAACGACTGAGCCACCCAGGAGCCCCTGCTTTCATTTACTATTAATCATATACACATATATATCCATTCATTAGAGAAAATGTAAATGTACATAAATGTAAATATATATACATATATACACATTTGTGTACAGTTATATACGTGTATTTACATTTTCATGTATGGATGGGAAATCAGACCTTCCTCAACAAAAACTTAATTGATTTAAAGATATTACTTTTTACAAGCAGCAAAATTTCAAATAAACATACCCTTCCTGAGTTAAAACATGAAAGACAAGTATATGACATTTGAATGTGACATTCTAACTTTATACGACATTCTTATAAATCTAAAGTCATGTGGGAGAGGGAATCATCCATTAACCCCTCCTATTCAGGCAAAAGGTACATAGTGTCCCAGCTAAATCCTCAAATGGCTTCTTTCTCCCAAATTTTCTGACACTGTAGGGTGAATAAAGGAATCCAATCATTTTCAGTCCAATTCTCTGCCACATAAATCAGGTACCAGGAAAGAATATATTTAAAACACAAACGTTCTCTACCAGCCCATAGAGGGATAAGAAGGCTCACCTTACCCATAGACATGCCATAGAAGGCTTTACAAAATATTTTAAGTAAATCAAAATACTTTGTATGCATGCCACTCCATCAGATCATTGAACTTAATAAATCCACCAAAGAATCTGTCTTAATAATGCCACATAATATTTGTACGAGCTATTTTAATGTCATCTGATATAAAGTTAGTTTTCATGTCTTGATTTTAGTGAATGTATGTTAGTTCTTAGAGACCTTTCTTACCTTCAAAAATCTTTATTTTTTTATTTTTATTTTTTTAAATTTTATTATGTTATGTTAGTCACCATACAATACATCATTGGTTTTTGATGTGGTGATCCATGATCCATTGTTTTCGTATAACACCCAGTGCTCCACGCAGTACGTGCCCTCCTTAATACCCATCACCAGGCTAACCAATCCCCCCCCTCCCCTCTAAAACCCTGTTTGTTTCTCAGAGTCCATAGTCTCTCATGGTTCATCTCTCCCTCCAATTCCCCCCCGCCATTTTTCCCTTCCTTCTAATGTACTCCATGTTATTCCTTATGTTCCACAAATAAGTGAAACCATACGATAATTGACTTTCTCTGCTTGACTTATTTCACTTAGCATAATCTCCTCCAGTAAACAAGTTTATTAACTTCATCAGAGGAGTGAGAAACTGAACATGCATATATTTAATATTCTGTTCTAAAATTGTTTTTTCCAGGTTATTCTTCTTCAGAAGAGGATGCTTGTCTGTATACATTCTTTTGATATACCTTTATTTCTCCATAATAGTAGACACTAACTTTAAGATTAAGGTCATTTCCCAGCAATTGCATTACCAGGTATTTACACCAAAGGCACAGATGTAGTGAAAAGAAGGGTCATATGCACCCCAATGTTCATAGCAGCGATGTCCACAATAGCCAAACTGTGGAAGGAGCTGAGATGCCCTTCAACAGATGAATGGATAAAGAAGATGTGGTCCATATATACAATGGAATATTACTCAGCCATCAGAAAGGATGAATATCCAACTTTTGCATCAACATGGATGGGACTGGAGGAGATTATCCCAAGTGAAATAAGTCAAGCAGAGAAAGTCAATTATCATATGGTTTCACTCATATGTGGAACATAAGTAATAGCATGGAGGACATTAGGAGAAGGAAGGTAAAAATGAAGGGAGGGAAATCGGAGGGGGAGATGAACCATGAGAGACTATGGACTCTGAGAAACAAACTGAGGGTTCTAGAGGGGAGGCAGGTGGAGGGGATGGGTTAGCCTGATGATGGGTATTAAGGAGGGCACGTATTGCATGGAGCACTGGTTTATACGCAAACAATGAATCATGGATCACTACATCAAAAACTAATGATGTACTGTATGGGGACTAACATAACATAACATAACATAAGAAAAGAAAAGAAAAAAATGGTAATTAGGTTGTTATTAGTAAAAAAAAAAAAAAAGATTAAGGTCATTTAGCAATATAGTCCAAATGCCTTTTATATGCCAGAAATCTCCTCGGTCCGGGCCTTAGACAACTTTAATACATCTAGTTGGGCTCTCAAGTGTTCAAGTGTATAGAAGAACATATCTACAAATGGAACTTCAATAGCTCTGCCTTTTCTCCGGAAGGTGTTTTCACTAGAACAACCTCTAAAACTAGATGCCTGTTTCTGGTTCTTTTTTATTAGAAACAAATATCTTCCTAGAACAATAGGTGCTCTTTATGTTTCATTTATAGTCTTTCTTCAGTTTTTCAAATACAAAAGGCCCCATAGGACCTGCGCACCTTCCAAACACCTCCCTTACTTTGTCTGAGTTTCTACTTAAATGCCACCTTCTCAAGGAAGCATCCCCTGACCACTCCAGGTAAAAGCGCTCCCCTCCCCAGTCTTTTCTTTACAGTTCTTATCACCTTACTCATAGTATAAAACTTGCTTATTTATTATGATGTGTGCTTAGAATGTAAGCTTCATAGAGAAATCATGTATGCTTTGCCTATGCTTAACCTCAAAGCTTAGACTTGGCTGGCACTGAGAAGGCATGCAAGACATATTTGTTGAATGAATAAATGCTGTGCTTCTGTACAGAACACCTTCCTACCCTTTACTATTGCCTAATTAACCTCTACTTTCCTGGCCTTCTAGAGCAAGATAGGTCATCCAGCAATGTCTATTTTTGTCCCACTGAATTCATCATGGCCATAATTGTACCTTTCATTGCACTTGATTAGTGCAGGTCCAGAAGGGCAGGTGCCATGACTGTTGCCCCTGCTTCTTGCCGTTGTAGTCCCAGCTGTCATCCAGGCAGAGAGCTGCTGCTCAGTACACTTTTGTTGATTGAATTTTGGTAGAGTTGAGCATCACACACCACTTCTAATTCTTGTGTGGTAAGAATTAGAATTGGCAATTTGGGTAAGCCCCTTCTATCTGCCAAGACTCCTCTAACACCACTCTTCTGAACCTCAAAGCTGTAGCCAAGTTTGCCCTTTTCAGTTCCCTGAGGATGCTTTGTTCACTTGATCTACTATTTCCCCTTCCTGGAAACTACCCACCCCCACCCATCTCCTTTACATGCCCTTTATACAGTTCCCTTCAACATATCCTTTAGACCCTAGATTAAACACTTTCCTAGGAAATCATCTTTTGCCCTCAAATTTCAGTTGAGGTTTGTCACAAAACCTTGTTTCTTTCCTTCATAGAAATAAGTTCTGTCCGTTCTTAAATATTTGCTCATTTTCATCATGCCTACCATGCCTACCATGGTGACCACGGATGAAAGGAATTAGCATTTGATTTCAAAGAGGGAGCCTGAGAAATGGCTACCATTGTTTCTAGTTTCCAAGGAAGGCAGCAGGCTCACAGATTACTCACTCCTGACCCAGGAAAGTAATGACAAATTCTCTTTTTGTTCACGGTTTTACCTCTGTTACCCAGCACAATCCTTGGGACATAATAAGAACATAGCAAGTATTCACTGAAAAAATGAAAAACAGAAGGCAGATTCTCAGAAAGAGATATGATAATGTCCTCCAGGACTGAATACTCTACATAAATTACTAATCTCAGTTATTTAGCCAAGCTATTTCTCAATAAAATCAGTTAACTGGCATCATTGCTTACAAATCAGACTCTCTGTGCATTGACATCCTAGAAACTGTTAAAGTTAAGGACAAGTTTATGACCTGTGGTGACACTGCTGAGGGACAAGTTGAACCTCTGAGAGAGAATCAAATTAATTTACAACAGATTGTACTTTGCAGAATATTATCCTTCATAAGCCATGCTCTTTTAGAATCCCTAAGCATATGTTCTGACCTAACTTTGTTTTTCTTCAAACCTTTTAACAGAAAGGCTTCTAAAAGTCTTTTTAAAAAGTTAGAGAAAAATGGGGTGCCTGGGTGGCTTAGTCAGTTAAGCATCTGCCTTCAGCTCAGGTCATGATCCCAGCCCCGCATCAGGCTCCCTGCTCAGCGGGGAGCCTGCTTCTCCCTCTCCCTCTGTCTGCCACTTCTCCAGCTTGTGTTCACTCTCTCTCTCTGTCAAATAAATCAATAAAATCTTTAAAAGAAAGTTAGAGAAAATCTAACTTATAATAAAGTTCATAGAATTAAGTCAATACACATAAAAATATTCTATGAGGAGTATTTTCAGAGTTTTAACTCCAGATGATAAGAACACATCCCTCTCTTACTGTACTAAATCAAGGACTTCCCTTTCTAGTTTGCCCCATCTTCATCTCTTGACTAAAGACCACTGGGTATCCATGTGGGGGCTCTGGATGGTGCCTCAGCACAATGGAGCAAAACAGATTAAGGCACTGTGATGGCGGAAAAAGGAGTGGGATAAATATTCAAGACTAACAAGTCGAGGGGAATAAGCTATGGATGACCAGACCTAGCTCCAACAAAAGCCCTCGAGGATCCTTCTCAGATCCATGCCAGTTTTGTATTTGTTTTTGTTTTTGTTTCAGTGGAGTCCGTATACTTGCTTTTCTTTCCTAAAATTCTTCCTATTCTAACAGAATTCCTCTGGGCCCAGTATCAGACATAGTAATAGCTTGTGGTTTCTGAAGCACACATGGAATTCTTATTATATGCAGAGAATACTTGTGCTGCTGTTAAAGTGACTCCTCTAATGTATTTGTTTATCTCTCTTTTTATCCTTTATTATTTCTCTTCTCCTCCTCCTTCTCTGCCAACTTCTCTTTCTCTTCCCCCTCCTTTTAAAAATCCAACTAGGTTAAGATTAGATTATATCATTTGCAAAGAACCTAAGAAAGAATCACCAAAATGTCAAAGTCAGATGAGAGCCCAGCATTCCAGAGCAATTCAAACCAATTCAAACCAATGGTCAAATAAGGCACAGAATCCAAGCATGGATTCCTCTAAGACAGGGAAAAATCATGGGATGAGAAGAAAGAAATGTTCAAGGCAGGGTGTTCTCCCCAAAGAATTCCTTCTAACCCTGCCCTTTTAGACACTAGTCTAGATTATATAAAAGTCAGGTCACAGTAAGGAGGTATGTAGAGGGAAATGAGGGTATCAAAGGGGAAAAGGGGGTTGCAGGGAAAAGAGAAAGCTAGGAGGTAGTAGTCAAGACTAATTAATAGTGAGGCAATCATGGACAAATGCAGATGGAGTCCGTATGATTTAGGAGAAGCCAATACACGCACAGCTATCTTAGTAGATATCTTTGGGCCAATGAAATAAAGACAGAAAATAAGGCAAAAATGAAAGCAAGTAAGATAATAAATACAGAAAAGCTTAGGGCCACAACTCTTAATTTATCCTAAGTAAGCTCTAACCCAGTCACGATCTATGAGTACTATAGACTGTTTTTCAAGGTGGCTTAGCCCCACAGACATCACCCTGGAATGATTACATTCTAAAGCTAGTTGTATTAGGTCTGGTAATACCAAAGTGGATGTTTCTCAGTTGTCATGTTAACTAGAAATAGTCTATGACTTAGAAAAATGTCGGCCTTGATTTTTTTTTAACCAGTCACCCTCCCAACTTCTGCCCCCCTAGCCTTCTTTTACCTTTTCTGAAAACTTCTGAGGAATGCTGAGTATTAGATTTTTACCCATCTATAATTAGCTACCACACTATTTTATGAGAACTACAGAAACCTTTCAAATGGTCGTAGCAGTGGTCTATCAGTACAGCCCTTTAGCTGGTCACAAGTATGCATGTGTGCAATGCATCTGATCATATATGTGATGATATATTATAATAACAGGTGCCAAAAGCCTTTTTATATCTGTAATCCCTATAATTTCATTGAATCATAAGCAATGAACATGGGTGACTAATATATGTTAAATGCTCAGTTGTAGCAGTTCAAGAATTTTCTTTTTGTCATTTAATGATAGAGAAGAAGATACCATTGTTAAAGACTGGAAGTTTAAAGCAGTAACCTGAGGAAATGACATTTTACTGGGATAAAAAAACACAATTCACACAAAGAAAGAAGGAAACAGAGATAAGGCTTTAAGAAACTGTTTTTGTTATAGGTTGGGTAAGAGTAACTATGTTTAGAACATTCTTGTGCTGATAAAGCTATTTAAACCCACATTGAGTGGATCCTTAGACATGTCAGACTATTGGCCCCTAACAATCACAAAGAAAAGGTAGGCATTTCATGGGTAAAGTGAATGCCTCAAGTATAACCTGTAGTTGTGTGTGTGTGTGTGTGTGTGCATCACATTCAGAACAATAAGTTGTATTTTTCCTTAATGTTGATGTTTTGGTGTATGTACATACGTTTTGTTGAAAATGTTTTCAATATTTTTACAGTAAAATGTTGTTCCCAATTAGGAAGAAAGGATAAAAATATGAAAATACCCACCTTACTCTTTGTTAATAGGTGCTGGTTATGTTTTCCAAGGATATAATTACTATGACTCAGGTTGAATGAGGGCTTGAAACGCTGAGTATCTTCTCCAACAAAACTTATATATCCTGCTATGTCCTCATCAAGACTATAACTGAAGTTGTCCAGGAAAAAAATATGAAGGTGTTTGATTTCTCACAATATGAGTGAATGTGATCCCTTTTGAGTGTTTTTTTCTTTTTACCTTTGTCCTCTCTTTAACTGTAGGTTTTAAGAAGATATAAACAATATTCCTCTGACCAGTTCTCTAATACATGTTATTCAACTGTAATTAAAAAAAAAACAGATCTGGGGCGCCTGGGTGGCTCAGTCGTTAAGCGTCTGCCTTTGGCTCAGGTCATGATCCTGGGGTCCCGGGATTGAGTCCCACATCAGGCTCCCTGCTCGGCGGGAGGCCTGCTTCTCCCTCTCCCACTCCCCCTGCTTGTGTTCCTGCTCTCGCTGTCTCTCTCTGTCAAATAAAATCTTAAAAAAAAAAAAAAAAAAAAAAAAAAACAGATCTGCATTCATATATTTCCCCAAAGGCCAGGAAGCTAGTGTGAACAAACAGTGGATAGTTAGTGAAAGGGAAATGTGTACAAATGGGGCATTATTTGACTTAGTTTAAATAAATATACTGCATTGTAAATATTTGCAATATTCAAATTACATTATACATTTTCTAAATTTTTTCTGAATTGCAATTAATTATTTTGAATGACACAGTGTATTAAAGAAAATAATCTGACCTTCAGTTGTTCTTCCAAGGCAGCAGTTGCATGGTCTCCACTAGATTCATCGACCACCACCACCATGTGAGTGAGAGAATTGACCCTGACTTGTTCCTGTTCTAAGTCTTCTTGAAGCACCTGAAAGATAAAAAAATTAAAAGCAATTAAAATAATAATCTCCTGAACTGAATGCCAAAAAAATCATTTCTTTCCAAATATGTGGGATTTAATTTCTGTCATGTTTTGGGTAATGAAACTTTTTTATTAAACCAGAACCATTCCAAGCAAATTTTCTGCTGTGGTTCTCAGCAAACTTAGCACATTTCTACTGTTAACTGAACTTGGAAGTACACAGAGGGAGGATCTGTTGAGAAAATTATGGTAGAATGTGCTACACCTTATACCACCTCCTCTCACATTTTCAAGGATTTTTCTCCTATAATTACCTGCTGTCTCGGGCTTCTTCAGCATCTCCTTCTCCACTGAAACTCATCATGATCAACTGTAACAAGACAAACTCTCTTGACCCAACGAACCCTTCCTGCTACTGCTTTATTATTTGTTCCTCTTCACTGAAAAATATTGTTTTCTACCCTTACTCTTGCCATTTCCTTACCCTACTATTTTCTTTGCCAACTACCCCTTTGAAACATCTCTTGTAAAGGTTGCCATCAACCTCCAGGTCCCCAAATCCATTCTTCATTCATTCTCTTCTCTTGAGCTTCACATACCACCCTTTCCTGATGATGCCCCCCACCTTGCTAAGCACTGCATTTGAACTCCTTTGCTGGTTCCTTCTCCTCTGCTCAACTACAAATCAGATGTCATTTCTCTGTATAAAAGCCAATGGAGTCACATCACAATAAGAAGGAAAA
This sequence comes from Mirounga leonina, assembly GCF_011800145.1. NCBI lineage: Eukaryota > Metazoa > Chordata > Mammalia > Carnivora > Phocidae > Mirounga > Mirounga leonina. Next base: position 17,635,977 of record NW_023270158.1, read on the forward strand.
TACAAAAAAAAAATTTAAAAAACGAAAATACAAATTCTTTCCCAGAAATCCTTATAACATCTAGTACCTGTCCACCTCTCAAATCTAATTGCCTACAATTCTTGCCCTCTGATACTATGTTTCGGCCACACTTGTTTTCTCCCCCACAGTCTGTCAAGCTGTTTGCTTTGCTTGAAGTGTTCTTCCTCCATATCTCTAAATAATATCTCTTTTGTATTGTTCAAGACTCATTTTAAGTGTCAGTTACCCAGAAGGGCTTTTTCATGAAGATGCTGTCTAAATTTCTTTCTCAATTACTCTCAATCTCTATACTTTTTTTAAGATAATATTTTCACTACTCAGTATTTTCTTATATATTGGTTTAGTCATGTATTGTTTGTATAACTTACTGGAATATAAGGTCAACTAGAACAGAGATGTCCCTTGTCCTCACTACATATTCCAAGTGACTGAAGATCAATAAACTGTTGCTGAATAAACGGTGCCAGGTGGAGGGGTAAGGGCAAATGTACAGATGAGTTTGGATAAAGATTACAATCTAATAGGAGGGATTTGCTTTTTAAAAACTGTAATTATAACTACACTTACATCACATACAACCATAAAACAGTAGTCCAATCTTTTAAAAATCATAGTATACAACTTTCTTGCAAAGATAAACAGGGTAAAAAGAGTGATAAATAGAGAAGGAGTAACAGAGAAGGATGCTCTAGAACTGAGACATCTTGCCTGGGAGCTCCAGTTCCCCCAAGACCTTATCACACTACCCTCATTGTGATTAGAAAATCCCTATATGGGTATGCAAAATGTCTAATCAGCTAGTTTGCTCCCTGGAACGCTTTATTATATAATATAAGAATGGAGAAGTAGGTTTGGGACAAGGTCTGTTAATTTCTGGAAAATCTGCAGTCCTTGCCTGTGAAACAGTGATGTTTGGTACCTGTCAGACCGGCTCTTAGTTATGCAAGCCCTGTGGTAGATGTAAGCGAACTTATTTGGTATTGGTCACAGCACAAACTCAAACACATGAGCATTTTTATCCCAGGACTTTTATTTTTTGAGTCTCAATATTTTAGAGCACTATAAAATCACTTACTTTTAGTTCCTCTCTCTAGATTTTCATGCCATATTTTCAAGTGAAGCGATTTAGAATAAAATGACTAGGCATTTATTTTGTGTGTGGAGTCTATACTGCCTATCACGGCTTTGACATTCCAGGGTGTACACTGGGTAATAAAACTCTTTCTGCCATGAGGCCGAAAATGGAAACATTAACATTCAGAATTGTCCTTGAAAGTCATGTTGAGTCTGTGTTTTCTGAGTTATATAAGGCAGGACTGGGAGCATTTCAAATGTGTCAGCCAGAAATTGTAAAATAATTAAAATAATATTTTGGTGGCCATAAGTTCGTTTCCTTAATTTGGCCAAATTCTTTCTCCCTACCATTCAAGTATGAGAGCATACACAATTACATGTATTAAAAACAACTAGGAAATAATGCTATACTGTTCTTTGCAATATCTAATTTTTTATATCTAAACTATTGTTTTCACTATTTTAATATATTTTAATAAAGGAACTTGAGAAAATCATCATTTGATCAGTGAAGTACTAATTTTAAACTCGAGTTCAGTCTTTCTAAAGCATATGTGATCAAATGTACTATTTATTTTTTCCAGCACTTAGATTTCTGATTTTGTTTTGCTTATCTAATTGCTTTATAATTAGAAATTATATTCTTGCCATATTTATCAGGTTTAAATTTTATGCTTTTGCAGGAGTGCTAACACAAAGAACCACTAAAGTTAGTTGTGGGTTGATAGCTTCAAAACCAAACATAAGACCTATCAGGATATATAGTGAGTAAAGGGAAACAAAGGAACATGGGAAAGGCATTCCACAGTGCCTCAAATTCTTGAAGAGTGCATAGCACCAGAGGAGATTAGCATATACTATTTGATTTAAGTTATTTCCAGTATTTCTTTTTCCCTTCTATGATTTTTTCAAATTATACCTCTTCTTTTACTCATAATCAGGGATTAAAACAGAAAGGGTTAAACTTAACTTTTCTGAGCACACTCCATAGCCTCAAAACAGAAGCCACTGAAACATTATAATCATATTTCCTATTTCCCCAGACCTCCCCTCTGAAAATAAATAGAATGCATACCACAGTATTTGCTAATGCCCCCAGTATCATCAAAAGACAAACGACTATAAAATACCAATGTCTAGAACTCATTTTTTTAAAAAGTTGATTCTTAGAAGTAGCAAAAATGTCACATACAGAGAGGTGGGATTAAAAAGTTAAATTTCTCGGGGCACCTGGGTGGCTCAGTCGTTAAGCGTCTGCCTTCAGCTCAGGTCATGATCCCAGGGTCCTGGGATCGAGCCCAACATCGGGCTCCTTGCTCAGCGGGAAGCCTGCTTCTCCCTCTCCCACTCCCCCTGCTTGTGTTCCCTCTCTCGCTGTCTCTCTCTCTGTCAAAAAACAAATAAAATCTTAAAAAAAAAAAAAAAAAGTTAAATTTCTCTGCCCACTTATATATCCATGAATAAGTGCCTGGATCATTGGTAGAAACTATGCCTTCCCGCTTCCCTCTTCGAGAAAACACAAATTCTCAAGACTACTAATTTTTAAAATACATTACAATTTTTTAAGCTATTTTAAAATGAATTTTAATTAAATATTTACTTCTTATGGATTTGAATTTCTCTTAGCTGGATTTATACAATAGAGATTTACAGTAGATTTGCTAATTAATCCTGAAATTATGAGCCAAATTATTCCAAATATAGATATATCCCCAGAGAAGTATGCTAACATTTTTACCTATCAGGAAATAATATCTTCAAATTGAAATGCTGTAATATGATTGTTAAAGTATATTTTTCTTGATTAAAAGCATATAAATTACTTACACACAAGTACATGCTAAGTATTTTATTACATATTTCTTGCCATTATTTTTATACAAGTAATGCATTTGTTACACTTACCAGATGAAAAAAAATTTTCAGGCTCCTAATTACATTTCTATACCATTATTAGATAGATACCAATGTCAGCAATGTTTGTTCTCTAATGTCAACTAACAATCTTTTTTTTTTCCTTACGACAAGAGAAAAGGCCAACAGTGAAATTTAACATTAAAAATGCTTAGATTTGACAAACAGATTTTGTTAGACCTCTGTAAATAATTCTATTTCTTATAAATTATTCTGTAGTTAAAGGTCCTGACCAAATTTGTTATTCCCTTAGTACCTATTCACAATTTATGATTTAAATATGACTTTAATTCTATTCCCTTCAAATGTCATCAGTAGTAATGAATCCTTCTTCCCCTGACCCATGTCAAGTTGTTTTTCAAAAACTGGCTTAGAATGATCACTGAAGAAGAGTCACTTTAGTGTTTACTCCAACTTAAGTGATTTAACTCTTTATTAGCACACAGGTGAAATAATGCTTGGAAAATAAAGGAATGGAAATACGTAAGGCTAGGGAATTACTAGATTTGATGTGCAGAGGTGAAGAAGAACAATTAATAAAAACATAAAGAAAGAGAACACAAAAACAAGGTTGGGTCTCTCACAATCTCCCTAGGAGGCTCTACAATATTTCCTTTGGCCATAGTATATACTCAGTAACATGGAATAGGAAAGGGCAGTGGCTACCTATGTGCATAGTCTATTTCATTACTCCTTCTACTTGAATGATCAACCAACATAAAATTGCCAACATCAAGTCCACGCATGTGGACATTTGCACATACACACGTACACACACACACACATAACTAGAAACAACACAGATCAAGGGCTATTGCATGGATTCTAAGACCATCTGCTGCCTCCCACATATTACTTTAAATTAATATAATTAAAAGATGTTTAATAAAATATTAAATTTAAGTAATTTGCAGCTTTTTAGTTTAGCCTAAGAAAATGTACACAAAAAAGAAAGGCTGATGAGAACAAAACTTGTATTAAATATAAAATTTGCAAAAAATCTTAAGAAATTAGAAGAGTTTCTAGAAACATGGGATAACACCCACACCTACGAAAGTAGTATTTAAAAAAAAATCCATCTCAGGAACAAAAAAAGAAAATCCCTAGACACTTATGGACAATTAGCTAATGCAATACATCTGGATATGAATTGATTCTATTTTCAAATAAAAACATCCTGGCCAAATCAGAAAATTTTATGATTTCTTAAGAAATGATGAGAAGGTAGGCAATTTATCTTTCTCTTCACCTTTTCTCTTATGGCCATTCTTATTTCCTTCCTTCCATCAGCTCTACACTGGTCTAGGCTCTGTATCTCCTGCTTCCCTAAATGAAATGATCTGGAAGTGATTTGCCATTTTATTTTCAGTCTAATATTCACTTTACTAAGCCTGACTGGTCACAGTACAGTCTAGTTCTTCAGGAGGATCTATATACAGTATGTAATTTTGTTGTACATTTGCGGGATATTTTTAAAAAGCTACCTCAACAGGTCTTCCTAGAAGACCTTTTATTTTGATATCCACTTACTAAATGTGATTGTATAGTTATATTAGTCTTTATATCAGAACCCACTGTTTTTTACCTTTTTATTAGAAATAAATGTTTAAGGGTGCCTGGGTGGCTCAGTCATTAACGTCTGCCTTCGGCTCAGGTCCTGATCCCAGGGTCCTGGGATCAAGCCCCGTATCAGGATCCTGCTCAGCAGGAAGCCTGCTTTTCCCTCTCCCACTCCCCCTGCTTGTGTTCCCTCTCTCACCGTGTCTCTCTATGTCAGATAAATAAAATCTTAAAAAAAAAAAAAGAAATAAAAAGAAATAAATGTTTATGTTTCATCCAACTCCTAAGCTACCAAAAGGGGGCTCTAAAGACCATTTCAATGATAGCTGAAAGATGTTCAAAGACATCTGAAAGATTTTAAAAACCTAAAGCTTCCCACCTAAAGCTTCCCAAGTGCAAAATGAGGGTTCAAGAAATATGAAAAATTGTTTTAAAAACAGAGTTGATAATTAATGTATCCTGCCTTGTTTGGAGTATAAGTAGAATAGGGTATGGTATGGATGACAGACTAATAAAAATATATGCATGTTTAAAGGTGTGGGATCTGGAGCCAGATTTCCTGGGTTTGATTTTTGGTTGCATTGCCAATCAGCTATGTGACCTTGAGAAAGTTTTCAATCACACCAAGCCTCAGATTACTAATTTTCAAAATTGGGATAATAAGAGCACCTGTCTCTTTAGGTGGTTGGAAATCATGAATACAATATAATTGCTTACCACATTGCCTGGCACACAGTATGAACTCACTAAACATTAACAGCTAGTTAGTACTAAAATCTCACATTTAGGCACATTCAGAACAAAGACTTCAAACCCTACTGCAAGAAGCCAATAGTCACCTCATTCGCCTCATCTAATTCCTGCTGTCTATCATCCTCTAATAGGTATCATAAGTACAGAAAGGGTGTGCTTTTGGAAATCCAGGAATGAAGGACTGAGGTTACAGCCAATATTTAGGATTTAGAAAAATATAAAATGAATTTTATTTTAATTTTATTTTTATAAGACAAAATAGACTTTATTTTTTTATTATGTTCAGTTAGCCACTGCATCATTAGTTTTTGATGTAGTGTTCAATGATTCATTAGTTACGTATAACACCCTGTGCTCATCACAAAATCCAGAAGTAAGACTTTAACTTCCAAATTATTTACATGAGATTAACAACAGTAGCTTTAAACTAACTGATCTAGCGATCGCATACATTGCTAAAAAATAGTATGATCAGAAAAGCTATATTATGGGGTAAGGAGGACAGACCTTAATCACTAAATAATAGACCTTGATTCTCATACTTTTCCTCCTTCCTCTGTAATCCATGCATGCATGCAGACATCCATACGACCTGCCTATTGAAAACAGCAATTAAAGTGAACACCAAGAAAATCTAATAAATAATTACAAAATGCTTTTAGCCTGACAAAAATTAATGAAAAAGAAGAGAATAGGAATATTGGGAGAGAGAGATGAGGTGGAAGTTTTCAGGCGCGGCACAGAGGAAGTGATATGCATGTCAATGTGATATTCCATTCTACTGATTATCCTCCTGCTCAAACATCACTGTTACTCTTATCATAAGCCTAATTTGTTCTATGTTCCCTTTCTAGTTCCTTTTGCCCTAATTTTAAAGAAAGAGCTACAGGATTAATATTGAAAAGTCATTTCCTTAACCATTTTAATTCTGAGCATTTCATCTGCAGCTACCACCAATGTGCTCTTTCCGCATTGCTTACTCTGAGTCTGAGGATTTACAATGCAGTCTTTCCATCTCTTCCATCTAGATATTCCCAAGCCAGGGAAAACAAGTGCCACACTTGCCCAATCTCCTTGCTACTGTCTGCATTTGCTCTAGCCTCTAGGATAGCTACTGGAGTCAAACTTCCTTGGAATCTAGGAAAAGAGGGGGAAAGAGTTTGGCAGACAGATCAAGATGAAAAGCCAGAGTCTATTGATTACTATCTAATTTACCTTAGGCAACTCCTTAACCTCATTGAACACAATGGAATATTACTTAGCCATCAGAAAGGATGAACACCCACCATTTGCATCGGAATGGATGGAACTGGAGAGGATTATGCTAAGTGAAGTAAGTCAAGCAGAGAAAGACAATTATCATAGGGCTTCACTCATATGTGGAATATAAGGAATAGCGCAAAGGATCACAGGGGAAGGGAGGGAAAATTGAAGGGGAAGAAATCAGAAAGGGAGACAAACCATGAGAGACTCTGGACTCTGGGAAACAAACTGAGGGTACAGAAGGGACGGGGATGGGAGGATGGGGAAACCCGGGGATGGGTACTAAGGAGGGCATGTGATGTGATGAGCACTGGATGTCATATGCAACTAATGAATCATTGAGCACTACATCAAAAACTAATGATGTATTATATGCTGGCTAACTGAACATAATATTTAAAAAAAGAAAACAGAGAGGGAGAAATCATTCAATCAATCAATCAATCAATCCCTCCAGGACAGGTTTAGTACTGGATTTAAATGAGATAATACATTAGAATCAGCTACCACAATGCTTAGAGTTGGTAAGTGGTGAGGAAATGCTGTTTTTTCTTCTATTTCTGACATTATCACCCTATCATTCAATTCTTAGACTAAGATCCATGGAAATAGTCCCTCTGGGCATCAGTATTTATTCCCAAAACTTTTAATAATCACATCATATATCTTCTAATTACTAAACATTCCTAGTGTGCCAAAACTATAGAACATCATATAAAAATATCAAATTTAGGGGCCCCTGGGTGGCTCAGTTGGTTAAGCATCTGACTCTTGGTTTCGGCTCAGGTCTTGATCTCAGATTGGTGAGGTCAAGCCCCGAGTTGGACTCCACACTCAGCAGGGAGTCTGCTTGAGATTCTTTCCCCCTCCCCTCTGCTCTCTCTCTCTCAAATAAATAAATAAAATAATAAATAAATAAAGCTTTTTACAAAAAATCCAATTTAGTAGTTTTCTCATTCTCATTAGATGATCTAGATCTTTAATTGTTAATGGGATCTAAAATATTATCCAGTATAAATTATCTCTGCCATATGAAGTTCCATTAAATAACAGAGTACTACCAGTTGTACCACTAGAAATCATTTTGCTCATAACAGAACTATTAAACATAAAATTATAGCATACTGTAGTTACCAATTTTATATTCCTTAGAGACACAGTGCCATATTCAACCTTATTTTTAATATAAGAATGGATTTATAGTCTTGCATTTTGTTATAAGATACATGAATATATTTTTCAAGAAAAATTACTTTCTTAAAATTCATACTATCATATCTGTTGTGGCTTTCTTCTGAAAAATTTTCCCCTAAAATACATTCGAAAATGTTTTATATATGTAAATAATTCATTTACATTATTAATGTTGCATTACCTATTACCTATTCAAGGAAACTGAAATTAATTGGTATTGGTTTAGAAAAACAGATACTTTACATGAGACTAATTCCTTAAGTGAGAGATAGAGTCATCTGTTTTCCTTTTTTTCTTTTTCTTTACCTTCCCCAGAGCCAGAAACTTCTAATAAAGAAGCATTATAGGACAAATTAAGAATAAAAAAATAAAGCTAGTGTCTCTAAGATTATGGCGTCTTGGGTAGTTATATTTCAGTAGATGTACTGATGTACTTGAAAATGAGGCTGTGATATTTTGAGCAATGTAATGTTACTGAATTAGTACTCAGTGATTTTTAATGAACCAATTAGTAATCTCTTAGCTGGAATAACTTGATTTGTTAAGAGAACATGAGCATGGATTTATCATCATCATTATTATTATTATTATTTTAATTACATTAATGGCATATCTAGTATATAATGTTATCCTTGTAATCTGCTGCTTGTTTATAGCATATTGATGGGAAATTATATGCCTTCTCAAGTAGACTTTAAAAAATTAAAACTGAGCATCATGCATATAAAACTGTCAAATATAAAGAGTGATATTGTCCTTTTCTAATTTAACTTGCCACTTCCTTATATCAAAAGAATGTTATTATCACACAAATCAGTCTTATTTAGCTTGGAGACATGTCTTATACAATAATAACAGCTAAGGTCATTCATATAATTCTAGGTACCAGATATTATTCTAAGTGATTTTTATCCAGTTATGTGTCCAATGTTTTTATCATCCCTGTAAGACAGATATCCTCATTATCATTGTCCTGATTTCATACTTGGGGAAACTGAGGCATAAAATGGTTAAGTAACTTCTGCCAAGTTATTCACCTTGCAAATGACAGAGCTATGTTTTCATCCTAGGCAGTCTGGCTGCAGTGTCTATAATATACAGCCTCTATATTAGAGATATTAACACACTTAAATATGCATAAGAGAGATATGTCTGTTTTGTATAACTGCACAACATAAGGCACATAAATAGAAACTTACACTGTTGTGTGTAAGTGTATGTGTATGTGTGTATACTCAGTTGAGTTCCAGGTTTTAGCCCTCTGGTGACACTTGAATTCAACCTACTACATTTTAAAGACTACTACCACAAGGCTTGCTTTAAAAATACACACACACATACACAATAGTTAGGTCCTCCTATATGTTCTTATTGTTTGAAAGCAGTGTGAAGACTGGGTCATTTTAGCAATAAATGCTAATCAGAACAGTGTTTAATATGGGGTTTTGAGCATTAGTAGAAGGTTCAAGTGACTTTTTTCTGCATGGCTTAGTTTCTTTGACTGTTTTTAACTTTTCTCTCATGGATCCTTCCTATCTGGATATTTTCTCTTGGAACATATTGATCATCTTGCTGTGTTTTGACTATTTTCTTACGAATCTTTCCTATCTGGATATTCTCTCTTGGAACATATTTGTCATCATGCTGTGTATGCGATATTGTCACGGGATCTCCCACTTGAGAGAATACATGTTTTTCTCCCATTGTTCCTATTCTGTGCCCCTTGAAGGACAAGTAAGGTCTATATGGAATCCAAAAACAGAGAAAGTACAGTTTCTCTAGGCCTTCTCTCTCCTTTCTTAATAAGAATCTTGGAAGAAAGATTAAATTGTAAGGCCAGTTTTGGGCGCCTGGGTGGCTCAGTTGGTTGAGCAACTGCCTTCAGCTCAGGTCATGATCCTGGAGTCCCGGGATCGAGTCCCACATCGGGCTCCCTGCTCAGCAGGGAGTCTGCTTCTCCCTCCGACCCTCCCCCCTCTCATGTGCTCTCTCTCTCATTCTGTCTCTCAAATAAATAAATAAAATCTTAAAAAAAAAAAAAAAAACCTTTAACAAAATTGTAAGGCCAGTTTTAAAAAAGGGCTAACCAGACCTAATTTAGCCTGTGACTGAGGCCAGAGGGCAAAAAGTCCTTATAATTTATATTAAGTTCACTGTGACTCACAAGGCCACAGTTCTGCACACAAATTTAAGAATAGAGTCTTATGATTACAGATAGTATAGTTTGCCCAGCTTGTCCACTCTTCATATATTCCTCACAAATTGATCACCCTGTGTCAGGTACCCAGCTAAAAATGTGATTCCATCAAATGGATTTCCTTTTCCACATAAGCGAGGGTTACAAGCTTGATTCCTATGGACATATCTAGGTATGACTCCTGGTGGCATCTTCCGTGATATTTACAAAGATTCTAGCTAGGATTACAATCATTGAGGAATTTTAACAGGAAATGAAACAGGGATAGAAGGAAAGAACAAATGTCAGAGGTAGTAAGAGGATACCAGAGATAATATCTTTCCAAGTAAGCTGCCTTATAGACGTGTTCCTTCTTCATCTATGAGTTGTTTCCTTGTCCCTACTCATAATTTTTTGTTTATTTAAGTTGTCAGATTCATGTCTCTGCAAGGAAGCAATGATGAGGCTTCCATGTGTGATAAAACTAGTCAGAATTGTTTAAAGTGTCTGCTCAAAAAAATAAAGTGTCTGGGCCCCCCCAAAATTACAGAGCATCAGTTACGTACTAAGTACTTGGCTAGGCAGTGGAGAAATACAGAAGAGGTCTCTCTGGTTCTCTGGCTGTAGCATAGTATTTTTTCATGATTATAATGTTTATCTTTATCGCCATAGCCATCAAACATTCATTAATCACTTTTTAGGGTCAAAGGAAATAAAATAGAATTTCAAAGCAGTAACTAATAACGTATTTTTAATCCTACTACAAATGGAAGAGAGCCAACTAGTCACTAAAAGCATGACTTGATCCCATGGCATTCTTTGGCTTTTCAGAATCCTGCTCCCCTTCCCAATTATTGCATTTCTATCTTAGTACTGTCTATTTTTCAAAATCCAACTTTGCTTCCCAATTGCCCAGTCTCACAATCTATTAATTCAAGCCCTTTGCTCAATTTCCTAAATTTAGTCCTGCTGGTTCTGCTGTTGATTTCTGAAATGTGTCCTACACTTGTTAACAATTTTCATTGACACTGCCTCCATTCAGGCTCTATATACTTTCTGCAGTATCCTCCTACCATGACTTCTGGCCTCCTATTCATCTGTGCTCTGATTTATCTTACAAGATATATCTTCCTAAAAAATTTAAATAAATTTTCCTAAATCACTACTCTTCAGTTTAATTTCTCATCAACAATGGCTCCCTACTACTCATTAAGTAACTCCAAATGCCTGAGTTCAAGACCCTCCATGATCAGGTTGTACTCATCTAGCTCTGAGGATAGCACAACACATGATCTAGGCAAGTGACATACTCTACACTTTTCCCACCTCATTTCCTTTGCCCAACCAAGTCACTGTTTTTAATATTCTCAAGTCATTTGTCATAGTCTGCCTGGTACAATGGTCACTCGGTTTCCATGTCTTTATCTGCTGTACTAACATGTGAGTTTCCTGAGGAAGATTCCATATACAGTAGGTCTCTGTATTCTTCAGAGCACTCATTGTGCTTTAGTAAGTGTTTGTTCAATGATACAGAATAGAATGCAATGGAATGAAATGAAACGTCAAATCCTTTAGCAGGATCACACCTAAACCCTCCCCATTACATGAGCATCTAGATCATTTTAAAGGTCACCAGAAGAGATTTCCCAATCTTAGCAACCCAAATGTTTGGGATTAACTAAGCTGCAAGGAAAGGATAGGTGACTCAGCTTCTAAGAGGTCATTTAATTTGTATCAATCAGTACTTAACCTAGAACATTCACTCAAGTCAGAATGTAGCACACATGTCATATTTATATCTGCAGATTCTAATAACTTGTTGGTAAGGACTTTGTTGATGCTGTTACTAAGCCAATGTAGCTAATAACAAAAGTCTAAATCTCTCAGAAGAATTGGAAACTTGGCTAGTACACTATGCCTTAACCTTCATCTCAGGCTGACTGTGCTTTGAGACAAAATGTTCCTCAGTCAAATACTTCCCTTTTGATTAAAAGACCCTCCCAAATAGCCAACTTCTTTCCCATTAATGAATATCCAAGCCCACAACAGACCTTTATTCCTCAATAATATTGTGACTCCTTCAAGGGGAATCCTTTCATTCCTTATCAACATCACTAATAAAGTCTGTCTCTTAATATAAATATATTTTATATATATTTATATTATATATATATATGTGTGTGTGTATATATATACATATATATATATATATATATATATATATATATATATATATATATATATATATATATAACCAACCAGAATTATTTCTGACATGTTCCTTCACAAAGGGAAGGAGAAGTTCAATTTATTCATTCCCAAGAGAATAACTTTTGGGTGACTCAGATCTAAAGTAAACCTGTAAATTCTCTCTCCAAAGCAATAGCTGTGAAGAATGATTGGTTTTTCCAAATTTTGCAGCAAACTGACCTTCTCCCAGTTAGCCAGAGTTAACACTTTGCCTGCAATGAGTAGTAACCACCAATATAGGATCAATTGTTCTACCTTGCCTAATTGGCGGATTCAGTAAAAGTGACTTATCTCTATGGCATTTCACAGTGGTTGTACCTCTAGCCTGCCTCATAATAAAATGCTGTTGAAATGACGATACCAAAGGGTCCTGTTATGAAACACAGAGGAGCGTATCTGTAATATTCTTGGTGTACTTGCAAGATTTGCAAACTTTTTTCCTGTCCTTCAACCCAAGGAGAGCAAGAGAAAGGGAGAGAAGGAGGGAAAGAGAGAGGGAGGGAGGGAGGGAGAGAGAGAGAGAGAGAGAGAACAAGCCAGAGTCCTCTGACCTGAGCAGAATTTAAATGGATTCCCAGCAACAAAATCTGTGTCTCTTCTTTGATTTTGTCATCTGTAATCAACTCTCAGAAAAATAAAGAAGATGACTAAGGGATTTAATGTCTATCTATACATAGCTAAAACCCCTAAATGTTAACTTAGGTAAGGAGTGTGGTGATGAAGCTGGGTGGAGTTGCTTTTTTCAGTACCAAGGTTACTGATGTATTTTGTTGTCAGGAGAAATTTCCTTATTTTCATTCACCTACAATTCTTGGGAAGAAAAGTGGCGAAGTGAATCAGTGACTACTTAAATTGGGCTTTAGTTTGAACCCAGTTACCTAAAGAAAGAACATTTGTCTTTTTCTGTTTTATGAAGCATGGCAAGAATAACAACAAAAAATGTACTCCTTTTAGTGTGTACTTTTAAGAAAATATGTTTCCCATTTAAATAAATTCAACTATGGAGAACAAAGTGATGGTTGTCAGAGGGGAGGTGGGTCGGGAGAGGGGTGAAATAGGTGATGGGAATTAAGAAGTGCACTTGCTGTGATGAGCACGTGGTGTTGTATGGAAGTGTTGAATTACTATATTGTACACCTGAAACTAATATGACACTGTTTGTTAACTACACTGGAATTTAAATAAAAACTTAAAAATAAATAAATAAACTCAACTCCTTTATAAATTGTTTGATTTTGTTAAATCATTTTTTTCTCCCCATAATTATGTCAAGTAACAAAAGAGTATCAATTGTCAGGCTTTCTCTTAGCTATGTTTTTCCCTTATTTTAATTTTATAAAAAAAAATAATATAGCCTGAAGTGGGTTTAAACAGTTAAAGGTAGAAGTTGGACTCACTCTCTGGGCCAGCAAACCAATTCCTTCCATTTCTTTTTATGCACTTATATGAGTAAGTCCTGGATGTAAAAGATTACATAATCAATCAAATTTCATATAATTCTGTTGCTTTTTGTTTCAAATTATTCTCTTCAAAGCAATTTCATATTCATCAGAAATGGCACATTTTCAAATAATGGACAATCTATTCAAATTTTATGACAATATTAGTCAAATATTTTCCATTCCATTCACTCTATATCTTCCAGAGTAAAGTGCAAAACATTTCAGGTAACTGTCAGAATATGAAGATTCTAGATGGCCTGTCTATGCTGAATGAAGGGTCTATTCAGGGTTTCAAGCTGACACGTTTCCTTGCAGTAGCCCTAAGTCATTCACACTCATGGCTAGCCTCACATTATTCTGCCACTTCCCTTTTGGAGTCCTGGCTTCCTGGCTTCCTTCTCATACTCCAGGCATCCAGTGCCAACATCATTCCCTCTGATTTTCAGGGTTACCAGCCTTAGTCTTGCCCTTTCCTGAAAAGCTTCACATTCTAAAACTAATGGAAACATTAAAATTGACATTATTTCCAATGGGAAAATGTGGACAACATGAGAATTAAGTAATTTCTGAAAATTACACATTTAGTTAGTGGCAAAGCTGAAGAGTACTCTGGCTTCCAGGGCAAGAAGGTTGTCTTGGGTTGAGTTCCTGTCCAAACAGACCTTGAGCCAAGGATTCAGGTGCAACGAGTTTATTTGGGAAATGATCTCCGGAGGCATTATGAGAGTGGGAATGTGAGACAGTTTACCTCATGGACACCTGCAGCTCAGTGTTGCTGGGAAACCTTTGAGAGACTATGGGAATTAAGAAACATCTTGGAATTGTCTCACCATGGGGCAAGGATTCTAGGGGATTTATCTAGCATCTCCCATTCCTTGTTGGCTAACTGATGACAGGTGTGGCAGCACTAACTGCTTCCTTCCCACCCTCAAACTGGCTGAGACTCTGTTGTGGCAGCAAATGTCCTCAGATACAGAGAAGCCATTAGTGTATACAGAAACTGTCTGCATGCAATTTCCAGTGCAGGCCAAGGGAGCGTGTGATCCACACATGAATATATGTGATCCTGTTTGAGGTCTAGCACTGGATCTAACTTCTTTATCAGATGTTCAGTTAAAATCTACATGACCAAATTAGCATCTTTGCATCACAACTTTCACATGAAAATTAGAATACAATTGACATTTTATTTTTCCCCCAATAGTGTAGTGGATGGAGATGACCATAGCTAGAGCTCTCCCTAAACTGCTTGATTGTAAACTGCTATGGCCAAAGGACAGCTGTGGGGGCATCAAAAGCAGGGCCATTTGTCACTGAGCCAGAAGCTCATTAAATAAGAAAAGAACTCTGGGACTTAGAAAGAACAGTATCTTGCATCTGCACAGAGTATGAAACTAGCTCTGACAAAATATTATAAAAAGAAAATAAAGTTGAGTAAGATGCAGATTTAGGAGAAATGAGTTGAGGGAGCAGATAATCCCTTTCAAAGCCACAAATCCAAGAACCACAGAATCCTAAATAGAGTTGTCAGATCAAATCCAGGATGCCAACTAAGATCTGAATTTCAGATAAACAATGAGTAGTTTGAGACATACTTCCACTAAAAACAGTATTTGTTGCTTATCTGAAATTTAAATTTAACTAAGCTTCTTGTATTTTTATTTCCTAAATCTGGCAAGCCTAACCTGAACCAATTATGAAGGTTACTCTGTGTATGTATGTATGTATGTATGTATGTATGTATGTATGTGTGTTTCTTTATGGACTGAGCAAGCTCTTGTTCCTACAATAAAACCCAGAGCTAATTTTATAATGGTTATTAGAATGAAGCACCTTCAAAACTCCTGATCAGAAATAACTGTCACTATTTGCAGGCAACATGACTTTATCCATGGAAGATCCTGAAGACACCACCAAAAACTATTAGAACTAATAAATTCAGTGAAGTTGCAAGGTACAAAAACAATATACAGAAATCATTTATATACATTTACAACTATCAGAAAGAGAAATTAAAAAAACAACCCAATTTACAATTGCTTCAGAAAGAATAAAGAACTAGGGATAAATTTAACCTAGAAGGTAAAAGATCTGTACATTAAAAACTACTAAGATACTAATGAAACAAATTGAAGAAGACATAAATAAATCAAGAGGTATTTCATGCTCATGGATTGGAAGAACTAATATTAAAATGTCCATATTGCCTAAAGCAATCTACAGATTCGATGCAATCCCCATCTAAATTCCAATGGCATTTTTCACAGAACTAGAACAAACAATTCTAAAATTTATATAGAGCCACAAAAGACCTCAAATAGCCAAAGC
Organism: Mirounga leonina; assembly: GCF_011800145.1. Classification (NCBI taxonomy): domain Eukaryota; kingdom Metazoa; phylum Chordata; class Mammalia; order Carnivora; family Phocidae; genus Mirounga; species Mirounga leonina. Next base: position 17,651,952 of record NW_023270158.1, read on the forward strand.
AATGATGATAAAGAAGAACAAAGCTGGAGGCATGACTCTCCCTGGTTTCAAACTATATTACAAAGCTATGGTAATCAAAATGGTATGTTTTGGCATTAAAAAAACAGAGACAACATTAATGGAATATAATAAAAATCCCAGAAATAAACCCGTGCATATGTATTCAATTAATTTACAACAAAGGAGGCAAGAATATACAATGGAGGAAAGGACAACTCTTTTCAATAAATGGTGTTGAGAAAATGGCAGGACCACATTAAAAGAATGAAACTGGACTACTGTCTTATACCATACACAAAAATTAACTCAAAACAGATTAAGACTTGATGTACGACCTGAAACCATGAAATTCCTAGAAGAATACCTAGGTGGTAAGCTCCATGACAGCAGTCTTGGTGATTTTTTTTTTATTTTGACTCTAAAAGCAAAGGTAATAAAAGCAAAAATAAACAAGTAGGACTACATCAAAGTAAAAAGCTTCTGCACAGAAAAGGAAACCATCAACAAAATGAAAAGACAACCTACAGAATGGGAGAAAATATTTGCAAATCATATACCCAATAAGGAGTTAATATCCAAAATATATAAAGAACTTATACAACCCAACAACAAAAACACAATCAGATTTTAAAATAGGCAAAGGATCTGAACAGACATTTTTCCAAAGAAGACATCCAGATGGCCAACAGGCACATGAAAATATGCTCAGTATCACTCATCAACAGGGAAATGCAAATCAAAACCATAACAAGCTATCACTTCATATTTGTTAGAATGCCTATTATCAAAAAGATATGGAATAAGAAATGTTGGTGAGGATGTAGAGGAAAGAGAGAGCGCTTGTGCACTGTTGGTAGGAAAGTAAACTGGTCAACCACTCTGGAAAACAGTGTGACGGTTTCTCAAAAAATTAAAAATAGAACTACTATATGATCCAGCAATTCCATTTCTGGGTATTTGCTCAAAGAAACAAATGAACAAAACAAAACTTATAGATGCAGAGAACTGAATGGTGGATGCCAGAGGGGAGGTGGGTTATGGGGTGGGCCAAGTGGCTGAAGGGAGTCACGAAGTACAACCTTCCAGTTAGAAAACAGTAGGCCACCTGGATGTAACATATTGCACAGTACTACAGTCAATAATATTGTAGTGCATATTTGTAAGTTGCCAGGAGAGTCAATCTTAAAAGTTCTCATCACAAAAAAAAAAAAAAAAAAAATTGTGTGGTAACTCTGTATGGTAACAAATGGTAACTAGACTTATTTTGCTGATCATTTTTCAGTGTATACAAATTTCAAATCATTATGTTATATACCTAAAACTTACACAACGTTATATGTCAATTAATATTTAAAACATGGATGCTGAAGGAAAAAAAAAGAAATATTCCTTTAGAAATTCTAATCACAGAAACAACAAATGCTTTCTGGCAACCAAAGAGCATAATTTGTAAATGTATAAATAAACTGAAAAAAGATGGAAATATTATAAACGATGAATTCTGTATTTTATAGAAAAGCAATGTTACAGGTGTTCATTTTAATCAAGCTTGGCCTGTTCTAAGACTATGAATTGAAGGTAAAAACATGTAAAAAATCTTGTCTTATGAGTTAAATTTGCATTGCAAGTAATCCCTACAGAGTCCCTCTTCTAAGAAACCAAAACTTTAATAAATCACATATCTAGCATTGTTCTCATCCAGGAATACGTTTGATTTTTTTTTTCAAATATGAAAAGCCAAGGTATGCCGTATTTGAAAAAACAAGCATTCCAAAAAATATTAGGTAAGAAAGACTTTCAAACTCTTCTTAATTGAAGCTTTAATTCTTTCTTCTCTGTAAACCATGATATATGTATGTATGTATGTATGTGTGTATGTAATACACATATGTACATGGAGTTTGTTCTCCAGTAGAAAGCAAATAGCATAAAATATACTAACCTTATGTTGTTGTACTTGGTGTTTTAGGTCTTCAATATCAGGTCCAAGGGGCTCTTTCTCCATTTTCCTTATTCTCTCTTCTGTTTTGGTTAGCCAATCATTTAACTCTTTCAGTTGCTGATTCTGGAGACCCATTAGAACTTTATGTAAACTGAAAATTCGAAAGATGTCTATTATTACCTCTATCAAAACAACTTTACTTACTATTATTAAACCTGCAAGATAAAACTGTTGACATTTATGTAATTTATGGCATGTTCACATTGTTTGGCATCTATTAAACATTAAGAAATAAGGGAAGCAAAGCCCATGATCAATCACCTCTGAAGTTATTCTTTCTCCGAATTATAGTTCATACATTCCAATTTTTAGGAAGTTTCACATAGCTAACTAAATGTGAACTTACACTAAAAGTGTAACCCATATCTGATAACTGAACTAATAGCATATCCTGGCAATCATTCATTTATATCTCCATTACTTTAATATGTATGGTGATTAAAGATGGCCACAAATTTTTTGCCACTCTTCCCAAGAGTCTATTTCCCATTTTAATAAATATGGACCAGCCTTCTGATTTGTCTTGACCAGTAGAATATGCAGAAGTGACACTATGAGAGTCCCAAGTATAAATGCTGTAAGAGAACAAGGAAGCATTTATATTGTCTCTTAGAACCTAGATACCACACTGTAAGAAGACCAGGCTACACTATGGAACGATGAGAGACCATGTTGAGTGGCTCTAGAGGATAAAATGCTGTCTTAAAAGTTGAGCTTCCTGCTGAATGCAGCTCAAAGAGTGACCTCAGCCATATTACAATTGTAGAACAACAATCTAGATGAGCCCTGCCCATATTTCTGATCTACAGAATCATGATATAATAATAAATTATTGTGTTAAGCCATGAAATTTTGGGGTCATTTGTTATACAGAAATAGTAAGTGAAAGAGATGTAATGTTTACAAAGATGTAAACAACAGTGGGTTGGGTAATGAATTTAAAGCCTGACTATATGCCCTAAAACCAACTTCTTACCTTCTCAATTACATTTCCAGCATCAGGGACATGGGACAATATGTTGCCTATCAATCACACAACTTCATGGTGAAGATGAAAATTAAACTTGAGGTTATTTCAGTCACTCAACAAAAATTTGAGACTCAAATGAGAAGTGTTAATACTTATTTTGAGGTAAATATTCTTTGGGAAGACATGTTGGAAGCATTCATGGAAATCATAGTATAATGAATGCTGATAAGGAAGACATAATTAGAACTAGGTATTTACTATTCTGATTTATAAAATCTTCACCAGAAGTTTCCATTAATCAGCACATTTAAAAACACAGAATACACACATAATTAAGTGTTTAATATAATCTGGACTACACCATTTACTGGCCTTTTACCTTTCACAGACACATGTTCCCTGAGGCACCCTGCAATCAAAAGCCTATGGGAATGAGGTTTAATTTATCAAACACAAAAAGTAGACATCTTTTTATGGGAAGCAACACTGATGAGGAAGCATCCAATAAAGCAAAAACTCAAAGTTGCTTGTTTAAGCCTCTCAAAGAATACCATCCTCACATTACAAGGTGCATAAATCATTCACTTTATTGGTTCGGTCTACCCCTTGAGAACTGACCTGATGATAATAAGATTTCATGAGAATTAGCTACAGTATCATTCCTTATTTTTGTTGTTTTTCCTGTCCGGTTTGTCACTCCAGTAAGCTAAAAATTTCACCTTTCAAAAACTGAAGAAAAGAATCCCACATTGTCATTCACCCTTGAAGAAATGTTTCAACTATAACACACATTTGTTAGAATCAATACGGAATTTCATTTTAAAATATTGTTTATTTCCTTTTTGTAACTTTTAGACAGACATTTCATTCAACAAATATTCACTGACTCCCATACCTTTGCTGGAAACTCGGGTTGATTAGGATGTCCATGTGGGGGAATATGTGTGAAAAGCTCAACTCTGTATGGCTTTCCTTTGGACTTTAAGAACAATTATTTTTAATATAATGTTCAATAATGTTTTTGCTTTTCCAATGTTGTTACTTTAGATACTCTAATCACTCAGTAATGTCTGGTCAGTAGTTTACTTATGGCTTTCTGCATAGGTGTTTTACGAAAGGAGTTAACAGATAGTAAAAGGTGCTGTGCTTCCTTTGCTCACTAAGGCCTGCAAAGAGCATCAATATACGCAGGTGAATTACAGGCCAGAGTTACTCAGAGTGAGCAGCAGAGAAGTGAATAGTGGCTCATGGCAATGCCTGAACAGCGGAAGAAGCAACCATGAGGAGGCACTGCTATCAGAAGGTCTGTTTAAAAGCCTGTACAATACAAATGCCCCTTTTCTAAATGTGGTCGAAGAAGGGGTAACTTTAGAAAGTTGGGGGTGATAACTAACCCTTGGGTTAAAATATCATTTAAAATTCATTTTTAACCATTTTGGCTAACATGCATTCAACACTTTTTGTGGGCTAATCTTATTAGGAAGCATAAAATGCACTATTTCAGTGGATCCTAAATGATGATATGTAACATTTATGGTTCGCAGAATGATTTTTGTGGCACAGGGAAAAACTTATGAAATTATTTTAATATGCTTAGCATTTATGTGGCCAAGCAATATGCATACGTGTATGTCTGTATACATACATATATATAGTGAGTCTATATATGATTTTAATACATATATAAAATCATACAGCTTAGGATGAGACTAAGTAAAGATAATTATTTTAAGGAAAAGTATTAAATATGTAATGATAAAAAATGCAGATATGGAAGGAATTGTGAAGGTGGAACATGACTGACTTGTGTTTGAAAAACACTGAATAATTACATTTGGTCTTCATTATCACTTACTAAGGTAGATAATACCACTGTTATTTTATTTCTGAGGACAATGGATTTGGGGAAGGTTAAAGAATTGGCCCAAGGTGTCCCAGTGACAAGTTAAGACACTATCTAAATGCTAAATTATCTGTCACCCAAATCCATGCTCTTAACTTTGACTTATCTTCCTTCTTTATGGATCAGATGATGTGTTAGGTTGGGTCATATGAAATTGCTGATACATGAGTCTTCATTCCATGAAAATGACAATTTCATATTGTTAAATTAAAAATATTATTGAGGGGCGCCTGGGTGGCTCAGTCGGTTAAGCATCTGCTTTCGGCTCAGGTCATGATCCCAAGGTCCTGGGACTGAGCCCCACATCAGGTTCCCTGCTCAGCAGGGAGTCTGCTTCTCCCTCTCACTCTCCTTCTGTGCTCGTGCACTCTCTCTCTAATAAATAAAATATTTAAAATAAAACGAAATAAGAATACTATTGAAATGAAAGAAAGAAATTCTACATTTCCAACCAACATTCTAAAGGTGCAAATAAATTAGGGAAATTTGTCAAATTCCTAAAATAAAAATCACCCATAGGCAAAAAAAGAGTATGCATTTCTCTTGGTTTCATTTTATGGTTTTCAAGTGGTCATTTAGAAAGGGCTATAAAAGCAAAAGGAAAGTGAAACATAAATACATGACAGGCAATAGAGAGAGGAGGACAGTGGAACTAGAATAAACTAATGCCAGACAGGAGACAGTCCTGACAAAATCCAGAGGCAGAAGCATGCCAGGATATGACATTGGGAACTGCTGCAGCCAACTTCCAGTTGTAAAATTGGCTGAAGACAGAGGGAGGCTAGCAAAACCAATAAACTGAAAGGACCTAGAGGGTATCATGCTAAGTGAAATAAGCCAGTCAGAGAAAGACAAATATCACATGATTTCACTCATATACTGACTTAAGACACAGAACAAACCAACAAAGGGAAAAAAGAGATAAATAAAAAAGAGACTCTTAAATGCAGAAATCAAATCTGGTGGTTGCCCGAGGGGAGGTGGGTGGGGGGATGGGTGAAAGAGGTGAAGGGGATTAAGAATGCACTTTAGCTTAATGAGCACTGAATGTAGAGAATTGTTGAATCATTTTATTCTATACCTGAAACTCATAGAACACTGTATGTTCATTTTATTCCAATAAAAAATGAAAGAACCTGGGATTTTGATGGCACAATGGAGTCATATACTTAACCTAGAGATATCCCACCCGTGGATTTAGTGTAATATAAGATAATGACATCCTTATGGTTTTAACTAGTGCTTCCCAAACTTTAATGTGCATACAAATCAGGTGGGGAATATGTCCTACATTGTAAGCCTGGGGAGGGACCTGAGAGTCTTCATTTCTAACAAATGCCCAGGGCATGCCAATGCTGCTGGTCCATGGACCACACTTGAAGAAGCAATGGTATAAGCTACTTGGATCTGGGTTGTAGCTGCAGTAAAAAACATCTTAGGGAATAAGATAATTTTACTGATGATCTCCTTCTCACCCCATACCCTGCTGTGTGAACATGTGTCTGTGAACATGAAGGAAATCACTGCAAACAGAGTCTGCTTTACAGAGATTCTGCTGGACTGTAGCAAGGCATTTATCCTCTAACCAGTACTGCCCAATAGATCTTACAATGATGTAAATGTTGTATATCTGTGTTATCCAATATGATAGCCACTAGCCATGTGTGGCTACTGTGCACTTGAAATATGGCTAGTAAATGAGAAACTGAATTTTTACCCATACCTAATTATAATAACTTAAATTTACAACTAAATAACTACATGCAGCTAGTGGCTGCCATATTGGACAGTACCAGTCTAAACCAACAGACAACTAGATTGACAATAGCAAGGATTGCTTACTTGGCAGTCTTTATCCATAATACTTTATTATGTCACACAATATTTATAAGGAAGGATATCCTGAGTTAAGGAATTTAGGAATAAATATGAAGAGCATTTTCTGAAATCTTGGTTTTCTTTTTTTTTTTTTTTAAAGATTTTATTTATTTATTTGAGAGAGAGAGAATGAGAGACAGAGCAGGAGAGGGAAGAGGGCAGAGGGAGAAGCAGACCCCCCGCTGAGCAGGGAGCCCGATGCGGGACTCGATCCCGGGACTCCAGGATCATGACCTGAGCCGAAGGCAGTCGCCCAACCAACTGAGCCACCCAGGCGCCCCTGAAATCTTGGTTTTCTACACAAATTTATAAATGTCAAAATGGTATATGTTTTCATTAATTTCAGCCTATATTTGATAGCCTAAATAGTGTTTCTTGGGCTTTATGGAAATGCATTATAAAATGTATAAAATACTTATAAAACATAATCATATGCTAGATGCTATACTAATAAATATGTAAAAGTATAGACTTCATAAATCCTAGGGACTTACGATGAAAAATTACTAAGATTGGTTCTCAGGCCCCATTTCCTAGACTTCGTAATTACTTGCTTATATGCAATTCTCAAATAAGAAATACAACTAATGAAAGGAGGTAAAATATTAATGTGAATTTATAGATTACAAAAGAATTCCCAGTGATGTTCAATTAGCATGTTATACACCCAAAATACAATCACATGATTTAAGTTGTCAATAAAACCTATATATGTGATTTAAGGGAGGGCTACTGGTATGAATTAGAGAAACTGAATATTTAATGCACTTTTTACTTTCAAATGCATGCCATTTAGTAACTAAAATCACACTGATAAAACCCAAAATTAATTTATTGACTTATTCAAACTGCTGGCCTGAAAATCTCAGCAAAATGGCTGTAGTGACTAGATTACATAGCTTTGATTTTAGCTCAAGAATCTTTTATGTACAACTAGATGTTCTGGGAATGCTGATAAATACTTAAATATGTAGTTATTTTAACCCTCTTGTATGGGTTTTTGTTTCATTTACTCTATTACGAAAGTGATCAATGAAGGTGACATTTATACATCAGGTTTTTTTTAAAACTATCACAGAAATGTGAATTAGTGGAATTTATATCCAGCCAGGTGATTCCAGTGAACATCCAGGGGTGAAAAGGATTGTGTTGGTTTTCAGGACTCAGGCATAATTTTTACTTCAGCCCTTGGGTGTTCACAAGTGGCAAATGTTTAGGTAGCTGAGCCCAGGCAGCATGACTCTATCAGGATTAACATGAACCAGAGGCAAGGAGATGACACAGAGACAGGTTTAGGACACATAAAAATGTCTTCACTGAATTATTTATAAATGAATAATACTATATAAGTACTAAATTACCTACTAAAATAGTAGTTTTAACCTTGCGTGATTTGGGACATTTAAATATAACTTTATGTATGAATAACAAATTATATTTATCATGTGCCAGACAACAGAAGTATTACTATAATTAATCCTAGTGATACAGGAACTGATCTTAGCCCCAATTTACAGATGGGAAACAAAGGTATACATGGGTCAAGGGACAAGCAAGGGAAGGTGGGAAAGCGGGAATCAGTTAGTTTGGCCCTGGGGCCTACTTCACCATCATGCTATACTGACTGTATGAATGTGATTTTTTTAGAGATGACATTTATATCTACTTTTTCATTTATTTCATTTATATCAGTGATTATAAGGACATAAAAATAGAAGGAAAAAAGGTCATTTAGTGGGATCTTATAGAGATTGTCACTAATGGATAATTTTGCTCTTTCTTCTCACCAAAATGAAAAGTACAGTTGTTACTATCGAGACAAATGTTCTTAGCATAAGGTTTACACTAATGCTAGAAACCACAATACACCAAGACCCAGTTTCCCTCAAACATATGGTGACAAGGTAAAATAAATGACCAGATACTTTAAATATTTATAATGTTCCACTAAATGTAGGAATCAGAAAACATGATATATTCTAGGCAAAGCAAAACAAACAAAAAAAACCCCACATTGTTTTAAAATTATAAAGCAATATTGATTTTTTTTAAAGCAAAGTTTCAGTAATGCATATACAAACACATGCAAAGGCTTTTTTGTATGGCAGTAATGAATGGGCCATATGAAGCACATTAGTAGTTTTCAATTCCCAAGGTTTGGGACATTTATCAAAGCTCAATGAATGCCTTGTGAAATATAAGGTTTAAAACCGAGAATCCAATAAAAACAATGACCCCAAATGTGTACAACTTTCCCCATCATTGTTACCTCTCTCCTACCACATTTAACCACCCCTACCTCCACCACTGCCATCTGCCAGGTCCCATTCTAAATTTCTGGAAGTGTGCTATCTGCGTCTGCGCACATGGTTCCTCCCTCCTTGCCCCCCTGCACCTCTGTGCCTCAATTAATGCACCCTCTGTCTGCCAAGTCCTAATCATACCTTAAAAAACCCAGCTACAAAGCCTGACAGTGGACAATGGTCTTCTGTCTACTACCAGTATACTACTACGAGTAGAGTAGTTTCCATTGCAGAATGAAATGAGGCAAAGGTCTAACTGAATCACATAAAGAGGCTTTTCCCCCCTAAAACAATGTGTCGGTCCTCTTCACTACAGCACCACCATTCAGTCCAATTAGTACGCTGACATCTATCTTGGGTCAGAAGAGAAAGCAAGGAGAACAGGACATGCACATTTTTCAAAATTTCCCACTAATTCTGAAAGTTACCATTATATTACACCCTGCCACCTGATCTTGGAGGCCACAGTTTTTAGTCCTCAACCTCACAATAAATATTTCTGAAAGAATTCACCTGCCAAGTTGCCCTTCCAACAGCCAGAAATAAAAATAAATTTTCAACCCTCCCTCAAAATTAAACGTGTATTCATATTTATTTTTTCACCGGGTGGAATGTGAGAAATAGTGCTGTTTAAAAAGGATTCTGTGTGACAAAAATGTACCATTGTTTTCAAAATCCTGATCTATTTTATTCCTCCATCCATATATCTCAACAGCAGCTTAATTATTGATATTTTTCAACTATCCAGAGCAAGATTAAAGTTCAAAATGCAAACAAATTCATCTGCATTTTGAAAGCATAAATTCAAAAGAGTCACAGTAACATAATAAAGAAGCTGCATGGCTGGATGCAAAAGATTTTTGTGGCAAATACATTATGGCAACCCTCAATTCAATCTTCCTGATTAAATACTCACAAAGTGGATGAAGAAATGCAGATGTCATCACAAACCAAGGACTACTATTAAATACAATGATTGGAAGATTGTTTAAATTATCCCTAGTAAGAATGGGGAATGTTGACACTCAGAGATCACATTCATTTATATGGCAAGAGAAGCCTACTCTCAAATTCAAAAATTATGTCACTATATAATATCTGGCATAGAGCCTGGCATATAGTAGACACATGATAAATATTTCTTGAATGAGTAAGTGGTATCATTTAATTAACCATCAAACATAAGACATAATACAAAAACACGAACTCTTTCCTGATCAGAAATATCAGAATTAAGATGATAAAAATACCAATTTCCATAAAATCTGTTCCTGTCTCCAGACCTTTCCATTTGTTTGCCTTTGCCCCAGCTATCTGCATGGCTTGTTCGCTCCCTTCATTTAGGGCTCTCCTTAAACATTACCTCACCAGAGAGGCCTTCCCTAACTGACTGCCTCCATATAATCACACACATGACGTTTCCTTCTCCTAATCTACCTCCTGACTCTTTTCCCTTTATCATTTATCACCATCTGATGTTATACATATTTTGTAATTGTGTCTTCCCACTAAGAATGCAAGCTTCATAAGAGAGGGAGTTAGTCTGCTTTGTTCACTGATATTTCCCTAGGATCTAAAACAGTGCTGGGAATATAGTAGGTAAGAATTGTTAGTGAGAGAGATGAATGAATGATTAAACTTAATTTTCTAATGATCATTGTTTATCTTTGTGAAAAAGCATTGTTCCAAAAAATCCTACTCTCTACTCTGATTTATATCAGTTCTAGAGACTGGGCTTGCCTATTTATAATTTAAACTGTAAGAGTCATATACTTATTATTATTTGAACAAGGACTCTCCACATTTTAACTGCACATTATTTACAGAAAGAATTGTGACAGCCAGTCATATCTATTTGAACGTGACCAAATTACTGTATGTTAATTATTGCTGCTTATTAGGCCAGTAATTAATTGTCAGTACTCTCACGTTGTCTCTATTGTATATTCCTTCACAAGAATCTTGCAATTCCATTAGTCACCCCATGAGATAATATCAACATTTGAGGATTAAATGAGACATCACCCAGCACCATTTTTGGAGCTTCTAAGAAAGTAGTTAAAATGTTTGACCCCTCAGTTAATAGGAAAAGAGGAGCAAGAAATAATAAAAGCAGTGGTCTACAAACAAGGAGTATGGATTTATACTATTTCATAATTGTTTCAAGTAGATCAGTGCTGCTCAAACTTTAATGGGCTTAGGAATCACTCGCGATCTTGCTAAATTGCAGATTCTGATTCTGTAGAGCAGAGGGAGGATGGAGATTCTGAATTTTTAATAAGTTCTCAGGTAATGTTGGTCTTGCTGTCCTTGAACCACCTTGATCTCCAAGAAATTCTCATTTTAACATTATTAGAAGAATTTAAAAATGAATTAACAAAACGGTTATATAAAATCACACGTAGGAGTCTGAGATTATGCATTGTTAAAACAGTCATTGCAATAAATTCATTTGTTGGACTGGAAGCACCTGAAGAAATTAACTTATTTGTTCATCCATTCACTTATATATTCATATATGCAATATGTTAGCCACTTCACTTGGGAGAAAACCCACCATTTGTTCAGCATCTCCTTTGCTCTATTCATCACTCATGTATGTCATCTCATCTCAGTATTGGAACAGACATGTGGGGAAAAAAGATGAACCAGATTTTTTAGACATATTTTTCTCTTCAGTCAAAGTGTGGATGGTGATTCACAATGATTTGCCATGTTATGGCTGGTATCATTACCCAGATACTGTTCAGATCTCTCCTCCTGCTGATGGAAACCAGAACAGAACTTCACGTGGCCTCCTTACTGACTCCCTTTCATTTTCTTCCCCCACCATCACAAAGACTTTACTTTCCCCCTGCATGTCCTAACCACAATTATCAGAGAAGTTGATGGAACTTGCTGTGCTTATCTTTATGAGTCCTTATAGAAATGTCAGTAAATCTCTTTTTCTCTTTACAGTTTGCATTTTTCAATCAAATTAATGAGTTTATTCATAGAGATGAAGATTTTCTGTTGTCCCTGTGCCAGTTGCCTTCTTGCACTTCCACAGTAGGAAGTTTTGCCTTTTCTTCTCGCTCCCTCACCTCCCACCACTCAAAGGGTATTCTGCAGCATAAAATGCATCAAAACAAAAATCATTTTACCTCCTCTCCTTAAGGTTTCCAACTCGAGTAGGTCAAGAAACAGTGTACATTATATGTTGTTAAAAAAAAAGAAGATAGCAGGAAGGAAAAAATGAAGAGGGGGAAATCGGAGGGGGAGACGAACCACGAGAGACTATAGACTCTGAGAAACAAACTGAGGGTTCTAGAGGGGAGGGGGTTGGGGGGGATGGGTTAGCCTGGGGATGGGTATTAAAGAGGGACGTACTGAATGGAGCACTGGGTGTTACATGCAAACAATGAATCATGGAACACTACATCAAAAACAAATGATGTAATGTATGGTGATTAACATAACAATAAAAAAAGAGTGTCCTGTTTTTGTTATTTTAGTAATGCAATCAGTGGCACTTAGTTCTTTCATTCCAATTTCATAAACATTGTTAACGATTTTTTTATTATTATGTTCAATTAGCCAACATATACTACATCATTAGTTTTTGATGTAGTGTTCAACGATTCATTAGTTGCATAGATTTTTAATGGACCAATAGCAGCATGTTGGTGTCAAAGTAGTATGTGGCTAGAGATGTTTTTACAAACTTCTTTACCGTATTAGCTTTGTCATCAATTCATATCTATGAATGTATCAGAATTGTAGTGGAAAGAAATAAGAAAAGAACCAAATGGAAATGGAGTAAAAAGAGGAAGAAAGGAGGGAGAAGCATCTGTGTGTGTGATTTTTTACTGACATTTTTTTTTTTTTTTTAAATTTTAGCTAGTTTACATTGCAATATTAGTTTCAGGAGTAGAATTCAGTGATTCATCACTGACATACAACACCCAGTACTCATCACAACAAGTGCCTTCCTAAATACCTGTCACACATCTAGCCTATCCCCCCACCCACCTCCTGCCATCAACCCTCAGTTTGTTCTTTATCATTAAGAGTCTCTTACGATTTATTTCCTTTTCTCCCTCCCACCCCTTCCCATATGTTCATCTGTTTTCTTTCTTAAATTCCACATATGAGTGAAATCATATATTTGTCTTTCTCTGAGTGACTTATTTCATTTAGCATAATACACTCTAGTTTCATCCACATAACTGAAAATGGGCAAGATTCCATTCTTTTGCTGGCTGAGTAATATTCCAGTGTGTGTGTGTGTGTGTGTGTGTGTGTACCACATCTTCTTTATCCATTCATACTGACATTTCTTTATAAAGCATATTTCTAAGTGTTTCAATATTTCAATTGTAAAATTTCAACTTCAAATGTAATTTCAATCACTCTGAACATGTTCCCTCCCACCCAGGGAAAACACCCACAATTATATCCTTTGGGGAAAAAATGAACAAGGCAATTAGAACAAGATGGAGAAAAAGAGTGAAAAATACATATGAGGCAAAGTATTAACCACAATGGTACAGTTAAATAGTGCATGGCTAGCCATCTTATTTACAATGGTGATCATTCTTTGCATTTTGTAATTATTTTGCATTCACAATCTACTTTTCATACCCTATCTCAGCCAGTATCTTTTTGAGGTATGCCAGGTACACAGTAGAAGTGCTGTAGTTTCATCAGTCAGTAACTAAGAATCACAGAGGGGAAGTATGTTACCCTAGTTCACATAAATAGGTGTTTAAGAAAGTGAGACCTTATCCCTTAGGCAAATTAGAGTAAGGTGGAAATAGGAGCATTTTGTTACCTCTCTCTATATTTTTTAATTTTTTTGTTTGATAATTGTTAATGATTTGTGGGATAAATAGCATTTCCCAGATGCAACCTGTGTATAGCTAACATCTATGTGCATGAGGCAAGGATATCTATTTCCAAAGCAAAAGGATCCTAACTGTTAAAAAGGCAAAAAAGGAACTAAAATAAATAGAGCAGGAGTAGTTTATAAATTAACTGTTGGGCTAAGATAACAGAATATACTCCGATATTAAAGACCTGGCATCTCTCACCTGGGTTACTGCACTGACCTTATAACTGTCCTCTCTTCTTCCAGTGTCATTACTGATAGTTCCTTTACTTGTCTCCCCCCTACTTAAAACATTCTAGTGGTGGGGCACCTGGGTGGCACAGTCGGTTAACTGTCCAACTCTTGGTTTCAGCTCCAGTCATGATCTCATGGTGGTGGGATCGAGCCCCACACTGGGCTCTGCACTCAGTACAGAGTCTGCCTGGAATTCTTTCTCCCTCTCCCTCGGCCACTCCCACTCATGCTTACTCTCTCAAATAAATAAATAAATAAACCTTAAAAAAAAACCATTCTGGTGGCTTTTTCTTGCATTTATGGTAGAACTCAAAGCCCTTATCTCTTACCCTGACTGACACCACCATTCAAGAGATGACCCTCACCTTTCTTTTAACCCCGTCTCATACCTTGGCTGTCTAACCTTTCCTCCTGCAACTTCCCCATTCACCCTGACCTTTCGCTTCCTCTAACAAGCCAGTTGTTCCTCTTTTAGGGCCTTTGCATAGGCTCTTCCCTCTGTCTGAATTGTAACTCTCCTCATCTACAAATGGTCGTTCCTTCTTGTCATTCAAATCCAAGTTAAATGGTAACACCGCAGAAATAATATTCTTGGATCACAAAGGCTAAATATCAGATAGGAATAAGTTTTCTAAAGAAATTAAAAGGTACTGTGACACAGAGATGCTTCTACTTCCTTTCTTCCTCTGGTGTTCTTTTTTTTTTTTAAACAGCCTCTCAAGAGCTTCAGGAGATCTGCAACTTAACCTCTTATGACCAAATACTATATCCCCAGTGCATGGAAATGTATCTGATATCTTGAGGCACTCCATTAATGTTGGTTAATACTTGCATGTATTTGTGTGTGTGTGTGTAGAGTTTTGCATATATATATATAAATATATATATTTAATATATATCAATGTATATGTATCAAATATGATTTTACTATTGCTGGCAGATATGTTGGTAGGTAATATATATAATTGTCAAGTGTAAATATTCACAGATTTTAGTTATAAGCTTATTTGTATTCCCAACTAGTTTTTTTTTTACATTTGTTATAAGATCACAACTTAAGAATTCTAGCATGGAGGGACACCTGGGTAGCTCCGTCGGTTAAGTGGCTGCCTTCAGCTCAGGTCATGATCCTAAGGTCCTGGGATCGAGCCCTGCATTGGGCTCCTTGCTCAGCGGGGAGCCTGCTTCTCCCTCTGCCTGCTACCTGCTTTTCCTTCTGTCTGCCATTCCCCCTGCTTGAGCTCTCTCTCTCTGATAAAAAAAAAAAAAAAAAAAAAAAATTCTAGCACGGCTTCAGTTACATCTTATATGCCTAGACAAACCTTAATTATCATTCCACTCATCACTAAAGCTAGGCTTAGGCAGAGATGATGGCTTCTGATGGGGTCTATCCACACTCTGTCTTTGCAAAGGAGAGAGATGAAAAAGGTAGACTGATCCATTTTTGTTTACTAGCAATTTACCTGGCCTTACTACATACCTTTGGAAACAATAGGTGATGCTCCCTATGAAGCTAGTCATCAATGTGGTCATGATAATAGAAAGTGAACAGGTAGCAATTTATAAAAGCATGGAATTATTCTTTTTTAAAAAAAATACTGATCAGCATTCTATTGTCATAATTAGCTCTTTGGTTCCTCCAAAGAAGTCTATTAAGAGTCAGGTCCAGCATAGTTTGCATAATGGTTTATCTCATTTAGAATTTAATAGGTTTTATGCATCAACACACACAAAGTTAGTGAAAGTGGTATGGGAGACTTACTTGTACAAACTCACAAAAGATTTCTGAATTTGCTTTGGGAAACAATACTTTGTGTATGGGTATTTCAACAAATTGTCCAGAAAAGACTACGTGCAACAAGTGGTTCCCTATTAGTGTCTCATATTCAAAACTCTGTTTTAACAAAAACTATGCCAGCTAAGAGGATGCCCTTGCCTTCCTAATAATCATTCTAAAAGCTTAAACACAAACCAAAGTGTTTAAAACCAAAGTGCCCAAATCTTCCCTCAAGACAAACTCGTTTTTGATGTCAGGTTTAGTTAAGGACTGATGTTGCCATTTTAGCTTTTCCATCCTCCAGCGGGAAGGGGGTGAGGAAATTACAGGCATACACACACATGCACACACACAAACATACATGTGTATGTGTGTGTGCATGTGTACGTGTATAAATATAGATGTGTGCACTATCATCCATGTATGTGTATCTATGCTGTCATCTATCATCTAATGGTAGCTGTCCCTTTAAGATGGGTTTTTTTAAAACTTTTTTTAAAAACAGATTAAAAATTGGGGATTTTAATTTTAGGTTGAATTCACCTTTTCTTGTAACTCGGTCTCAAACTGCAATTCTTTAATTGACTGTTATGAACACTTGATACCTTATCGTCAGTCTTATTTAAAAAAGGGATTGAGGAACAATGGGGCTAATAAGCCTCCAGAAGAGAATGGGGAAAAGAGAAGGCAGGAAAGAGACGACAGTGGTTCCCCTGTGGGATTTTAAAGACAAGCAAATTTTGTCTGAGGTTGCTTTGTTTAAGTTGCACAGATCGTAAAAATAGAAGTTGTAACCTGAAGAAGGTTGGGATATGACCACAAGTAGGAGGCTCTACATCTTATAATTTATGATGATAAATGGGTAGAATAAATCAGTTGACCCTTGGGCATGGGTACCGGGCCAACTCCAGCATTCTAATATGGCTGGGTGTGACTCTCACTTGCAGGGTTTGCTACCATCATCAAAATGATCACAGCAGGGGAAAATGTCAGGATGTATAGACTAGTATCTCCTGGTCTGGAATACCAATATTTGTGAAAATTCTATCCTATATATGCCTTATTTATTTTTTCAAAAGACATGAGTTTAAAATGTGTTTCTCCCCCCTCCCTATTGTCACGCTATAATTTAGTACTGAAATAGCAATCTTCCCAGCATATCTAATGAGTTTCTTTGGTCCTATTTTAAAGCTTTTAATCTTCATAAATAATAGCTAAGTAAACTTAAGGTGCTTGGACAATTTCTTTAGCTTAATGTATTCAAATCCACAGTTGGCACTTCATTTCTTTTCATTTAAAAATAAATCTATCTTGTCTCGGTAGGCTTTACATGAATACATACACCTAACAATATAAATCAAAGCAACACATCCAGAATGATGAGATCTACTTGTTACCTTTAGAAGAAACACACCATTTTCAGAAATGTCTCAAAAAATTCTTTTTTGATAAAGTCAATATATATTCTTAAAATAATTCACAACCATACAGTAGTTGCATAAGGATTTTCGAACACAAATGAGAAACATTTTTTCAAGAGGATTTCCATGAACACATGAGAAACTATTTAATATTTTGAGAGCTTTTCCTTCAGAAGAGAAGTTTCCTAAAACTGTACCTAATAGGTGATTTTATGTGCATGGCTTCCCATTTATACTTCCAAGACTTCCAGAGTCACATTTAAATTTTGGAGAAAACTGAGAAAATATTAACTATGACACCAATTTTGGGAACTTTTAAAGCAGAGTTCTGTAGATAATGGTCCTTCTATCCAACATCTCCACATTAATTACAAAAGTGAAAAACAAAATGAAACAGACATGAAAATCCCACCAAAACATCCCCTAATAAAAAAAGAGCTACATACCTTAGAAACCAACTGAGAATCCCAACTGAAACAAAAAACTGCATCTAAATAATAATAAGATTCCAAAACTTGCTATTTTTAGGAATTAAAAACAAAGACTTACTTGCTTTGTTTTTCCATGCTAGCTACCCTGAGGCATTCCCATCTTGAATTTAGGAGATTCATTTGTTCTTGTACTTCACTTTCTTCATCTTCTGATAACTTCCCTATTCCAATCAGTTGACTTCCCAGTTGCAGAACATTACCAACCCGTCCCTGATGGGATGTCAAATCCATCATGAACCCCTGACAGGGAAAGAAGGTGACACAAGTTGATACTTTAGGTCAATCCTTATGGTTTTGAATTTTATTTTTTTGCAATTTTAAATTTGTAGCCCAGTTAAATTATATTCCCAGTAAAATGATTTCATTTTTTATTTAAGAAAACCCAACATTGTTTTTAATTTGAATTAAGGGCAATTATTAGCTTCGGTCACCTTCTGCAGAAGCAGATCCTGAGATAGGGATTTGTGTGCAAGTGACTTACTAAGTCAAAGCTCCTGGAGAGATAAGCAAAGGAGCCAAAGTAGCAGAAAACAGGACAGGAAAGGAGCGGAAAGCAAGTGAGTGTGTCATTTCAGGAACAGTCTCCCACCATGAGTAGTGCGGCCTGATATCACACAGGTACTCTGGAGTGTAAGTTATATCTTAGCACTGCCTTGACCCAAGAAAAGTGAGCTAGGCTCTCATATCCCTGCAATGAGTCACTGGCAAAAATCAGATCTCAGCAACTTCAAGTGTCATTCTTCAAGGCAGAACTTCAAATGCTGGCTGGTGGAATCCCATGCCCATAAACATTTGTTTCCATCTCAAAATAAAAACTAAATTAGCAAAACACAAAGATCTTATAGAGTAATTGAGATAACGAGAGACTTGCCATAATGACAAGTCATGAGCTTTGTTTCATAAATCAATGTTTTGCTTTACCTCATGAGTATGAAATTGTTCTTTCACTTCTTCTACATCATTAGAAATCTCTCCTTGGGCTTGCAATGTGTCCTCAGCTGAAAGAAGCCATGAGAGTACTTCTTCTAAAGCTGTTTGGTAACTGTCCAGGTTTACTTCAGTCTCCATTAATGAACGGCCAAATGACTTGTCTTCAGGAGCTTCCAAACGCTGAACAATAAAATAAATTGGGTGTTATACAATTAGTATCTCTGCAGACTTCCAGTATATTACATGATAAATTGAATGAAATATTTAAAATGCTAGAAATGTCCACTTGCATTATCAGAGACATGAACAGCAGACACATACAAGAGCAAGTCTGCATTTTAACATTTCACAAATATACACACAAATTCTCAAATGGCAGTTGAAATCTACTTCAAATTAATATTTTATTAAAGCTTTTCTGGCTTACTATAAGGAGTGAATTAATACATCATCTCTTTGTGTTGTATTTTAAACGCTACTAATTTTCACCCATAGGTAACTTTTTTCATTTCATATTTTCATTCGTTTACATATATACATTATTGGTATTATATGTACATACTTTTGCAATGGCATTAAAGGAAACATCTCTTCCCAAGAGGTGGGAATGAAATATTTCTGAAGATTTAAAGAACAGAAAAGTTACCAGTATGAAAATTAGTGGGTGAAGAAGGTAAAATTTAAAGAGAAATAGCTCATTCACACATCTGAAATTTTTAATAGTATGATGACTTCTATAAATTAAACTTTTATTTCCAGAAGCCCATGGTTTCAGTAGCAAGACATCATCTTAGGAGAAGTAAAATATGAAGTATTCGCTTCCACATTTCATTAGCAGGATGTTAAGTAAGACTCCCAACAGTTGTCTTGAAACTCTAAATTTCTCTTGAAACCATAAAGCTGAGAACAACAGGGACAAAGTGGCCATGATTCTAAAGAGAAGATCCAGGCCACCTCTGAAGGTGCTGCTAAGAGGGGACGAGTTTTCTGGTCCCACCACCCTCAATCCACTACCTAGCTCAAAGTTGTAGAAGAAGCATGGAGACTGACTGGAGCAAACTAATGAGAAAACATTCCTGTGGACTAGCTAGAGCACTTATGCACATCTGTACCTTCTCCCCTCCTTAAGCCAAGTAATGAAGACTTTGGAAGAATCACCTGGAGAGGGTAGGGTAGTTTCCAGGATGGAATACTGACCTCTAAACCTGGCTGTATGTCAGCAGGGATTCCCAAACTATGGAACCAGTACTACCAAGTGACAGGAGAGAACTCTTGGGATAACCTCTGTGTCTGGTGCTTTAATATGAGGGCAATTGTCAATGGTCAGAATTTAAGCCAATAAGAAAATCTGCATGAATTTTTCTTTGGGTCAAATACACTCGTGGTAGGTGGCTGGGCTTCAAAAATCCTAAGGAACAATGCACTCAAGAGGGTTTCCTGCTGAAGTAAGGGACAGAGACAAACTGATGACATAGTTAAGCAAAGATATTAGAGAAACATTTGGAGAGGAATCTTCTCTACACCCCAAAGATAGCAAGTAAGCACTGGGCCCTAAAAAACAGGGTTCTGCAAAGGAAACAAAAGGCAGGATAGAACAATGAGAAGCTACTTGGAAGACTGCATGATCATGCCTAGGAAAAAGATCTATCCTTTTGATGGCTTTCCTCTGACATGTATGCCTTGACTTTCTAGACCCTCCCAACAATGGGCCTTATCCCACTGAGCTGCAAGCACCAATCTAATTGTGCTCTTCTGATAAATGCTCCAACTTTAAAACTTTATTATCATAAATTTCTTCAACTATTAAGTCCTTTTAGATGAAAAGACATAGAGGCAGTGTGTGGCGTGGTATTTTCATCAAGTGATGCACTCTGCATCTGTTTCTAAAGAACTGACAGAAATATGTCATCCTAAGTCAAAAGCACCCAACTCTACTATCTCTCACAGAGCATATCCTGAGAGAGCTATCCACATGGGCCCACCTCAAGGTCAAGGCAAATTTCTGAAGGTCTTAGGGGTCTGAACAAATTCCATGATGCATCTCTTTTCTCCACCCCTAATTACTATTAATAATAAATGTCAAAGTTAGCATTAAAAGGAGAAAAGTCACAAAAAGGAAGCCTGAGACATGTATATAGACAGGACCAGCTTCATGTTGTGCAATCTGAGCAGCTGTATGGTGCCCCAAGGCTCAAAAGGACACCTTGCTTGTTTTATCTGCTTCTTGACATTGCCACCTTAAAATCCTTAATAACTTTATCTCTGAAGTGGGCAATATAAGTGAAGTCCAATAAGGTGACAAAGTGTGCACGTGTGCAGAGGAAATGAGTACAATATGTGTGTTCACCCCCATTTGCATATAGTATTGCTGATGTTCCATGAGTAGAGAATGCTGGTGGACACATGGTATGTGGGGATTTAACAACACTAGAGGTGAGTACAAGGTTAAGTACGTCTATGAATGAGTGAGGGCACTAACAGCCCCAGGAACTCACACTTTCTATGTGAACCAGAACTTGCTTCCAATGCAGAAAGAAGGCAGTTCCAAACAAACATGAACAACCAAAGAGCCCTTCAATGTCCTTTCTTACTCGTATTTCTTTCCCATATTAGCCAACCATTTAGGCTGAAATTCATAACAGA
Source organism: Mirounga leonina (assembly GCF_011800145.1). Lineage (NCBI taxonomy): Eukaryota > Metazoa > Chordata > Mammalia > Carnivora > Phocidae > Mirounga > Mirounga leonina. Next base: position 17,673,374 of record NW_023270158.1, read on the forward strand.
GAAAGAAAGGGAAAGGGCAACCCATAGTTCCTTGTTCTTTTGATTCTCCCTCAAGTGAACACTGAAAGTAAACAATATTAGTAGAATGAGTACCTATCAAGAAGTGAAATAAAAACAGCTAAGTTAGTTGTATAGCGTTTCCACATTAAGAATGAAATACATAGGCACATATAAGCTACAAAATACAAATTGTGTAGTGTTGGTGATTCTGCATTAGTTACATGGTCTTATATTTGCATTTACAACTGCAATTGCACAATATAACAATGAGCAGTAAAACTCATGCTAATACTTTAAAATTCTAATTTTCTTTATTCAGTCTGAAGTTAAACAGCAAATAAAAAACACAAGGGGAAGTCAAGAAAGAGAGACCATGGAATAAAGGAAACGGTTTTATATTTTAATTTTAACAGCACTTTCCTTCCTGCTTTTTGAACAAGGGGCTCTGTACTTCATTTTCCACTGTGCTGCACATTGTGCAGCCAGCCCTGCAAATAGGTAAAAAAAAAAAAAAAAAAAAAAAAAGTGCAATTCAATCATGGATATTTTGGCTCCTCTGGGTTACAGGTGAGAGGAGATGGGTGCTTTATTGTCATGTACAGTAGAATGTGGGTGTAAAACCCAGGGGCTTGGGAGGCAGTCAGTGTTTGAATCTTGACCCTGGCCTGAGGTCTTGTTACCCTGGGAAGGTTACTTAGCCCCATCATTAGCCTTAGTTTCCTCCTATGCAGAACAGGAGCAATAATACTTTCCTAATAAGACTGTGGTACAAATTGAAGAATGGTATATAAAGTATTTAGCAGAATGCCTGACCTTGTGCAAGAACCCAATAAAGTGCATGATAACTGTAATTATTTTTGGTTTTTTTATATACATAAGAACCATTATGAAACACAACCTGCTCCAATATTATTTTCTTAAGTCACTGGTCAGACTGCAAAAGCCAGAAAATTATTGTAGAAAAAAAAATGATCCGAAAAACTTCTAAGAGTAAACATCAATTAAATCAAACCTTTCTGAAACTTGAACATCAACCTAGCTGCTACATAAAAGTTCTCAAAATCATTAATAATCTTGATTTCAGGGGCGCCTGGGTGGCTCAGTTGGTTAAGCTACTGCCTTCGGCTCAGGTCATGATCCTGGAGTCCCGGGATCGAGTCCTGCATCGGGCTCCCTGCTCGGCAGGGAGTCTGCTTCTCCCTCTGACCCTCCTCCCTCTCATGCTCTCTGTCTCTCATTCTCTCTCTCTCAAATAAATAAATAAAAAATCTTAAAAAAAAAATCTTGATTTCAAATTATCTCCTCAAAATGATCAACTGTAAACAACACTATTACTCAAATAACACAACACTACATTTTCCCAATATATAATTTGGATTAGAAAAGTAAACACTCCCATCGATAGATAAGTGGATAAAGAAGATGTGACATATATACACAATGGAATATCACTCAGGCATAAAAGAGAAGGAAATCTTGCCACTTGTGACAACACAGATGGACCTAGAGGGTATAATGCTAAGTGAAATAAGTCAGACAGAGAAAGACAAATACCATATGACTTCACTTATATGTGGAATCTAAAAAACAAAACAGAAACAGACTCATAAATACAGAAAACAAACTGGTGGTTGTCAGCGGAGGGGAGGCAGGGATGGGTGAAATAGATGAAGAGGATGAAGAGGTACAAACTTCCAGTTATAAAATGCATAAGTCATGGGGATGTAAAGTACAGCATAGGGAATACAGTCAATAATGCTGTAATAACACTGGTGATAGATGGTAACTATGGTGATCACTTCATAATGTATATAAATATCAAATCACTAGTTGTACACCTGAAACTAGCATAATATTGTATGCCAACTACACTTCAATAGAAATAAAATAAATAAAATAAACACTTCATGATTTACTGATATTTACAGAGGCTTGAAATTTTGGAGACAATTTTAAAAGGCAAATCTTTATAGTCAAGGACATGATGTCTAGTACTCATAAATTCTGAATCTAAAAGTTTTGTCTGAGGATGTTCATAAAACACAAACTTTGCAAAGACAGCCTTATTAAAGCTAAATTCAAACATGAATAAGCTGTGTAAAATAACACAAATAACTCAATCATTATTTACATCCATAAATTCAACTCTACATATATAGAGTATTATGGTCAAAATTGTCAGCTGGGGTCTGGGTAATTCTTTCTTTGTCTAGACCACTATTTTTCAAATTTGTTAGTCATGATCCATCAGTGATTCATGAAATCATTTTAGTGGGGCATGATCAGGAATATTTAATGGGTCATGACCAGGAATATTCTATTTAAAATTAAATAAAATAAATAATATTAGTCTATGTCATTTATATTAAGGATTGATATTGTTTTGTGAATTTTTGTTTCAGATATGCCTATCTATGTATCTATGTGTACATACATATATTCTGGATCAAGATGAAAAAAAATCATTTTCTGTAATTCATGAAACAAAATTGGAAACAGTTCTAGAATTTCAGCACAGGAAAACCCATGATAGAAGTAATGTACTTGAATTTCACATTTGCACATGTTCAACAGAACCCTTGGAACACAACCCATTCTTTACAAATCCATCTTTAACAATGGTGGTTCCCAAGCTCCTTGGGAACTTCTCAGGTGTAATCCAAAATTGATCCCTGTATGTGGAGGGCAGGGAAAGACCAAATAAAGATGCAGGCCGCTCCAGATTGGTAGGTGGCAAGTTTAATAAGCAAGGGAACTTACATACAAGCCTTGTTTATAGAGAGACCTTAACAGGGTTCAGTCACATATACTGTCCAGATGGGCTCAACATCAAATCACTCTGTCAAGGCTGCATCCTTGGAGCAGCTCTAGAAGTGGGGAAGGCAAGTGGAATATACATTCTAAGGTCAGGGGAGGGTGTGAAGGGACAAAGGGCCTCCAGTTGCCATTTACCAGCTCAGGGGTCAACAGGCAGTCATGTCCTCTCAAGGACCTCCCCCAACAAACAGAGAACTTAGAGATAAGTTTGGTTTCAGCTCCCCAAAATATACATTCTTTGCCCTAGTATTTCATATTTCGCCTAAGCCTGTGGCTAGTTCATACATATCATGGCATCAAAAAAATTTTTCGAGGAAACTTGATTTTTGCTTTTTATAGATGATCTATGCATAAGGAAGTGATACCAATCATTTCATGAATGAAGATGCCAGTATCATCAACTGGAACTAATTTTTTTTCCCCCAGGCGTCAATCTTGTTTTAATTTCTGTCTTTATCACGGTGGTTTATGTTTCTCTGCAGTATATTGGGCAAATAATGATTCAGATGAGAAGCATAACAATGAATGGATGAAACAATTCTGGTGGTTTTCAACATTAAGAACATTAAAATTTATTCAACATTATCCACAGACCTCAGAGACTTAATGGTTGTGCTTTTACATGAAGACTTAACGGATTTTGTCACCTATGTTCTTTGAAGATGCTGCTATTGCATAAAGGTGGAAGAGTAGAGAGGAGAAATGAAGTAATGGGAGAAGACAAATGAATCTATGTGAGTCCTGCAATGTCTAGGACAAACATCTGGAAACTGATTTCCAGTGATAGAAACTGTTGTAATAAAATACAGAGCAACAGCCTTAACACTACTCCACGCATAACTTTTTTTTAAAACCCAGTTTACTATCTGTCTGATCTTGGGTAAGTTATTTAACCTCTAGGCATCTCAGTTTCCCCATCCATCAAACAAAGAAAATAAAAATATATCTCCATAGGACTGTTGGAAAGATTATATAAGATGATGCATATAAAATTCTAAGCACATTCTAGTTTCCAAGAAATGTTCCACAATGCCTGTATTTGGGGACCAATGTTCATTGAAATGGCAAATGACTTTTATGAGGAAACACAGTTGAATGAGCTGTGTGCATTTTTAGAAGCATGATTTTGGCAATTCAAACTGAGATAAGTCATCAAATGGCTACATATAAGTAGTGAAACCAGCAATCCAGCAAACCACAAAGCTCTCAGAAAAATAGCTGGGACGTTTCCAGAGGGCACAATTATTACTCAGTGGTTTTGTATTTCTGTTGAAACCGATCTATTTTGGCAACTTCCCCAAATGCAACCTTAAAATGTGATGTGAGTTTTAACCTGGATAAAAACAGTTTTATTGTTCTTGAATGTATAAACACTTCAAGAACATTTGAAAATTTTATCACTTAGCTCCTTTAAATGTGTCATACTTTTTTATACAGTCAAGTCAATGCATGGATGGTGAATTTTTTGGTGCATTCTATAATCTTTTTATTCTTCAGTGAAAGATTATTTGAAAGCTGAAGGATTACAGAGGGATAACCAAGTGGTTCTTTTACTAAATAACAGGAGAATAGTTCACAGGAACCAGGATTAGTATGTGGAAACATTCTCACCACATTTTTACTGTGTTTCCTCAGAGATATAACATGTAAACCAGGGTATTATTTAAAGTATAAAAAATGATTACAGAAGTGATTTATGAGAAATTAATCCATTATGCAACACTGTACATGACATTCAATCTAATCATACCATTAAATAGGTGATTTTTAATACTGCTTGTATCTGAAATTCACTTCCAAGTTATGCCTTAATGAGGATTTAGAAAAAATTATGGTCTGTTGTTATGGCAATATTAAAACAACAATCACAACAACAACTACATCTATCAAAGCAATAACAACAGCTGCTATTATTTATTGGGCACTTAGTGTCAGTCAATTTGCTAGGCACTTAATGTGCACTGTATCATTTTTCACCACAACACATCAGGATGACAGAGCATAGTAGGATGAGGAACTGGGAGCAGAAAAATTAAAGAATATGCCAAAGGTCACAGAGGTAATTTGCTCTTCTCTGATTTCAAACCAAGTTGATTGGATTACAAACACATATCTTTACCACAATTTGATACATCTCTATTAATGAAGAAAATGAGTTCAGAATCATGAAACAGGACATGGGGGGGGAGGGGGTAACTGGGTGATGGGCACCAAGGAGGGCACTTGATGTAATGAGCACTGGGTGCAATACGCAACTGATGAATTCTACCTTTGAAACTAATAATACACTCTATGTTAATGAATTGAATTTAAACAAAATAAAATTTAAAAAGAATCTATGAAACAGCATCTTCACAAAATATCTTAAGACTTCTTAAAAATAAAATAAAAATGTATATATAATTTGTCTATAACTGTGTAGTGATGGGTGTTAAGTAGACTACTGTGATCATTTTACATTATTGCGAATCATTATGTTGTATGCAGGTGGTGTACACGTGAAACTAATATAATGTTATATTACAATTACATCTCAATTAAAATAAAAATAATAAAAAAATTACTAGGGTAAATTATAGCTCAGGTTCACTTTAAAAAGTTATTGAACATTCTTTTTTTTAAGCTTTATTTTTTTTTTATTATGTTCAATTAGCCACTGTATAGTACATCATCAGTTTTTGATGTAGTGTTCAATGATTCCTTCTAACCCAAATCTCCTTAGTCACTTGGGAAGGATTTCAATTTCAAACGGCAACTGTATTGCAAGTTGTCTTATGCCAAGTATATGAGTCCATTTAAAGAAAGCTAAAAGGAAAAGTTTATAAGAGATGATCAAAGCCATTCCATTCAGATTATAGTTCAGCTAATCAATTTTGTCTTGAAAAATTATCTATAAATTTTGTCTTTTCTTCACTTCCACAATTTCAGAGCCAATGGTTTTGAAACTACTGAAAAAACAATACTTGGGCCTCATAATGTTAGTGAGTCAGGAATCAAATGTAGAGTTCAGAATAACACTTGCAAGACAAAGACAATGATACCACACCGAAGAAGGGGACAACAAAAGGCAGAAATGTGATATAGTCCAGGTGATGGCGTTGACTCTCTTTTGTAAGACAGTGGGAGATGAGCAAAAAGTAAAGCTTATATCAATATTTTTCTAAAGGAAGACATGTGCCAAACCACCGTTTGAACCCTATACCTTCTATAATTCCTATCACTTGCCTTTCATTTTTAATATCAGCTAAGCTGATTTTCTTCACTATTACAGAATGTCTTGCAGAAATGCATATTGTGCTGGGCGCCTGGGTGGCTCAGTTCGTTAAAAGACTGCCTTTGGCTCAGGTCATGATCCTGGAGTCCCTGGATCGAGTCCCGCATCGGGCTCCCTGCTCGGCAGGGAGTCTGCTTCTCCCTCTGACCCTAACCCCTCTCATGTGCTCTCTCTCATTCTCTCTCTCTCAAATAAATAAATAAATTCTTTAAAAAAAAAAAGAAAAGAAATGCATATTGTGCTTAGCATGCTCTGTTTAAGAAGACAAAAGAAGTATATCTTCTGCCTACATGTGTGTTATATATATGTGTATATTTACATAAAAAAATCTTACCCCCAAATCTATTACACAATGGTTATGGAACCAAAGTGTTCATCTTGATACCTAGAGAAAACTGGCCACTGCAAAGACTGCTGGTCCTTCAATATCTGTCCTCCTCCACTTCTTACACAGTAGGAGAAAGTACAGGTGATGATTTGGCTATCCAGAATATAAAGTATGGTTCCCAGCTTCCCTTGCAGTTAGGTGTGGCATGTGCCCAAACCCTGGCGAGAGGAATAGGACATGTGCAACTTCTTTTTCAAGACTTAAGAAGAATCAGTATGCTCTCCTCTTTGTACTTTCCTCCTTCCCACAGTCTGTCATGCAGTCATGACGGTGAGCTATCCTTGATCATGGGGATGAAGTCAGTATCTAGGGGATGAACAGAGCAACATGACAAAAGGATCTTGGTCCCTGGAGGAGCAGAGCTTTCCTACAAAGCCTGGACCACCCAAATCTAGATAATTCTGAAAAAGAAATAAACTTGTTCCTTAGATAATCCATTTCTATTTTGTATCTTTGTTACTTCTACAAAACTTATAACCCATCTAATACACTAGCATGCCCTAAGTTTCTAGGAGCTGACACTTTACTATAAAGATATATGTATTTCTAAGAGCTAATAAAACAAAGAGGCAACCCACAGAATGGGAGAAGATATTTGCAAATGACACTACAGATAAAGGGCTGGTATCCAAGATCTGTAAAGAACTTCTCAAACTCAACACCCAAAAAACAAATAATCAAGTCAAAAAAATGGGCAGAAGACATGAACAGACACTTCTCCGAAGAAGACATACAAATGGCTAACAGACTCATGAAAAAACGTTCATCATCATTAGCCATCAGGGAAATTCAAATCAAAACCACATTGAGATACCACCTTATACCAGTTACAATGGCAAAAATTGATAAGGCAAGAAACAACAAATGTTGGAGAGGTTGTGGAGAAAGGGGAACCCTCTTACACTGTTGGTGGGAATGCAAGTTGGTACAGCCACTTTGGAAAACAGTGTGGAGGTGCCTCAGAAAATTAAAAATAGAGCTACCCTATAACCCAGCAATGGCACTACTGGGTATTTACCCCAAAGACACAGATGTAGTGAAAAGAAGGGCCATATGCACCCTAACGTGCATAGCAGCAATGTCCACAATAGCCAAACTGTGGAAAGAGCCGAGATGCCCTTCAACAGATGAATGGATAAAGAAGATGTGGTCCTTATATACAATGGAATATTACTCAGCCATCAGAAAGGATGAATACCCAACTTTTACATCAACATGGGTGGGACTGGAGGAGCTTATGCTAAGTGAAATAAATCAAGCAGAGAAAGTCAATTATCATACGGTTTCACTCATATGTGGAACATAAGGAATAGCATAGAGGACATTATGAGAAGGAAGGGAAAAATGAAGGAGGAGAAATCGGAGGGAGAGATGAACCATGATAGACTATGGACACTGAGAAACAAACTGAGGGTTCTAGAGCCAATGAAAGTTTAGAAAGAAAATAATGGAAGATTTAAGTAGCTAATATAAGAGATGTCCTTTTTATTAATACAGTTTACCATAAGGTTTTTAATAAATATCAATAAATTCCTACATAAAACAGCTTTCTCAAGAATTCATTAGGTAGTGGATGAAGAGTATCCAGCTTAGTGATTTCTTTGCACACATTATGTCATATAATTCTCACAACCACCCTAAAAGAGGGCTCATTTCCCAGATGAGAAAACTAAGGTCACACCTATGAGGTGCTGGAGGAGAAATTGGACCCCCGGTAAACCTACATTCCTTCTTGTCATTCTGAAGAGCTTAAGGAATATTAAGCGATCCATAGATTCCAGAGAAGAAAGATGGACATAATAACTATAATAGTTTTGGTATGCTTCAATAATTTTAAAAGTCAATATTTGGTTGAACTTTGTACAAGTAGGAATTTAAAGAATTGGGGATTGTCTAAAAGTAACTTTAAACTGAGATAGTTAACAAAATGTCTGAGAAGACCAAATCAATTCTTAATGCTATGCTCCTCACTCCCAAGTTTAACAATCATATCTACTTGCAAATATGCCCAATGCACATATCCCAAGTCTTCCTTATTTTAATCAGTCTTGTATAAATATCTAAATAAAATATGATTCACTGGATGATACTTTTAAAATAAAACAATTCATAAGTGTATCACTTGAGGCAAATGGTGTTTAAAAATTTTTTTCAAAACCAAATATGTATATCATCTTTATGTGTATATATAATCACAAAACACATTACTACCCAGTGATATATATATATATATCAATGCCTTCCCTGACTCCATCCCCACCCCTGTATGTAGCAATGTCTCAAAGGCATCATGGTGCAGAGAATCAGTGTCTGCCCTCAGGGAACTTCAAGTCAGCCTCACTTCAGAGTAAGATAAACCAGAGTTCAAAATCCTGAGGCTCTGGAATCTTTAAGCAGTGTGTGTTTGACAAAGTAATTTAATCTCAGACTCCTGGTACACACCTGCAAAGAGATATGATAGTATTTTTTTTTAAAGATTTTATTTATTTATTTGAGAGAGAGAGAATGAGAGACAGAGAGCATGAGAGGGAGGAGGGTCAGAGGGAGAAGCAGACTCCCTGCCGAGCAGGGAGCCCGATGCGGGACTCAATCCCGGGACTCCAGGATCATGACCTGAGCCGAAGGCAGTCGCTTAACCAACTGAGCCACCCAGGCGCCCGAGATATGATAGTATTAACTTAGAGAGTATTGTAAGGCTCAAAGATAATATACAAAGAATTTTTATTAACATTCAGCATCATTCCTTCCCATTCAACCTTTATAAAATCGTTTCCATTGCTTTATTGTTCTTATTTAGTGCAACACACAACAGAGAAGGAAGAAGTAATATCAACAAAAGGGAGTTTGCCTAAATGTGAGACTTGAAACCATAAAACTCTTAGAAGAAAACATAGGCAGTAAGTAACCTCTTTGACATCAGCTTTACCAACATTTTTCTAGATATGTCTCCTCAGGCAAGGAAAACAAACAAACAAAAAACTATTGGGATTACACCAAAACAAAAAGCTTTTGCACAGTGAAGGAAACCAACAAAACAAAACATCAACCTACTGGACAGGAGAACATATCTGCAAATGATGTATCTAATAATGGGTTGATATCCAAAATATATAAAAAACCTATACAACTTGACACCGAAACAACAATCTGATTTAAAAAAGGGGAGAGGATCTAAACAGACATTTTTCCAAAGAAGACGTACAGGTGGCCAAAAGACACATGAAAAAATGCTCAACATCACTCATCATCAGGGCAATGCAACTCGAAACCACAATGAGATAACACCTCACACCTGCCAGAATGGCTAGAATTAAAAAGACAAAAAATAACAAGTGTTGGCAAGGATGTGGAGAAAAAGGAACGCTTGTGCACTGTTGGTGGGAATGTAAATTGGTGCAGCCACTATGGAAAACACTATGGATGGTCCTTGAAAAATTAAACATAGAAATACCATATGATCTAGTAATTCCCCTACTAGGTATTTACCCAAGAAAACAAGACTAATTTAAAAAGATATTTGTACTCCTATGTTTATTGCAGCATTGTTTATCATAACCCAAGAAATGCCCATCAAAAGATAAATGGATTTTAGGAAGATATGGGACATGCGTGTGCGTGTGTGTGTGTGTGTGTGTGTGATGGAATATTACTCAGCCATAAAAAAAGATTAAGATCTTTGTCATTTGCGACAATATGGATGGACCTACAGGGTATAATGCTAAGTGAAATAAACCAGAGAGAGAAAGACAAATACAATATGATTTCACTTATATGTGAAATCTAGAAAACTAAACAAAGGAACAAACAAACAAAACATAAACAGACCCATAAATACAGAGAACGAACTGGTGGTTGCCAGAGGGGAGAAGACTGGGGGGATGGGCAAAATGGGTGAAGGGGATTTTGAGATACAGGCTTCCAGTTATAGAACAAGTAAGTCATGGGATGAAAGGTACAGCACAGAGAGTATAAGTCAATGGTATCTTAACAACATTGTATGGCAATAGATGGTACCTACACTCATGGTGACCAAAGCATAACATATAGAGTTGTCAAATCACTATGTTGTACACCTGAAACTAATATAACATTGTGTGTCAACTATACTTCAATTAAAAAGAGAGAGGGCTTGGTTTTATTTAGATTTATTTAGGTTAGAAAAAATTTTCAACTGAATTAACACAGTTTTGCTAAATAGGTCATTTTCCCTCAGACACGATGGTTATCTCCATCAGATACACCAGATATATCACTAAATTCTTTAGATTTTTTTTCATTTTATATGCTTTTGTCTCCTTTCCTTGTTCCTGAAAGCATGGTACAGTATATCCTTCAGGAAAACCCTCAGAGTAAGCTCCATGAGTGTGGAGTCTTGTTTATTTTGTTCACTGTACTGTGTCTGACATATAGTAGGACATAATAGATTTTTGTTGAATAAAATAATGAATCTCTTAGCACCTGCCAGGTAACAATTTCCCATTTTACTTTATATTAATATTAGGACATTATTTTTCCTGAGGGAATTAGATCAAAGTTACTGCAGCTTTCCTTGTCAGAGCAGAGAGAAGAAAGGGCACACCATGTTTATAGCTCCCACTGCCTTACTAGTGTACTATCTGTCTCCCTATTGTCTTCAGGAAAAAGATCTTTTGTTAGGCTTTTAAAGTTTGACATTTGTAAGGAAGATGCTAATGATGTCAAGCCCTGGGAAAACTCTGTAAATTTCATTAACAGGTGCAAATTCTGCCCTCTGCCTCAAGGCGAGCAACAAAGACCAGCAGTCTTAGGCCTGGTTGGCGCAGGCGGACTAGAAGGTGCATGCAGAGAGCTGGCTGAATGTAATGGGCAGTTCTTCAATTTTCTCATTGGCTCCTGAACAGGAGTGAGCATGCTGCAAGGTTTATACTTCAGGGTCCCATTGTCAATTAAAGCTTTTAATCTTAAGGCTCAGAGGACTGAGAAGTATGCATATGGGCTCACGGCAAGTGACAGAAATAAAAAGTGTGGAACCTTCTGACCTGTTTTTAACTCTTGTTGTACTAACATTTCTTCTCATATCTTGAAGTAAAAGCCTCAAAAGTCAGGGTGGGCTACAGCCTAGGAGGAATCACTCCTGACATAGGAAAGACACTAAAAAAGGATTTAAGGATACTATGTATTTATTATAAAATGAGGCAATGGAAAACGGAGCAGGAAAGCAAAACAGAGCCCTGAGTGAGGTTGACATAGAAAACACATGTCATAAAGACCTGTGTGTGTGTGTGTAGGTTTTTTTAAAATTTTATTATTATTGAAATGACGTCCTGTTTTTCTTCAGCAATTTGGTTGAAAGCTGTCCAGCGAGCAACATCCTTTGCAACTGACGTCACATTCACCTCTTTTTTTTTGTTATGTTAGTCACCATACATCATTAGTTTTTTTTTTTTAATATTTTATTTATTTATTTGAGAGAGAGAATGAGAGAGAGAGAGAGCATGAGAGGGGGAGGGTCAGAGGGAGAAGCAGACTCCCTGCTGAGCAGGGAGCCCGAGGCGGGACTCGATCCCGGGACTCCAGGATCATGACCTGAGCCGAAGGCAGTCGCTTAACCAACTGAGCCACCCAGGCGCCCGCATCATTAGTTTTTGATGTAGTGTTCCATGATTCATTGTTTGCGTAGAACACCCAGTGCTCCCTTCAGTACATGCCCTCTTTAAACTTGTTTTTTATTCCTAGTGGCATCACCCTAAAACACTGGGTCTCCACCAGGAGACCTCTTGGGAATATTTGACAATATCTGGAGACAGTTCTGATGGTTGCTGCTGACGTGGAGGGTGCTCCTGACATCTAGCACATTTAGTGGGTAGGGATGAAGAATTCCGCTAAGCATTCTAAATGCACGGCTCAGCAGCAGCTCAAGTAAGGTAGTCACCACCCACTCTCCCTCCACCAACGAAACACGATTGGGCCCCAAATGTCAGTAGTGACGCTTTGAGAAGCCAGGCCCTGAAACAACAGAACTACGTTAATCACATTCTCTCCAAATTGATTCCCTTTCCTCTTTTGGTTACTTCAACCCAACTTGAGAACAGTTGTGATATTTATAGTGAGTATGCTATTCTTGTATGCAATCAAACAGTGATTTTACTCTTAATATAAAGCCCCAAACTCATACCCTATTGTGTAATGGACTCAGATGTTTCCTTCCATTCTCTGTCAGGGTTCTGACACCTACAAATCACACATTTGGCACGTTTCACCTTCCTACTCATCTATTTCTACTACATATTTTTTTAAAAAAACACTTCCTAAACACATTTATTTATTTTTTATTTTGAATGTCAAACCATTTTATTTTATTTTTATTATGTTCAATTAGCCGACATATAGTACATCATTAGTTTTTAAAATCATATTCTCTGTTAAGTCCTAGCCCAAATATCAGCTTCTAAAGACTTTTCCTGATCCTTTACAATGATGCTCTCCAATTTTATAAATTGTCCATCTTTATCAAAGTATTTATGAGTCCATATTCCACTTGTTTAATCACTTTGTGTTCATTACCAATTTTGAGGACTGATTCAACCTAGCTGCCCTACTCACTTTTCACCCAATCCATCAGGTATTTTTAAAAATCTGGCTACAAAAGTTTAATCTTTTGTCATCTAAGTCAGAATTTCTTCAGCATCAAATGGAGATATTTTTATATTTATAATATGGATTCAAAACATCAGGGAAACATTTTATTAATAATATTCTTTTAAAAATTTAAATTTTGCTTTCAAGTTTCTTTAGGCACCTGTGAAAGCTTTTGTAAGTGACAAACTTCTGATGAGAATATTGCCAAATACCCATTTTTAAAATGCTCTCTCCATAGCATGAATTTCTTATAAAATGCAGTTTCTTTCTCAATCATTGTGAATACAGAACTTTGCCTTGAAAGGAGAGATCAAGTGTTTTTCCTGCTTTTGGAGATATCTGAGAAATAACACAGTCCTCAGAGCCACTTGCCAACACAGAAATGTTCAGCATATTTGGAAGACAAGTGTCTTGTGTGAAAAAGAAAACACATAACTTAAGTTTTTTCAACTGTTTTGCCATTAGATAACTAGAACACTTCGCAGTAAAAAAGAATTTCTAGGACACTTCCATTTTACTGCAAAATATTTTAAGTATTCTACTACTTAAGATAACACTATCTATAAACCCACATAACTGTTCACATGCATTGCAATGCATCCACAACATCAATGATGTTAATAGATAGGGAAGGGCCCCATTACCAACCTATCCTACTGAAGACCTCTGACTTGCCACTGAGGATATCAAGTGCCATATATTACATGAAATCATCTGAAAACCTGTATATTATACATTAATAATTTTTCTTTTAAATAAAATTTTTCTTAATTTTAAATTTAAAAAAACATATGAGTAGACATTGTGATATATTCTTTTTGGAAACAGACTATGCTCTAATTTATAATGCTTTCTTCATTCTCTAAATGGTTAGAGAATTTATAATTAGAACACAAGTATAATGCATTGAGTGTTTACTATTTCTAAGGTATGGTGTAAGCATCCCATTAAATTACCTAATTTAACCTTATAACATAAGGGATAATTACTGTCTAAATGTTACAGCAAGGAGACCAGATTCATAGAGGTTAGAACAGGGTCACACAGTTAATAAAAAACAGAGATTGGAGATGAACTCAGGATCTGGCTCACAGAAGCTGTAATTTTAACTATGTTGCCAGACACTTTTAATAACTTAAGGGGAAGAAACATTTCCCAGAGATAGCTAGATTGGTAAAAATTGCATTTAAGAATCAAAATATAATAGTGTGCCATATTTCAGGTGAGTGACATAATTACAAGCCTCTCATACATCCCCAGAACTATTGATAGAATTCTGTGATTCATCCAATCTCTCTCTCCCCCAGACCCTCCTGTGACTAATGTCATGTGTTATACGGATTGATTTTGGCATACAATTTCTGTATTCTCAGGAGATAACTTGTTTATATAAAGATTTTTAAAAAATATACCATGGGCTTCATTAGCCAATGCCCTAAAATTTACTTATATGCTTAAATTTTTTAGTCACCACATAAAATCATGGATACTATAAAATATGTAGCAACTGTATCACTGGGATTTTTGTTGAAAGATAGTCCTAATTTGAACATATGCATGTCAAAATTTAAAACATGCCTGTGAACATAGGGGTGAAATAGACAAACCAGAAAACAGACTCTTAACTATAGAGAACAGACTGAGGGTTGCTGGAGGGGAGAGGAGAAGATAGGGTAAATGGGTGATGCGTATTAAGGAAGGCACTTGTGAGGAGCACTGGATGTTATATGGGAGTGAAGAATCACTAAATTCTATACCTGAAACTAATATTACACTGTAGGTTAACTGACTGGAATTTAAATAAAAATTTAAAAAAGGAAAAACTAAAACATAAAAAAATAAAACATGCCTATCGGCATATTTCAAATTACTTTTTAAAAAAGGAAGGGAAAAAAACAAAAGGAATAAAAATACTTCCTCTGTTCACATACTGGGATAATAAATATTGTATTTAAAGACAACGTTTCATTATATTTAAAAAATACTCTCGAGGTGAATCAGTTACCATTTTCTTGATTTGTATAACCCTTGGAAATTTTCTACACAATCTCTGTCTAGTCTATAAAAAGGTATTTTTTATATGTTGGCCTCATTTCATATACTAGGAAGAGAAAAGAATTATCATCAAATGCACAAATTAAAACAATGAATTAAACCTTGAATATTAAAATATGGCAGCAATTAAAAACCTTAACATGAGGATGAATTAAAAATCATGCAAACGAGCAGAAAAAGGCGGCCAAATGTGTGTTTGTTCTGGGGAAACTATAAATCAAGAAAAGGAAATTCATTTGAGCTGGAAGATAAACAGTCACAAGTATGTTTAGAATCTCCTGATTTAGAAATGCTGTGATACAACTCAATCCGACCTATAAAGCTTTTCAGATAATCTAATTGTGCCTAGGCCTGAAGGTATACACATGATATTTGTTTAAAAGGATTGTGATTGCCTTGTAAACTTCTTTTACAATGTTATTAACACAAGTTGCTCCATGTACTTGGCCAACATCGCTTATTTCCCCCACTGTCCCAGAAGAACCATAAACTGCCAATTATCATGGGAGTAGTTTATCAGAGTATGGATTATCTGGAGCTCTTATTTCTCTTACAGTTGGCCTTTTCACAGCTCATTAGCGCCTCGACAAGAAAGTTAAGGCTAAGGAAGGAAAGGCTGCCGAAATTCAAAATAATTAAATTTGCTCCTTGTCAGCAGCATATACAGTGAAGCATTTAGAAAAACTAGAAAAATTAACCAAAATAAGATCCACAAAGGTATTTCATGTATACAACAGTAATTTGCCTTGGCTGGATTTTCCCCACTGTATTCTCTGAAAATTGACTGACCTAACTAGAGGTTGTGGCATTCTGTAGGACTCAAAGTCCTTTGTATGTAGCATATAATAGGCCACCCTTAGAACTATCACTTGCCAGTGACCAATACAAAATATTCATTGCTGATATATTGACCATTTTTCATTATGAAGACAAGAAACTGAAGATCAGCTTTCCAAAAGGACATTTTTAGCAAGGAAATAGTTTCTTGGGGGAGAAAAGAGTAGGCCCAGTGGACAGAGTCAACTTGAAGGCTTCTTGTTTGGTCAGTTTCCCTTTGCATTTAATGCCAACAGCATCCCTGACTGTCCTCTAGGGAAAGAAAAACCACTTGAGGTAAAGCACAATTAAAACTGATGGCTAATTGAGTTTGCCTTAGGTTCTTACAGAATCTAATAGTTTTATGACAAATACACAAGCACACTTTTTTTTATAAAACAGATATCAATTGTTCCTTAGGAATATAAATGTCAACAAAACAAATTCAGGCTAAAATAATAAAGAAATCCAATGCATTATTCAGAAAATGCTACACAAAATAGAAAAATGTCATAGAGGAAGCAAGCCTTTAAACTATATAATGTATATATAGGGGTTATTACAAGTGATGTCTGTAATGTCAATTTCACATCATTAGAAATATATAGAAAAGATTAAAATAACTTTCTTTCCATTCATCACACATTGGACTTCTTTTTTTTTAATTATTTATTCATTTGAGACAGAGAGATACAGAGTGAGAGAGAGAGAGCAGGAGTAGTGGGGAGAGGTAGAGGAAGAGGGAGAAACAGACTCCCTGCTAAGCAGGGAGCTGGATGCGGGGCTTGATCCCAGGACCTGGAGATCATGACCTGAGCCGAAGGCAGACGCTTAACCATCTGAGCCCCCCAGGCGCCCCTGGACTTCTTTTTTTTAAGATTTTGTTTATTTATTTGAGAAATAGAGAGAGCATTAGAGAGCACAAGCAGGGGGAGGGGCAGAGGGAGAAGCAGACTCCCCGCCAAGCAGGGAGCCCGATGCGGGACTGGATCCCAGGACCCTGGGATCATGACCTGAGCCAAAGGCAGACACTCAACCGACTGAGCCACCAGGTGCCCCCATCACACACTGGACTTCTTAAGACTGATTCTCTTCTTCAACTGAATCTTCTTTATCCAGTTTTCACTATTTAAGGACCAGTAAAACATGGGTTTAATAAAAGTGCTGATTATATAGACCTTCTTAATAAAACTGAGCCTTCTCAGGAGGCAACACATATCATCTAAAACACAGCATAAGTGATGTGTACAAATGCATAACCAAATTCCTATCAAGATTCATGAGACAGCAGCTGAATTCTAAGTTACAAATTTGATACCTAAGAAGAACCTAATTGCTATGTTCAAAGAAACCTTACTATCCTTTGGATTTCCTGGAGTCCCATGTTGGACTTGATCTCCTTTAATCCTTTGGGTTGGGGGTCAGGATGATTGGTTCTGGACAGATTCTGCCTCTGGGGATGGGGGCACTTTGCCATAAGGGGGCAGGAAACATAAAATATCCTGATCCTTAGTTCTTCCAAACAACCCTCTTAGGTGGGGAAAAGATGTTGCCTGTGAAATTTGAAATTAACTCAGAAATTCCAGGGTCATTTGTCAATGGACAAGTCTCCTTAAGAATCCTAAGGGACTGGTCTGATCTGTTTAAACTCCTGAGACCAGGTCAGACTAAGGCAGACCAAAAGAACTGTTTGTTCATCTGCTACAGTTAGTCTCCTGTCAGTAACCAGTGAGAGGTAACCTCTACCTCCCTGATGTTGAGATCCTACTGCATGCCCTGCTATATGGGGTGTGTGTGTATACATGTGTGTGTGGTGTGTAATGAGTGAGAAAAAAAATAAGAACCTCATGTCTAAAATCAATGGATTTAAAATTCAGTGTTTTTCTTTTACAAAAATTGTCAGATCAGGCCAAGATGTATTTTATTGTCTCTGAGAAAAAGATGCTTTTCCAAAAGATTGGCCAAAAAGAATGCAGACACATATATTTTCATAACTACATTAAAAATGCTTAATTATAAATGCTTCAATTGTTGACTAGAAACTATACACACGTATATACATACATATATAGTTGCTTTGGGAAGAAATAAAGAATTTAGAAAATTGAGCTTCTTATTACCTATTCATCCACAGGTAATATATCCTTAAACATAGAAATCACGGTATGTTAGGTCCATTATCACTTTGCTTTGTAATAAGTATGCAAGGCTTTCATGGTCAATTGGTAAACCTATCTTTGCCTTGCCTATGCAGGGGCAATTGAGCTAATATTGAAAATTTCAAATAGATAATTTGTCATAAAGTCATTCTAATTGCAGATATGCCAGGCAGAGGAACAAGTAGCGAAGTAAATATTATGCATTCAATACATCACACCTTTATTTATTTCACAGAGAAGGACTCTGAAATTGTGTGAAATTCTGGCTCTGCTACTTATTAAATAGAGTGATTCTTCAACAAATATTTATTGAGCACCTACCAAGGGCTAGGCACTGTTACAGGCACTGGTGATACAGACATATACAGAACAGATAAAAATCCATATTTTTTCAGATTTAACCATATTAGGGGAGACATACTATACAACATAAATAAGTACTTTGGAGCTGTTAAATGCTACGGAGAAAAATAAAGCAAGGAAGGGGAATTAGCAGGAGAAGGGAAGGGGATATTTTGGATTTAATTAGGATGGCCAGGGAAAATACCACTGAATGGATGACATTTGAGAAAAAAGAATGAAAAGTGTGAGAGAGATGATTATGGGAACATGGGAAGAAAATGTGTTCTGGGCAAATGTATGGAGGCCACGGTGGCTTCAGTAGAAGGAGAGAAGGTAAGAAGAGTCAATCCAAAGCCAGAGGAGAAATGAAGGAGGAGAAGAAAGGTGACTGTACATGGGTATATAAAACAGCAGGATTGCCTTTGACTCGGACTGGCCAGCCCTTGGAGGATTTTCAGCAGCAATGTGATGTGATCTGACTTACATTTTAAGAAGACCATCTGGCAGACAAAATGGATTGCAGGTAAAGCAAGGACCAAAGTAGGCAGACCAGCTTCAAATGCTATTTCAGTAATTCAGACTGGACATGCTGGTGGTGGCAATGGCGGTGGTGAGAAGGAATCAGAGTCCAGATGTAGACTGGTCACAGTGACCTGGCATAATTTTCTGACCGATAATTCAGGGTGTGAGAAAAAGGGAGACTAAATTACCCCCAAGTGTTTGGTTGGGACACATAAAAACACAATGTCACCACTTGCTGTAATAGGGTTATTGATGAAGCAGATCTGGGGGTGAGTTGGTTCAGTTTTGAACATGTTAAATTTGAGTGACTAGAAGTGAGTAAACCGTTGTGTATCTAAGTTTGAAGGTTGCCAGAAAGTTCTGAGCTGGGATGAACACTTGGGAGGTGTCAACCTACAGATGGCGTTTGTATCATGATGCTAGATGAGATCATCAGGTAAATGAATGTGGTCTAAGAAGTGAGCCCTGGTTACTGTCATGTCTTATTTGTGGATCACATTTAATCATTAAAGATACATAATACATATACTCATAGGGTCATATGCATACCAACTCTGTGGACTGTGAGTTAAAAATATTTTCCTTTTCCTTAGCTTTACAAATGTAAATACTAGTTATCAAAACTTAGAACATTTATTGGCATGTTTTGAGATAGAAAAGTTGTTGCATTACTTAATTGTGGGAGATCATGTTTTTGAGAGGGCTTGCTTCCAGAGTTGGCTTACAGGGTCCCATCACCCCTCTGCATTATTCACAGGGAGCTGTGGAAGGTGCTAAAAACTTGGCATTGGGACAAAGCCCTACTGATCAGCAAAGCTTTTGCATAAATAACAGAATTCCAGCAGCAAATGTTTTAAAACAAAGCAATGTCTGATCCTTATTTTATAAAATCAAATCATATTAAAATGTTCCAGCTATGTCATGGTCTATGCTCTGTGCCCTATGCCATCCTGCTCTCTGACAAAATGTGAATTTGAAAGATTATTTCTTAATAAAGGGCAGAAATACACTGAGACTCCCAGGCATGGAAAAGGATTGAGCAGGGATCAATACTAATAATAATCACTTACTAAACATGGAATTATATTAGTTAAATATTAATGGAATAACTTGTTATTGAGGATACATCATGAATGTTCATAGATTTTTGTATGTGCCCATTTGTCCACAAAATCAACCTTGTGAATTTCATTCTATACATGATAAATAGCACATTATAGAGTAGACACTGCGGACTATAGTTTCCTACCACATAGTGGACTACCGCAGAGTACATCAAAACTCTTGCTTCAATCTTTCCCAATCAAAAACACATCCGATCACTCTTCCATCTACTTTTTCATCTCCCCCTTGCTTTTGTCACTGAACTTCTGAATAGATGACTCCACTTTTCTGCTTCTCATCTGCCACCATCGACCTTTAACCTGATGTAGTCTTTCTTATTCCCCGCCCCTCTACTGGAACAGCCTTCTCCAGGCAGACAAGTCAACTTCTCACACGCCAGACCCAGCTGCTTCTTCCCCAGGTGCATCCTCTTCAATTCCACTGCAGCATGTGACACTGTTGAACAGGACCACCTTTTTTAAAGTCTTTTAAAAAATCTTTTGTGGTGAGTAGTGCACTTGTGGTGAGCAGTGAGTGCTGTATTTAAGTGGAGGATCATTCTATTATACACCTGAAACTAGTATTGCAGTGTATGTTAACTAACTGGAATTGAAATAAAGACTTTTAAAAAGTCTTTTGTGCTATACTACTCTCCCGAGGAAGTTCTATAATCGTACCAAACCATCCCCCTACCACCACTCCTCTGGCCACTGATTCCTTCTTGTTTGCCTGCTTATATATCATCCCAAATATCCTATCCTTGAACCTCTTCAAACTTCACTGCACTTTTTCTCTCTGTGAAATGTCATAAGCTCTTCCGGATTGCTCCGTTACCACCTTATGGATGGCTCCTTCCATCCCAGTCACTACCATTTCAGTTGCTTGCCTGTGTCACTGGTCACAGTGAATACCTTGAGAAGAAACCCTGGTTTCCAAATACGGTTAGACAGCTCCACCTAGAGGTATTTTTGGGACTTCCAACTCACATGGCCTTTTCTGTCCATCCTAAAGTCAAAATGTCTCGAGATTTAGCTCCTTCAGTCCCGGGATGGAAACAGAGCTCCAGACTCAAAAACCTGTCAATGCTTTCTCTTGCCTTCTGCATAATACGCATTGGCCTTAGCATGATATTAGGATCCTCTACAATTTGTCCTCAACCTTCCTTTCCTTTGCCTCTCCTCCTCCCCCACCGCCATATAGCCTACAGGGCATTTGCAAAATGAACTGAAGATTTGTGCTTCTCTGTCTTTCTCATGTGGTTTCAAAAAGTGGAGTTATCTTTCTAGAAAGATCCCCCTGTGAAAATCACACTTACCTATCAGGGCTTATCTTTCAGTTACACCTCCTGCAACCTGCTAAGTCAAGATTTATGAAGCTGCGGTTTGTGGTCCCAAAGGACTTGTATGAACATCTAAAACACTTAATTCTACTGTGCCTTAAAACTCTTGTAAGAGTGTCCGTCTCCTCTTTTAGTCCATAAGGACCCTGAGGACAAGTCAAATAGCACCTGGTAGTTAACACAAATTAGATCATCAGTAAATGTTTGATTGATTGAGCCATCAGTGCTTGACATTCACATACTACATTATTATGTAAATTTTAAAGTACCATTATAAATTAAATTTTAATAGAAAGGCAAGAAGAGTACAGATTCTTTGCCTCTTTGGTTAGATTTATTCCTAGGTATCTTATGGTATTGGGTGCAATTGTAAATGGGATCGACTCCTTAATTTCTCTTTCTTCTGTCTTGTTGTTGGTGTATAGGAATGCCACTGATTTCTGTGCATTGATTTTATATCCTGCCACTTTGCTGAATTCCTGTATGAGTTCTAGCAGTTTTAGGGTGGAGTCTTTTCGGTTTTCCACATAAAGTATCACATCATCTGCAAAGGGTGAGAGTTTGACTTCTTCTTTGCCGATTCAGATGACTTTTATTTCTTTTTGTTGTCTGACTGCTGTGGCTAGGACTTCTAATACTATGTTGAATAGCAGTGGTGATAGTGGACATCTCTGCCGTGTTCCTGACCTTAGGGGGAAAGCTCTCAGTTTTTCCCCATTGAGAATGATATTCTCTGTGGGTTTTCATAGATGGCTTTTATGATCTTGAGGTATGTACCCTCTATCCCTATACTCTGAAGATTTTTGATCACGAAAGGATGCTGCACTTTGTCAAATGCTTTTTCTGCATCTATTGAGAGGATGATATGGTTCTTGTTCTTTCCTTTATTAATGTATTGTATCACACTGATTGATGCAGATGTTGAACCAACCTTGCAGCCCAGGAATAAATCCCACTTGGTCATGGTGAATAATCCTTTTAATGTACTGTTGGATCCTATTGGCTAGTATTTCGGTGAGAATTCTTGCATCCATGTTCATCAGGGATATTGGTCTGCAATTCTTTTTGATGGGGTCTTTGTCTGACTTTGGGATCAAGGTAATGCTGGCCTCATAAAATGAGTTTGGAAGTTTTCCTTTCATTTCTATTTTTTGGAACAGTTTCAGAAGAATAGGTATTAATTCTTCTTTAAATGTTTGGTACAATTCCCCTGGGAAGCCCTCTGGCCCTGGGCTCTTGTTTGTTGGGATATTTTTGATGACTGCTTCAATTTCCTTAGTGGTTATGGGTCTGTTCAGATTTTCTATTTCTTCCTGGTTCAATTTTGGTAGTTGATACATCTCTAGGAATGCATCCATTTCTTCCAGATTATCTAATTTGCTGGCATAGGGTTGCTCCTACTATGTTCTTATAATTGTTTGTATTTCTTTGGTGTTGGTTGTGATCTCTCCTCTTTCATTCATGATTTTGTTGATTTGGGTCATTTCTCTTCTCTTTTTGATAAGTCTGGCCAGGGGTTTATCAATCTTGTTAATTCTTTCAAAGAACCAGCTCCTAGTTTTTTTCATCTGTTCTACTGTTCTTTTGATTTCTATTTCATTGATTTCTGCTCTGATTTTTATTAATTCTCTTCTCCTGCTGGGTTTAGGCTTTATTTGCTGCTCTTTCTCCAGCTCCTTTAGGTGTACGGTTAGGTTGTGTATTTGAGACCTTTCTTGTTTCTTGAGAAAGGCCTGTATTGCTATAGACTTTCCTCTTAGGACCGCCTTTGCTGTATCCCAAAGATTTTGAACAGTTGTGTTTTCATTTTCATTTGTTTCCATGAATTTTTTTAATTCTTCTTTAATTTCCTGGTTGACCCATTCATTCTTTAGTAGAATGCTCTTTAGCCTCCATGTATTTGAGTTCTTTCTGACTTCCCTCTTGTGATTAAGTTCTAGTTTCAAAGCATTGTGGTCCGAAAATATGCAGGGAATGATCCTAATCTTTTGGTACTGGTTGAGACCTGATTTTTGACCTAGGATGTGATCTCTTCTGGAGAGTGTTCCATGGGCACTAGAGAAGAATGTTTATTCTGTTGCTTTGGGATGGAATGTTCTGAATATATTTGTGAAGGCCATTTGGTCCAGTGTGTCATTTAAAATCTTTATTTCCTTGTTGATCTTTTGCTTAGATGATCTGTCCATTTCAGTGAGGGGTTGTTAAAGTCCCCTACAATTATTGTATTGTTGTTGATGTGTTTCTTTGCTTTTGTTATTAATTGGCTTATATAATTGGCTGCTCCCCTGTTAGGGGCATAGATATTTATAATTGTTAGATCTTCTTGTTGGATAGACCCTTTAAGTATGATATAGTGTCCTTCCTCATCTCTTATTATAATCTTTGGTTTAAAATCTAATTTGTGTGATATAAGGAGCCAAGCAACTTCTTCCTAGAAACATCATCAAAGGCAAGGGAAGCAAGGGCAAATATGAACTATTGGGACTTCATCAAGATAAAAAACAAAAGAAACAGTCAACAAAACCAAAAGACAACTGACAGAATGGGAGAAGATATTTGCAAATCACATATCAGATAAAGGGCTAGTATCCAAAATCTATAAGAACTTATCACACTCAACACCCAAAGAACAAATAATTCAATCAAGAAATGGGCAGAAGACATGAACAGACATTTTTCCAAAGAAGACATTCAAATGGCCAACAGACACATGAAAAAGTGCTCAACACTGCTCGACATCAGGGAAATCCAAATCAAAACCTCAATGAGATACCACCTCTCACCTGTCAGAATGGCTAAAATTAACAAGTCAGGAAACAAGAGATGTTGGCGAGGATGTGGAGAAAGGGGAACCCTCCTACGCTGTTGGTGGGAAAGGAAGCTGGTGCAGCCACTCTGGAAAATAGTATGGAGGTTCCTCAAAAAGTTGAAAATAGAGCTGACCTATGACCCAGTAATTGCACTACTGGGTATTTACCCCAAAGATACAAATGTAGTGATCCAAAGGGGTATGTGCGCCCCGATGTTTACAGCAGCAATGTCCACAATAGCCAAACCATGGAAAGAGCCAAGATGTCCATCAACAGATGAATGGATAAAGAAGATGTGGTATATATATACAATGGAATATTATGCAGCCATCAAAAAACCCCAAAGTCTGGCCATTTGCAACAACATGGATGGAACCGGAGGGTATTATGCTAAGCGAAAAAAGTCAATCAGAGAAAGACATGTATCATATGACTTCACTGATATGAGGAATTCTTAATCTCATGAAAGAACCTGAGGGTTGCTGGAGTGGTGGGGGGTGGGAGGGATGGGATGGCTGGTTGATAGACATTGGGGAGGGTATGTGCTATGGTAGAGCTGTGAATTGTGTAAGACTGTTTAATCACAGACCTGTACCTCTGAAACAAATAATACATTATATGTTAAAAAAAAAAAAAAAAGAAGATAGTAGGAAGAGAAAAATGAAGGGGGGGAGAATCGGAAGGGGAGACAAACCATGAGAGACTATGGACTCTGAGAAACAAACTGAGGGTTCTAGAGGGGAGGAGGGTGGAGGGATGGGTTAGTCTGGTGATGGGCATTAAAGAGGGCATGTACTGAATGGAGCACTGGGTGTTATACGCAAACAATGAATCATGGAACACTACATCAAAAACTAATGATGTATGGTGACTAACATAACATAATAAAATAAAATAAAGGCAAGAAGATATAATTTAAGAATCATAGGCTTTGGAATCCAAGATGCCTGGACTCCATTTTACTTTGCCACTTCCTACCTTTGCGGCTTTCAGCAAATTGTTTAACTTAATCCATAAAGTGGGACGATTGATTGGTAGTAAACATTATAGATACTCTCTGTGAAGCAACAGCCACCTGCTCCTGCCATATAGTAAGTGTATGATGAATGGTAACAAAATGATTAAAATATCAATTAACAGTGATAACATTTATATGTGACCATTTTGAAAACCTTGGTGTATTCTGAATTTCAACAAAGTAAGGAAGATAAAACCACTGATTGAGAAGTTATAAAGAATTATTTGTGATGAAATGAAATCTTTATTTTTTACTGAGGATTCATAATTTTTCTGCTTCAAATGATTTGAGAATAAAAGTTGCAGGATTAAAGCTTATTGTCGTATTGCAGTAGTGAACACTGTATTAATCTGAACAAATTCTTCAAGGCCAAAAGCATTAGAATAGCAAGACAAATGTGATCTCACAAACAGGCAGGATGTGTGTGGGCAAATGGGAGAAAAATGTATACATGGTACATTCTGTAGGATTTTCTTAGATTTTCTTGACTTAGCCAAAACAAAGAACTATAAAGATCCACCTGTGTGGATGAAGGTACTTGCTTTTAAACACTTTAAGAATGTAACCCCAGCTATAAGTGAGTAGGTATAAATGGTTAATATCCCAGTGCCAATACTATTCATGGGCAAATTGCCCCATGATATTTATCCCTCTCTCCTTGGCTCCTTCTGAAATTTGGCCTACGTGTCTGTAGAATTTTCTGAATAATGTATATCTCACTATTATTTAGTGAATTGAATCTGGTTCATAAACATTCCTCAATTACCAGACATCCAACTGTTTTCATCAAACTTAATTTCTTATTCCAATTAACCATTACTTCAATTTTTCTCTTTTTTTAAGATTTTATTTTTTTATTTATTTGACAGATAGAGAGAGGAAGAGAGAGCACAAGCAGGGGGAGGGAGAGGGAAAAGCAGGCTTCCCGCCGAGCAAGGAGCCTGATGCGGGACTCGATCCCAGGACCCTGGGACCATGACCAGAGCTGAAGGCAGATGCTTAAACAACTGAGCCACCCAGGAGCTCCTCAATTTTTCAATTTATGATCCGACACATTAACATACACATACATACATAATTCTTATTCATCTAGGTTCTTATTCATCTCCCAAACCTACCCTACATAAATATGGTGCATATATATGTATTATATATATTATATAAGCATATAATTTTAAAACAATAAAGGAAACCATATTGGCTTTACAATGCTATTATTGTTAACAAATAGAGATTGCTTGGAAATTTCTGGACATATATATTTTACTGTATGATCGAAGTACCATCATAATTAGTGGGCAAAGAGAGATAATATCTGGTAATTACTCTAAATCTGGTAATTATTGTTAAAATGTATAAGTCAATAAAACTTATTTATAAGTATTGTAAGTCATACATGAGATTGACCTAGGAGGGTCCTTTATTCTTGTACTTTACAAAGTAATCTATCCAGATAAAAATAGCTTCATTTTACTTAGCTTATTAAACTCTTTTTTGTTTTTATAAAATTCTATGGTGCATACTGAAAGCCAAACATCTGTGAGAACCAGATAGAAAAATGGCAAATTTAATAACAATCTAAACTATGTAAATATATGTATTATACTTCTTATATGCTTACATTCTTATATAAGCCGTATAGAATGCAACTAACTCAAGTAAGCTTATGTGTCATTATTTTCTTCTTTATTCTAAAAAAAACACTCAATGTCTTCCTATGATAAAATGAAAAATTACAGAAAAGAAAAATGCAATGATATTGGAAATAAGCACATTCTGAAAGCCAATTTGTCATTGTTTTATGACATATATTTATCTTCATATACACAAGAGCACCTAGCATAGCACTTTGCTTATAACAGGTACTCAGTAAATGTTTGTTAAATGTTGAATATATTTTGCTCTGGGAGAGAGCCTAAAGTACTGCTCTAGAAATACTTGCCTCATCAGTAATAACCCAACCTTCACTAAGCATGACTTTGATTGGTGTGGGGCAGCCTCTTTGAAAAGCAATCTACTGAAATTTATACAGGATAAAAATTTACTGGACATGAAAAATATATTCCAAGGGAAAAAATTATATTCCTAAAACCAATGAAAAAAATATATATCTTTTTCAAATGCACATGCATATACATATAAACACAAATAATAAACCTACATTGGAACAATCACACATGATATCTCTTATCCCAGAAAAGATTTATGTGATTAAAACATGGAACGACATTGAAATCATTCAAATATTACCACAAGATAATTCCCAAAATGTGTTCAATCTATCCCACCTTTATAGCAGCCTTGTGGTTTGGGTGGGATTAATCTCAACCTTAATTGGGGGATGAGTCCTGACTGATTTAAGGGAACCCTCCTTGGCGCAGTGATTGTCTGAAGAACATGTAATATAAACCCATATGCATGGCTTTCTGCTGTCCACAGTATAATAATCATGGACATATGACCTAACAGGTTTTAACCAAAAGACTGCCCAGGCTTTTTGTATGATTATTGAGGGAAAAAAAGGAATTATTGTTCCTTGGACATGAAGAAGAAAAGAACCACTGGAGATTCTGGAAGCCATCTTGCTATTATAATAAAACCATCTTGGAAAAGAATCAACTACTTGACAGAGGTAGCGGAGGAGAGAACCAACAGAATCACAGAGAAATGAAGCTACAGTGTGATGACAGTGTGATTATCCAATCCGAGGTCTCACTAAAAATACCTTGTTATTACTCAACCCTAGGGTAAATACCAGGGCCCCAAAATAATGCAATAAATAGAAGCTTAAAGTGACACAGTCCCCTGAAATGACATTTTCTCCAATGTCAATCTCAGGTATAATCATGAAGGTAACTATTAAGTTAGACTTTTAAGGAGCACAAGGGAGAATAGCCAGGAACTTTCAGTGCAGAATATGATATACGTTTGTTTCCATTCTTTCTTTTTACACTTTTTTTTTTTTTCATCAGGAAATCTCGTTCCCTTTCAACTTCTTATTTAGGGGTACTGGACTTCAACCTTTATTTTTCTTCACTTAATCACAGTCCATCAGATCATGAAGTACCACATCACAATCTGATTGAAAAGGACTGCAGGTCACCCAAATATCCTGATCTTGGAATGAGACATCATCACTGAAAATGTTTTAGATGCTCTTGTTTCAAGGATGTTATTTGGGTGCTTTTTAAAGTGAATATATATGCTAAGGAGGGTGTGTAGCAATGTTGGATATTCAAAGAGTAGGACTGCAGTAGACGTTTCAATTGCCTGCCTCATTTCCTTTCTACCACTCCCCATAGAGCAGCCTGGTGTTTGGAATACGATAAAACTTACCCTCAGTTCTAGATGTGAGCTTGGTTTTTGTGCAAGTCACCTTTGATAATTCTATCCCCTTTGCTACAGTGATATGCTCAGGGCAGGTACATGATCTAAGAGGTTCAAATCAGAAAGAACCTCACACCTTTTGTTTGAAACTTGGGGAAAGATAAACTATTCATACCTGGCTGGGAACAAGAAAACAAGAGTTTCCAAGAGCTGCTGAGAGAAGCCAGCCTATATTAATCTTACAAGCTGTGGAAGATAGGGCTGAAAATTTAACAGAGAAACAGAGACCCATCCCTGACTCCATGATAAAATTCGACTAAACCCTTTAGGAAACCTTGAACTTATTACTTACTGAGTCAATAAATGTTTTGTGGCTTAAGTAGGTCTGAAACCAAGAGCATCCTAAATAACACAGGATATAATATACTTTAATGTTCTTCATCAACTTAATAAATCTTTAAATAACCAACAATCATTTTAACATGTAATCATGGCATCTTCAGTGTCAAATGTTCTGATTTCAAATTCAATGCTCAATTGCTCAGTTCACCAAATCTAGTTAATTGCTACAACTCAAAGAGCATTATCATTAATGGCACTGATGCTATTATCAATAAAATGGAGATAATTTGAAATGGTTCGCTTATTCATCAAATGAAAATTTTTAGAAAGGATGTATTATTTTATCATAATCAGGGTGCCAAATGGGAATTTAATGCACCATTTTTTTCACAAGCTGGCTATAAATTGGAATCTTTAAAATTCTGTCCCTCTTCCTCTCCCCCCCCCCCACTCTCCCTCTCTCCCTTTCACTCCCCCACTTTCTCAACTAAGGCAATAGCAATATCATCTGAATCTCTTCCAAAGAAAGCAGATTATTGAAATCAACAGCTGAGAAATTTCAGAGCCATCATTCTTCCTCATTACCAGTTGCCCAAACTTCACCCTTCATTTTTTTTAAATTCCTTTTTTTTTTAAGATTTTATCCATTCATTTGACAGAGAGAGAGGCAGCGAGAGAGGGAACACAAGCAAGGGGAGTGTGAGAGGGAGAAGCAGGCTTCCCGCGGAGCAGGGAGCCTGATGCGGGGCTCGATCCCAGGACCCTGGGATCATGATCTGAGCTGAAGGCAGATGCTTAATGACTGAGCCACCCAGGCCCCCTCACCCTTCATTTTTTTAAAGTTGCCTTTATTTTACCTCTTTATTTTCAGGTTGGCGAATTTGTGGTATCTGTCGTTTAATTGTTTATATATTCATTCACGTTTAGTAAATAACAAAGAATGTGTGTTTGTGAAAACATAACCTTTATTCACTAACTATAACTCTTTATTGTGTCAGTTTATCCTAGGGGTTAATAAGATAAATTCTGGAGTCAAACATTGTGCGTTCAAATCCTGGTCCAGCCACTTTTCATCTACATGACTGGGTAGATTTCTTAAACCGTCTGTTTATTAATATCCTCATGAGTAAGGTGGATATAACAAAAGAATCCTCTTCACAGGGCTGCTATGCAGATTGAGTTAATGCATGAAGAGGATTTAGAGTAATGCTTGGCACATAATGGTATTTAATCAGTGTTATCAATTGTGGGGCTATTATTCATCATTATAGACATCTAAGAACGTTAAGATCAATACTTGGGAAGGATCTTAGGCTAATACAATGGTTAGAAGCCTAGGAATTCAAAAACTGGTGTTTAGTCCATTTCTACTGCTTTCTAAATGTGTTGCTTTAGTCAAATCATTCAATATGTTCTCAGGTTCCTAGAAAATTCCATCTACTACCTCACAAGTTCAGTGGTGGACAAAAGGACACAACGCATGTAAAAGGGATATAAACATGTTATAAAACAATTCTGTTGACACATAAGGAGATTATATATTCTGCAGCTGAATTGATAGAATTCCTTTCACCACCTCTTCTGGGAAGGGTTCAACTCCCCTTCCATGAACACACAATTTTTAGTTGGAACAGAAAACCTTCTTCCTGCTTCTCAATCTACTAGATTTTAGATATGGACAGTATAACATGAAGCAATTATCTAATGTAGCATAGGAAGGAAAAATTCACCTGGCTTCTCTAGTCCTCAGAATCCTAGCATATCTCATTTTTGTTGGGGGCATTTTACTCTTTGGGGACAACAAACTCCTTTGAGAATATGATGAAAATTGTAGATCCTTTACTCCAAGAATAGATGACACACACATACAAAAACATTTGAAAAGGGTGTTAACAGAGTAATGGACACCACTATGTATACTTCAAGAACTCTTAGGGTCTTACGAACTCTAATGATTCTTACGTCCTTTTGTCTTTAGTAATCTGCAGTGACCTATCGTTCTATGTCCAGTTAAAATCTACAACCTTCAGTAGTCAGTTATGTTAACCAACTCCTTTAAAAAAACTACTGTCTAACAACACAATCACAAATGTAGCGTACTATAATAACCTCTGGTTACAATTTTTTTAAGGATTTTATTTTTAAGTGGTGCCTGGGTGGCTCAGTAGATTGAGCATCTGACTCTTGGTTTCAGCCCAGGTCATGATCTCAGGGTTATAGGGTTGAGCCCAAGTCGGGCTCTGCACTCAGCGGGGAGTTTGCCTGAGATTCTCTCTCTCCCTCCACCCCTCCCCCCACTTGTGCACCTCCCCTCTCTCTCAAAATAAACAAATAAGTGAATCAATTAATCAATCAATAAATCTTTAAAAAAAGAAAAAAAAAGATTTTATTTTTAAGTAATCTCTACACCCAATGTGGGGCTTGAACTCACAACCTTGAGATCAAGAGTCGCAGGTTCCACTGACTGAGCCAGCCAGGTGCCCCATTATGGTTACATTTTTAAAGATTTTTTTTTTTTTATTTGACAGAGAGAGACACAGCGAGAGAGGGAACACAAGCAGGGGGAGTGGGAGAGGGAGAAGCAGGCTCCCCGCAGAGCAGGGAGCCCGATGCGGGGCTCGATCCCAGGACCCTGGGATCATGACCTGAGCCGAAGGCAGTCGCTTAACCAACTGAGCCACCCAGGCACCCTATGGTTACATTTTTAATGTGGAACTATATAGTGCCCTATTTTCCATATTACTAGCATTTATATGCAATTTTCAATTAAAAACTAATTTCTTGTTTTCAGTACTGCTTGTTGAATTGTGACTTTTGAATATTAGGTCACTAATTATTTTCTTTTCCTGCTTTCCAGGAAATATATTTGCATATATACTTAAAACATGCAAATTCATTGAAGAAAACAAGAAAAAAATGGAAAATTCAAAGAATTTAAGCCTTCCTATAAAAAAACAATGTGAAACAATTTATTGTAAAATATTTTGGAGGTTACTGCCTTTATTGTAAATATATATATAAATGTAGAGCACACAAATACAGTTTATTTTTTCAAACAACTCATAATGTTGTCCCACCTACATTTTTACTCATATAATATATTGTAAACATTTCCCAGTGCCATTAAACTTTCTTTTATTACTTGGCTCTTAGTGGCTCTATGGTACTGTACCATGTGGATATATAATAATTTATTTAAAGAAACTAATGGAGGGTTTTCAAAGATGCAAATTTTCACAGAAAGCACATCAATTCCATAACAAAAACAAATATAAATAAAAAAGACCTAAGGAATTAATGAGTAAACTACCTTTCTTTCCCTATGTCTCATTTGAACACTATTCGGTAATCTCATAATTAAAACTGAAATGAAAGAATTACATAAGCATCAGGTATTTTCTTTGCTTCTATCTCTTAAATTTACAAAACTCCATTAAAACTAATGAATTCCAACCACTACAGAGAAAAAAAAAAGACCAACCTTTATAAAAAGTTACTATAAAAATCCTCCATGAATAAAAAATAGTATCTACCAGGTTTATCCTGTGATCATATTTATAACTATTAGCTCAGTGAATTCTTAGTTAGTATGAGGCAAGTATTATTTTTAAGCCACCTTTTTAAGTGAGTACAATTTCAGTAATATATCCTAATTCACACAATCAGTGAGTAGCAGAACCGGAAGGAGAAGCCACTAGCAGTCAGACTGACTAGCAATTGTATGTGTGTTTAGGAAATTTTAATCTCATGAAATTAAAGGTCAGCTACTTAAGCCAGTATAAGTGCATGAGTACATGTTCTATACAGGAGAGATATGTCTCCACCTATTAAATGAGAACAAATATGAACATTTAATTGCTATCTCTCTTTCTTACCTGCCCTCACAACCAGTCAACATAAAATCATCCACCTTGTCATTCTGATGAAGAATTGCAATAAGTAACTGGCCAGGGTAGCTTGACCCACCGTCCACTGCCAAACTTGGAAATAAAATGTATCTTTCTTTAAATTAAAGTTTGGATGTGGTCCTTATTTCATTATAAAATGTAATCACACTGACATTCTAATTAATACTTTTCCAGTAAAATGTGTGAGTGTATTTTTATTTATTTATTTATTTAATATATATTTACTATTCATTCATTTACTGCATTAGTAATTTTTTAGTATGTTTTCTAGACTCTGAGTCCTTTCTCTCTTGGAGTTTTCATTCATTAGGGGAAAACAACTTACAAATAAAGACATAGCATAAAACCAGTTGATAAATGCTATGAGGAAAACACAAAACCTTGGAAAGAGGAAAGAGCAATAGTGGTGGTATTTTAAATAGGAGAGTGAAGAAAGTCCTCTTTGAGGCCCAAGTAAGCTTAGGAAGCAAGCTGCATGAATATCTGAAAAAGAGCCTTCCAGGGAAAGAGAAACACATGTTAAGTACCTGAGATGGAAGCGTGTTTTGTCTATTAGAAGCAAGGCTAGCAGGCCAGTGCATCTGGAGCTGAGTGATGGGGACAAGGATAGGGAACAAAGTAGGCTACACAGGGAAGAGATCACATAGGGATTTTTCATTTTCTTCTGGGTGTAAAGTGAAACTGTTCCAGGATCAAAGTTACTCCAAACGTCTTCTCTACTTACTAAATATGTAAATTCCTTATGAGCAGCAATGTAGCTATATGTGTTCCCCATGCTTGGTTCATTGTTACAACTGTTCAACATGATTCATAGATTAGGATCATAGGTTCCTAGCTTACAAAAAAGCCAAAAGTCATCTTGGATAGCTATGTGGTTCCTGCACATAGTCGGTGAATAGGTTAATGGACCATGTATCCAATGACTGATTCCCTTTTACGAGCAGTGTCATAATCTGGTCTGTGCCTAAGCACTTCTTCCAACAGAGAGCTCATCATCCTCCAAAACCTTCTCCTGCAACATTGGGTATTTATTTTTTTATTTTAATTTATTTGAGAGAGAGAGAGAGAGGGAGTACAAGCGTGGAGAGGGGCAGATGGAGAGAGAGAAACAGAGAATCTCAAGCAGACTCTGCACTGAGCGTGGAGCCCGATGCTGGGCTTGATCTCACAACCATGAGATCATGACCTGAGCCGAAACCAAGAGTTGGACACTTAACGGATTGAGTGTCCCTAACATTGGGTATTTCCAGTAGAAAGTCAAGTAATAGGTAAAAATCATGTATATGCTCCCATAAATTTTAGCAAGTTAAATGACTTTATTTTTTAGAGTTTAAATTAACATTTTAGACTTGAAGAATTCACATCACTAAGCCAATTTCTTAAGAACATGGTCATATTTTATTTCCTATTTGTTTTTGCCTGTTGCTGTTTGTACAAATCATTGCATAGATGTTGTAGCAGTTACAAACAATGCTCAGCTCATGCTCATTTCCAGCTCTCCACATTTGAGACATGTAATATGAATACACTGTCTTGTGTTCTGTAAACGGGTGAGGGCATATGACTAGTTTTGGCCAGTGAGTTGTGAGCTGAAGTAGCATATCACTTCCTGTCCAAGCATTTAATTGCCAGTCAAAGAAATTCCAAAGCTTATTTTCCCTTTGCACAGTGACCAGAAATATTCTAGATGTGGTTGTTTCAGCAGGCTGGGTCACTGAATGACCACAGTGAATAGAGGCCCTTGGCTGACCCATAATGCACATGTGGTTTTAGCAAGTTTCTTGAAGGTACTGAAGTTTGACAACCTCATCTAGACTAACTGATAGAGATGACAATAAATATTGTTCTGTGGCTACTAATACATTCCAACAGCGATCTTTAGCCAGCATATTGTGATACATTAGTAAATCTCCAAACCAGAATTGGGTTGTCCTAGTAAGCAACTTCAGTGTTCCTAGTACATAATAATTACTCAATAATTGTTATTGAATGAAGGAATGAACATAACTATTCATCTAACAGGAGGCTATTTAGACTGAGTATCTCAAATTTTCAAGGGCCATTGAGTAATATGGCTTATTTCTTTAAAACTCAAGTGGGTAAAAATGCAGTTACTAAGCTGTTAAAATTCCAATGAAAAAAATTAGCACCACAGAAGCAAAAACAAAATGTTATTTCACATACACAAGCCAGTAATTAAATCTGAAGTTATTCACCTCACTAAACTATAAGATTTTGAATAAGAACAACAAAATACCATAAAAATCTTTTCTACCTGAAGGAAAGACTGAAACAACAACAACAACAACAACAAAAAACGTTTAACAAAATAGACTGTTGCTCTTTTTCAAATACAACTGGACTGAGAATGTGGTTTTTTCTTCCCAAGTCATCCATTGTGAGCTTTCACATGAATATTATCCGAGAAGGCAGAACTATTTGTTCCAGGGACTTGGGGAGAGGAGATAACTGGATTTGATAAACAACAACCTAAATTAAATATGCACCAGATATTTTCTTTGACTTCTTTCTACCTCCTTAAATTTTGGCATATTCTATTAAGGCTAAAGGGATCTACAAAAAAAACTACCAAGAGGGTAAAATGACAATTATATATATATATACTCATAATGTGTATCATGATTTGGAGTCCTAGTTATGGGGATAGGACTAAGGAAGTGGGTATATAAAGGTGGGAGTTGTTGGAGAGAGCCCATATACCTAACTTAG
Organism: Mirounga leonina; assembly: GCF_011800145.1. Classification (NCBI taxonomy): domain Eukaryota; kingdom Metazoa; phylum Chordata; class Mammalia; order Carnivora; family Phocidae; genus Mirounga; species Mirounga leonina. Next base: position 17,708,943 of record NW_023270158.1, read on the forward strand.
AACATACACACTATATAAGTGTTCGATATTATTGGCAGTAATGTGTACTTGTATGTGTATAAACATGTACATACATACATACATACATTTATTTATTTATATAATGTATAATTCTATTTCATACACTATTTACAACATTCTCTATTACCTAACCATATATGAAGGCTAACTTTACAAGATGGCAATAAATATACCTCTATAGCATGAATTTTAAAGGTTTCATGATATCACATTAAATATATTTACCACAAGCTTTACCAATCCAGAGTAATGAATATTTAGGTCTTATCTATAATAAAGGTAATATATGACAAGCCCATAGCTAACAACATACTCAACTCCAAGATCAGAAATGAGACAAGGATGCCCACTCTCACTAATTTCATCCAGCATAGTTTTGGAAGTCCTAGCCAGATGAATTAGGCAAGAAAAACAAATAAAAGGTATCCAGAATGGAAAGGAAGAAGTAAAACTGTCACTATGTGCACATGGCATGATATTATGTATAGAAAACCCTAAAGACTCCACCAAAAACCTGTTAGAACTAATATGTGAATTCAGTGCAGTTCAGAATATAAATTGATATAAAAAAATCTGTTGGGTTTCTATACAATAACAAGCTATCAGAAAGAGCAATCAAGAAAACAATCCCATTTATACTCACATCAAAGAGAATAAAATACTTATGAATAAATTTAATCAAGGAGGTGAAAGACCTGTACATTGAAAACTATGACACTGATGAAAGAAACTGAAGATGGAAAGATATTCTGTGCTTAATGACTGCAAGTATTAATATTGTTAAAATGTCGATACTATCCAAGGCAATCTACAGATTCAATGTAATGCCTATCAAAATTCCAATGGCATTTTTTCACAGAAATAAAACAAACAATCCTAAAATTTGTATGGAACCATAAACTTTCACTTAAAAAAAAAGTTTAATGATTTCTTACTTACATCATTGCACTTGTCAGATTAAAGCCCCTAGGTAAATTTCTAGAGGTATGAATGCTGGTCTCTGATTATACATATTTAGAACTTTGTGATTTATTTAAGAAATTATGCTCCAGAAATATAACATTGATTGATTCTGTCATAAGTCCTTTCTTAACTCATGAGATACCCTGTTCCTTTCTGCTCTAGAAAACTGTGGATACTACCACCCTTCCAATCTGCCTATCTGGTAGGGAAAAATGACTTTATTATTTAAAATTGTGTATCTTTCATTACTAGTTAGGTGGAATGTCTTTTTATATCCCCCCAGATATACTGGCTTTTTTTCTTTTGTCATTTTCTGGTTCGTGTTCCTTGTAAATTTTCCTATTGGGGTGTTCTTTTCTTTATTGATTTACTGGAGTTACGTATACATGAAGACTATTAAAATTTTGTATATTATAAATGTTACAAATAATTTCCTAACTCATTATTTGACTTTTTACTTTATGATCTTTCCCATATAAATTTTAACCAATACATGATACAACAAGAATTGCCTTACTAAATACTTCACCCGCTCAATAAATAATTGTTACAATCACAGACTATGATGCAATAGGAATATTAAGATTTTTAAGAGCTTAATACTTTCTTTCACATTAATTCCTGGCTTCTAGGATCAAGTGGGCAATGAACAATTAATAGATTAATGGTAATACTACAGTGCTTCTGGCATACTTGTCCTTGAACTATTTGAGGTACCAAAAAGTTAAAAAGCCTCTAACCGCCTAACTTACATGAAATCTAAATGATGAAACAGAAGTAAAAGAATCCATGGGCACATCTTATTTCTAATTCCATTAATGATCCAAAATTCCTCTTGAAATGACTTTTTGAGGTATTATAAAGTAAAATTTAATGTTTCAGAAAGAGAACTACGTATCTTAGGGAGCAGATAATTGCCACTGGATTTAGCAATCTGACCCACAATATAGAAATTTCTAATTAAAGTCCACTTTATATAATGCTAATCTTTCAGCCAAAAATTTCCTTGGGACATGTTATAATGAAGATAAAACGTACTAAGATTTTAAATTAACCAGAATCCCAGAGAAACCTAATAAACATTTTCATAAATGTTCACTATAAGTAAATTTTATTGTGAAGTAATCCTATTGTTATATATAGCTCTCATGATAGGCATCATTACACCATGAATAACTGAACTAATAGAAATAAATATTTAAAATACTAATCTTCTAAATCTGGATTTGATATAGGTAAAAGAGGAACATGACTTTCTGTAACTGCATCAGCAGGAAGATGATCTGAAAATAACGAGTCACATAACAATACTGTCAATTCATCATTAATCTTTTCAAAGATAGTTTTTCCCCAAGGGTTTAATTTACCACATTTAAAAAAAATCTTTTTCTTTACATATAGAAGCTTAAGGGAGTAAAGTTTTAGTTAAAATAAAACATTTGCCAGTAGATTTGAGACCCAATGACTGGATTTACCACACACTATATTGCTCTGCAATTTTGATAAGTTGACATTCCTTAACTTAACATTATTCTGTTTTTGCACTGATATTATTCCTAGGCAAAGAGCACAAACCAATATGCAAGGAAATGTTCTGACAGAATTCTGTAGTGGGATTCATAATTATACATGGGTGTCTGCTAATTATGTATTTCAGTAAATGCATCCATATAAAATAAGTTTCCAAAGTTATCATACATAATTTTGATGTTACCACACTCATTGTATGGTTTCATTTAAAAGGAGGGTTAATACATCATTTAGTTAAGGAATAACTATCAAAATATTAAAATACTTTCTGAAAACAAAATAGTTATAAACAATAAAATCAATGAAAAACAGAAAATCAAATTACTTAATGAATGTAAAAACTAGAGGTTGTTGTACAGAAAATGTGGTGAATTTGCTTAAAATACAAGACAGAAAAAAGCAGTCAATCCCATTTACAATTGCACCCAAAACCATAGGATACCTAGGAATAAATCTAACCAAAGAGGCAAAGAATCTGTACTCAGAAAACTATAAAATACTCATGGAAGAAACTGAGGAAGACACAAAGAAATGGAAACACATTCCACGCTCATGGATTGGGAGAACAAATATTGTGAAGATGTCAATGCTACCCAGAGCAATCTACACATTTAATGCAATCCTTATCAAAATACCATCCACTTTTTTCAAAGAAATGGAACAAATAATCCTAAAATTTGTATGGAACCAGAAAAGACCCTGAATAGCCAGAGGAATGTTGAGAAAGAAAAGCAAAGCTGGTGACATCACAATTCCAGACTTCCAGCTCTATTACAAAGCTGTCATACTACATACATACTACAAGACAGTATGGTACTGGCACAAAAACAGACACATAGATCAATGGAACAGAACAGAGAGCCGAGAAATGGACCCTCAACTCTATGGTCAACTAATCTTCGACAAAGCAGGAAAGAATGTCCAATGGAAAAAAGACAGTCTCTTCAACAAATGGTGTTGGGAAAATTGGACAGCCACATGCAGAAGAATGAAACTGGACCATTTCCTTACACCACGCACAAAAATAGACTCAAAATGGATGAAAGACCTAAATGTGAGACAGGAGTCCATCAAAATCCTAAAGGAGAACACAGGCAGCAACCTCTTCGACCTCAGGTGCAGCAACTTCTTCCTAGAAACATCGCCAAAGGCAAGGGAAGCAAGGGCAAAAATGAACTATTGGGACTTCATCAAGATAAAAAGCTTTTGCAAAGCAAAGGAAACAGTCAACAAAACCAAAAGACAACCGACAGAATGGGAGAAGATATTTGCAAATGACATATCAGATAAAGGGCTAGTATCCAAAATCTATAAAGAACTCATCAAACTCAACAGCCAAAGAACAAAGAATCCAATCAAGAAATGGGCAGAAGACATGAACAGACATTTTTCCAAAGAAGACATCCAAATGGCCAACAGACACATGAAAAAGTGCTCAATATCGCTCGGCATCAGGGAAATCCAAATCAAAACCTCAATGAGATACCACCTCACACCAGTCAGAATGGCTAAAATTAACAAGTCAGGAAATGACAGATGTTGGCGGGGATGCAGAGAAAGGGGAACCCTCCTACACTGTTGGTGGGAATGCAAGCTGGTGCAGCCACTCTGGAAAACTGTATGGAGGTTCCTCAAAAAGTTGAAAATAGAGCTACCCTATGATCCAGCAATTGCACTACTGGGTATTTACCCCAAAGATACAAAAGTAGGGATCCGAAGGGCTACGTGCACCCCGATGTTTATAGCAGCAATGTCCACAATAGCCAAACTGTGGAAAGAGCCAAGATGTCCATGGACAGATGAATGGCTAAAGAAGAAGTGGTATATATATACAATGAAATATTATGCAGCCATCAAAAGGAATGAGATCTTGCCATTTGCAACCATGTGGATGGAACTGGAGGGTATTATGTTGAGTGAAATAAGTCAAACAGAGAAAGACATGTATCATATGATCTCACTGATATGAGGAATTCTTAATCGCAGGAAACAAACTGAGTGTTGTTGGAGTGGGGGGTGGGGTGGGAGGGATGGGGTGACTGGGTGATGGACACTGGGGAGGGTGTGTGCTCTGGTAAGCGCTGTGAATTGTGCAAGACTGTTGAATCTCAGATCTGTACCTCTGAAACAAATAATGCAATATATGTTAAGAAAAAAAAAAGAAGAAGAAGAAGGTAGCGGGAGGGGAAGAATGAAGTGGGGGAAATCGGAGGGGTAGACGAACCATGAGAGACGATAGACTCTGAAAAACAAACTGAGGGTTCTAGAGGGGAGGGGGGTGGGAGGATGGGTTAGCCTGGTGGTGGGTATTGAGGAGGGCACATTCTGCATGGAGCACTGGGTGTTGTGCACAAACAATGAATCATGGAACACTTCATCTAAAACTAATGATGTAATGTATGGGGATTAACATAAGAAAAAAATAAATAAAAAAGATAAAGAGCTTTTGCACAGCAAAAGAAACAGTCAACAAAACCAAAAGACAACTGACAGAATGGGAGAAGATATTTGCAAATGACATTTCAGATAAAGGGCTAGTATCCAAAATCTATAAAGAACTTCTCAAACTCAACACCCAAAGAACAAAGAATCCAATCAAGAAATGGGAAGAAGACATGAGCAGACATTTTTCCAAAGAAGACATCCAAATGGCCAACAGACACATGAAAAAGGGCTCAACATCGCTCGGCCTCAGGGAAATCCAAATCAAAACCTCAATGAGATACCACCTCACACCAGTCAGAATGGCTAAAATTAACAAGTCAGGAAACGACAGATGTTGGCCGGGATGTGGAGAAAGGGGAACCCTCTTACACTGTTGGTGGGAATGTAAGCTGGTGCAGCCACTCTGGAAAACTGTATGGAGGTTCCTCAAAAAGTTGAAAATAGAGCTGCCCTACGACCCAGCAATTGCACTACTAGGTATTTACCCCGAAGATACAAATGCAGTGATCCGAAGGGGTACCTGCACCCCAATGTTTAGAGCAGCAATGTCCACAATAGCCAAAATATGGAAAGAGACAAGATGTCCATCGACAGATGAATGGCTAAAGAAGAGGTGGTATATATATATACAATGGAATATTATGTAGCCATCAAAAGGAATGAAATCTTGCCACTTGCAATGACATGGATGGATCTGGAGGGTATTATGCTGAGTGAAATAAGTCAGTCAGAGAAAGACATGTATCATATGATCTCACTGATATGAGGACTTCTTAATCTCAGGAAAGAAACTGGGGGTTGCTGGAGTGGTGGGGGGTGGGAGGGATGAGGTGGCTGGGTGATAGACATTGGGGAGGGTATGTGCTATGGTGAGCGCTGTGAATTGTATAAGACTGTTGAATCACAGACCTGTACCTCTGAAACAAATAATACATTATATGTTAAAAAAAGAGAAGGGGCGCCTGGGTGGCTCAGTCGGTTAAGCGGCTGCCTTCGGCTCAGGTCATGATCCCAGGGTCCTGGGATCGAGTCCCGCATCGGGCTCCCTGCTCTGCAGGGAGCCTGCTTCTCCCTCTCCATCCGCTTGCTTCTCTACTTGTGCTCTCTCTCTATCTCTCTGTCAAATAAATAAATAAAATCTTTAAAAAAAAAAGAAGAAGAAGATAGTAGGAAGGGAAAAATGAAGGGGGGAAATCGGAGGGGGAGACGGACCATCAGAGACTATGGACGCTGAGAAACAAACTGAGGGTTCTAGAGGGGAGGGAGGTGGGGGGATGGGTTAGCCTGGTGATGGGTATTAAGGAGGGCACATATTGAATGGAGCACTGGGTGTTATATGTAAACAATGAATCATGGAACACTACATCAAAAACTAATGATGTAATGTATGGTGATTAACATAATAAAATTTTAAAAAAATAAAGAGAAAGGAAAAAATACTTTTAATCCTATGATATAAATCATACTGAATAGATTTCAGGATACCAGGTCCTAGATCCAGTGTTTGAAATTTCACTTGGGTTGGAAAGCAATTGATCACCATTGCAGAATTTACTCTGTGACACTTAGGGGCAAGACACTCTCAACCTTCTGAGTTAATCAGGAACCTGGATATCTGAAGATCTGTTCAAGTCTACTTAAAACAAGCACAGACACCAGTAAATTGAGTATACTCATTCCTGAACACCTGTTAGGCACCATGCTGGCTACTTTTCACAATTGATCACTATTCCACATAAGAATTTCATAAATTGTGGCAGACAGTATTTTTCAAGATGGATACAACAAAAGCTTTCACCCTACATACTCTTAAAACTATAACAGTGATGGGGCAACCTGGGTGGTACAGTCAGTTAGGTGAATGACTCTTGGTTTCGGCTCAGGCCCTGATCTCAGGGTCTTGAGATCGAGCTCCAGGTCAGGCTCCACATGCAGTGCAGAGTCTGTTTAAGTTTCTCTCTCCCTCTGCTCCTCTCCCCCCCTCCCACACACCCACCCTCCCTTCTCTCTCTCAAATAAATAAATAAATAACAGTGATACTTCTCCGTCATGAGTTCGATTTATTTCCTGTCCCCTTGAATATGGGTGGACCTGTGATCCCAGAGCAAATTACACTATGTGACTTCCAAGACACAAAGGATGCTACAGCTTCCATGTGGTGCTCTTTAGATCACTTGCTCTTGGGCGCCTGGGTGGCTCAGTTGGTTAAGCGACTGCCTTCGGCTCAGGTCATGATCCTGGAGTCCCAGGATCGAGTCCCGCATCGGGCTCCCTGCTCGGCAGGGAGTCTGCTTCTCCCTCTGACCTTCCTCCCTCTCATGGTCTCTGTCTCTCATTCTCTCTCTCTCAAATAGATCACTTGCTCTTGGAACTCAGGCAACATTCTATGAAAGGCCACAAATACACCTGGAGAGGCCACATGTAGGTATTCCGGCCAATGGCCCTGGATGAAGTTCCAGCACTACCCACCGGACATAGGAGTGAAGAAGCCTTAGCAATGACTCCAGCCTTTGTTACTGTCTTATTTCAACAGCATGAGAAGCCCCAGGCCCAGTTAACTCACAGAATCACGAGACATCATGGCAAAAATGACTGTTATTTTTGTAAGCTCTTAAATTTTGAAGTGACTTGCTACATGGCAATAACTGGTGAATAAGATAAGCATGACTATATTACACAGGGGAGTTAAGAGACAAACATCTGTATCACACAGCAAGTAAGAAGATGAATCAAAATTTTAACACACTTATGACATCATGCTTCCTCAAAGATATGTTTTATTTGTAAAAATGTATTAAAATAAATGTTTGATATTAATATTCCTGAAGAGGCCAAAAATAAGTTAAACAAGACGTACTACACCAGGTCTACGAAAAGATCCACTTTATAACTGATTACAAATAAGCCACCTGGCCTTTTTAAAGACTGTTACCCAAACAGATTAACTCAATTCCATGCAATAATTCTTTCCACCTTCATAAAACCACCAAGCCCCATAAAATGTGATAAACATGAAGTAAATGGGGGACATTCAGATATCCCCCCCCCTTTTTTTTTTTTGCAGAAATTGACTCCACTTTTCTATCCTTTACAGCTGCACCTACAGAGCTATCTCTGGTAATCAAGAGACAGATGGGAAAAGTCCATTTCCAGCATGGCTGGTTAAACTATCTTTCATTTTTTTCCAGAAACTGTGAGTATCCTTGCCAAAGGTAAAAATGGGAATTTCATTCTACACTTTTGGATTTAGTTTATTTTTCAGCTTCTATCATGACTTTTAATTATAATGCAAAATTCAAGAATTTCACCTGCATTAATATATGAATTTCTTCACCCTTAAGCACTTATTTAGTGCTTATTCAGTGAGAAGGTGAGTGAAGGCTTTTTTTAAATATGAGCTATGTGTTAATTATTTCAGCCACCATATGAAGTAGAAATTAACTCCATTTTAGAGATGAGAAAACTGAGTCATAGAGAGAAAAGTGATATATTCAGGTCCCACAGAAAGTTATTACAATAGTAGGGCTAGAGTTTGAACCAGATCAGCTTCCTCTCACCCTCCTGTTTTCAGCTCAAGAGAAGGCTCTACTAATACTTTGAGCTACAGGATGCTCCTTTAACCTTATAAAATTTCCATTATTTTTAAAAATTTCAGGCCTTGTTTGTTTCCTTCACAGTATTTATAACAATTTATAGTTATTTTTAATTTGATTTTTTAAAACATTTTAGTCTCTTTTCCCATCTTTAAATTAAGCTTCAAGAAAGCAGGTAGCACTTCCATCCTATTCATTGAAAAACTCAAGAACTAGAAGAGTTCTGCTACATAGTCTATGCTCAATGCATGCTGATTAGGTAAATGAATAGAATCTACACCATTAATACTAGAATATCTGACTCAAAAATCTGACTCTAAATATAAGAATTTTGTATACCAGATACTGAAAAATTCAGAAACATTTCAGATAGTGTTATTTAGCCATGTGGGTCTTTTTTCTCCCTTTTCCATTTTATAGATTAAAAAAAATGAAGGGTAAGAGTGTATTTGTTCCAAGTAATATTATTACCTATGTTCTTTCTAAAGTCCCCCACCCCTCCCAGTTTCAAAGTTCTACTTGGAAATCATCAGTGCATCGATCTTTAGAGGTAAGCTCAAACCTGACAATTCTGTTTCTAGGTCACTTGTTCAGTGACATCAGAAAGTATAAAGGCTTCCACGAAGAAGATCAATAGTGCTTTTAATCTAAGGAGTGCTCCCCACTGGCTGGCTTTGCACCCTCTGTCTGCCAATTCTTCCATACAATCTGTGTTCCAACTAAGGGACAAGTTGTATTGGGAGGGGCCAATGGCATGGACAGAGTGAAGAATCTCCTCTTCCCCTAACTCCCCTGTACATAGAAACACTGGGACTAAAACCACCTACAAGTGCCTTTTTTTCTGTTTTAGAAGGAAGCATTGCTATATTCTACTTCGCATGGTTCCAAGATTATTTCTCAGCATCTTTAGAATTATAAAGTACATCCTTTTCCTTTGAATCCTTTATCCAGTATATTAATTCTTAGAGTCGCCAAGCTCTACACAGGTTTCAATTCAAAAGTTTGTTTATAAATCAGTTTAGAACCTAGGCTGTAACTTCGCATTGACCTGAATAAAATATAATAAGGTCCTCAGGTTGGACCACAAAATTTCATTTAACTCCTGATGTACTTAAAGTAGTAAGTATGATATTGGTGCCAGTTTTTGAGAAGACACAATGTGCCTGGACCATGGAAGGGTCTTTATATAATTCATCTTACTTAATCCTCCTAACAGCAATATGAGTTAGATATAATTACCATAACAACACATGAGGAGATAAGGCCCAGAAAGGGCAAGAAAGTTTTTCAAGGCCACATAGCTGGAAACTGGCAGAGCTGGAATGGGAACTTTGGTCTCTCTGGTGCCAGACTCCGGGCTCCCTTCTCTTTGCTCAACTAGTACTTTCCTTCTCAAAAACTGGATGCTTCTTTGGGTAAATGTGGTTTCATTTTGAGGTTTCACAAATGAATGTTTCCCTGCTTTTGGAGTATCAAATGCAGGTCGCTGTTTATCTCAACTACTTTCAGGTAAGAGTGCAATTTCCGGCCTGGGACACAAATTCCATCAAGCCCTAAGATAGTTTAACATAAACAGCTGGCTACCTATACAATATCCATTCCCTTCCCTGTTTCCTAATAGAATCTAATTAGATTCAGGAATGACCATGTTCCATTTGGGTATGTGAGTCAAGATGGCTGAGTTTTGACAGCTCTAAGCCAATCATGGTAGTATATTCTGTCTCCTCTTACTGGTTTAGACACAAGGATGTAGCATACTCCTGTCTGAAAAAATGTAAAGGAAAATATGCTAGGGAGATTCAAGGAAATACTTCCTCATTCTTTTTTTTTTAATTTTTTTTTAAAGATTTTATTTATTTATTCATGAGAGACAGAGAGAGAGAGAGGGAGAAGCAGGCTCCCAAGGAGCAGAGAGCCTGATGCAGGACTCGATCCCAGGACCCTGGGATCATGACCTGAGCTGAAGGCAGACGCTTAACCATCTGAGCCACCCAGGCGCCCAATACTTCCTCATTCTTAAAAGAGGCATCCATTTAGATCATGATAAACGTGCATTAATCAATAGATGGTTTCAACAGCTGGGCAGCTTCTGGGGAAAAGATTAAAATTGTTTTCAACTTTGCAACTTGTGCCGGTTTTAGTAGAATTGAAGTTTAAAAAACAGAACCAGAAGAATCCATGAGAGAATCTGTTTAAAGCATCCTTTCGAGAGCAGAGCCCTTTATAAACATGACCTCTCTACTTCCAACAGAAAAGTTGTAAAATACAAGATTAAAAAATTCTCGGGCGCCTGGGTGGCTCAGTTGGTTAAGCGACTGCCTTCGGCTCAGGTCATGATCCTGGAGTCCCTGGATCGAGTCCCGCATCGGGCTCCCTGCTCGGCGGGGAGTCTGCTTCTCCCTCTGGCCCTCCCCCCTCTCATGTGCTCTCTCTCATTCTCTCTCTCAAATAAATAAATAAAATCTTTAAAAAAAAAAAAGAATTCCCAAAAAACATGAAATAGTAATATTTTGAATGGAGAAAAACACCACAAATAAATTCAAAAGACAAGTAACAAACAGTAAAAATTATTTGCATTTCATGTCATGGAAAATGGCTAATGTATTTAATATATAAGTGATTCCTGAAAACCGATCAGAAAGACACTATTCCAACTGACAAAAATTGGGAACATTAAAATTTTCTAGAAATAGAAATCCTACTGGTTCTTATGCACATGGAAAGATGCTCAGTCTCTCTCAGAGTAAGGAAAACTGCAAATACTTACAATTTTATGAGCATGCGCACACACAGGGTGGCACAAACACAGTGGCAATTTCATGGTGCCATTTCATTTTAACTGACTTTTATCCTGTTGATTTTTCAATCATATTTCTGCATATCCTATAGTAAGAATAAGTTAAAACAAAATTTGACATGCAGAAGTTTTGATGACACTACTTTCTTCAATCATTCAACTCCTAAAACATGCCATTTGGCATAAGGCTAGTGTAGATGTGAGAGTGTGCAAACTGGCATGTATGCATGAAAGAGGGAAAGAGCAAGAGGCAAGGAGAAGAAGGAGGAAGCAAACTGATGGAAGAGCATAATTTAAAGGCACGTTCTAAAGATCTAGATGTAAGGGGGAGCGTACAAAGGAGAAGTCATAGAGGAGACTGGCAAGGTTCACCAGATCTGAGAAGGTCTTGAAATCCAGGCTAACAGACAGGAAGGGATGCTAGAAATAATCCGCAGTGGAAATGGGAAGAAATGAAGAACCAATTAGGTATGAAGGAGTTCAGAAAGGAATCACACATGGCTAGATGGGTTTAAGCCTGGGTAGGAATAGATGTCAGAAGAGACTCCTAGCCTCATGGGCAATGATGAGGTCATCTTCAAAATATTAAAGTCGAGGTTATGGTAAGACATCCATGTGTGGAAATTGCCTGTCAGTAGGTAGATTAAATTGTAGAACTGGAGTAGAGCTGAAGCTCTGAGAAGCATGGATTATGTCTAAATAGACACAAACACTGAGGGCATGAGCACTTTGTATGATGGGTGCTTCCTTTTCCTTCTAGTTTGTGATTATCTAAATGTCATTTCTAGCTATATACAGTGTGATCCACTGTATCTCCACCTAACCCTAACCTTTATGTTTATCATCTAAAATATTTAACGATAACTCTGTTTTTCCAGACTTCAACTTTAACTATTTTGAAGATATGGTTCAAATATGATTTTCCTGGTTTTCCCCTTTGTTATTACAAAGGCTAATTTTAGTCTTTGATAAAATTATTACATTTGTAATGTTCACAGATTTTTTAATATGGAGGATGATTCTCTATAGTGTTTCTATATACTTTATGTTTGGTTTCTCTATCTGAAATGTTCAGTTGTTTATTTCATAAATGCCTAAATAATTATTTATTTGTCCTATTGCTGGTAGGAATACCCCCAGGAAATTGACAGCTATTGCTCATCAGACAGTGAGGGAAAAAAGATGATTTATTTTTCTTTCCAAATGCTTTTCAGTATTTACAAATATTAAAAGACTAAGGAGAATGATGATGATTAGAGTGGAACAGACCCTCTGGTTGATGTGGCTGGGAGTCTGAAATAGTCAAAGATCAAACCTGTACTAGAAGTCATGACACCTGGCTTGAGTCCCAGCTCTGCCAGTTACTCAGTGCTTAACCAAATCCTTTATTCCATTTAAATTTCTTGTACTTTAAAACATGAGTCTAATAAAATCATTCGACAGGCTCATTGTACTGGTCAAATGAGATATATAATCAAAAGTCTTTTAAAAACTGCAAATGTTAGTAAAAGATGAGAGGTGCCCTCTTTTTTGTTTGTGCCTCTTTTGCAAGAATGCTACAAGTAGGATTCCCTTTTGTTCTTAAAAAAATTGTAAGAGCATAAGCAAAGTATGGGTAACTTTCCAAGGCCTCATTCCTTTACTCTGTGAGCTATTAGAGAGAAGAAGACACCGTTTGTAGGTCAAAGTATTTATTAAATGAATGTGGACATCTGGGCCCTAAGCTGAGCAAGGAACAATGATCAATAAGGCCTTTAGAGGCAGAAATATAGGTACGTCCTTCATTGTTTTTCTTTCTTTGTTTCTTTTTTCTTCTATGCTGTTTTGGCCTAAGGGTGCTTTCACAATACTTCTGGAGGAAGGAAGAAGCTCATGCACAGCCAACAAAGGAGAAAGGGAACAACTTGACCCTTGGGGCACCTGGGAAAAGCCCGGTGATACCAGTTTTGTTGTTAGCTTGCAGGTAATGGATGCCTTCCTCAGATTTGCATCCCAGGGTGTTAGACAGCAGAGGGCAGAAAACACTCTCCACCAAAGATGTCCATGTGCTAACCCCTGGAACCTGTGAATATGTTATACTATATGGCAATGAAGAATTAAGGTTGCAGATGGAATTAAGTTTGCTAAGCAGGTGACCTTAAAATAAGTAGACTTTCCTAGATTATCCAGGTGAGCCCAATTATGAGTTCTTAAAGGCAGAGGAGGAAGACAGAAAAGTAGGTCAGAGTGATATGATATGACAAAGACTTACCTTGCCCTTGTTATCGTTGAAGATAAAAGAGGATCATGAATCAAGGAATGGGGGCAGCCTCTAAAAGTTGGAAAAAACAAGGAAATGGAATCTCCCCTACAACCTCCATAAGGAAGGCAGTCATACTAACACCTTGATTTTAGCCCAGTGAGACCCATTTTGAAATTCTACCCTGTAAGATAGTAAATTCATGTTGTTGTAAGCCACTAAATTTGTGGGTATTTGTTACATCAGCAAGAGGAAACTAATATATAGATTCATTATCAGTTAGCAGGATGGGTTACGCCAAGAGAAATATGCTTTTGTCCATGTAGACATAAACTATTCAGTGTAGGTTTTTTAAGGGTCTCAATGCAGGTAGCCCCTCACTTTCATTCTCTTGAATCCACTCCAACGAGCAAAATCGTCCAAAAACCACACACTCCACTGGAATCGTTCTTATCAGTGTCAATATTACCTAGAATGAACATGTAACTTATTGGCCAAAATAGGAGTATTCAGAGTGAATGGAGGTGTTATTAGTAATTCCACTTTGATAACTGCTATATTATCAGAACTTCCCAGGGACCCTATCTCACTGACAATTCACTGGTTAATTTCCAATGTTATTTGAACTAATCAGCAATACTTAATGCTGTTAAATAATGTCCTCTCCCTGAAACACTTTCTTCTCCTGGCTTCTGGAATACCACACCCTTCTCCTTTTTCCTCTCCTCTTTCTGTCCATCCTTGTTATCCCCTTTGCTGGTTCCTTCTCATCTTTAAATACTGGGATCTCTTACTTCTCTGTACTTTTTTTCCTAGGTGATCTCGTCCAGGTGAATGGATTTAAATACTATCTATGTTGTTAATGACTTCCAAATTATCCCGAACTCTGATCTGGGAAACCCAGATTTATGTATGTATATTCAAGTCTCATGAGCATCTCAAGATTAACATATTCAGTGTAATACACCACAGCAACAAAAGGAAAAATAAAAATCCCATGATTGGGGTGCCTGGGTGGCTCAGTTGGTTAAGCATCTGCCTTTGGCTCAGGTCATGATCCTGGAGTCCCAGGATCAAGTCATGCATCGGGCTTCCTGCTCAGCAGGGAGTCTGCTTCTCCCTCTGACCCTCCCCCCTCTCATGCTTTCTCTCTCTCATTTTCTCTCACACAAACAAATAAGTAAAATCTTTAAAAAAAAATCCCATGATCATCTCAAAAAATGCAGAAAAAAACATGTGACAAAATTAACATCCATTCATGATAATAACTCTCAACAAAGTGGGCACCGAGGGAACATACCTCAACATAATAAAGGCCATCTATGACAAGCCCACAGCTAACATCACACTCAATGGTGAAAAGCTGACTTGTCAGGAACAAGACAAGGATGCCCACTCTCCCCACTTTTATTCTCTGTAGTACTGGAAGTCCTAGCCAGAGGAATTAGAGAAGTAAAAGATATAAAATAAATTCAAATAGAAAAGAAAAAATAAAACTGTCATTATTTGCAGATGACATGATACTATATACAGAAAATTCTAAAGACTCCACCAAAAAAAAAAAAAAAATCAAAAAACTGTTAGAACTAATAAATTCAGTAAAGTTGCAGGATATAAAATCATACAGAAATCCATTGTGTTTCTATATACTAATAACTATTAGAAAGAAAAATCAAGAAAAGAATCCCATTTACAATCACATCAAAAAGAATAAACTAACAAGGAATAAATTTAACCAAGGAGATGAAAGACCTGTATACTAAAAACTATAAGACATCGATGAAAGAAACTAAAGAGGACACAAATAAATGCAAATATATTCCATGTTCATGGGCTGGATGAATTAATATTGTTAAAATGTCCATACTACCCAACACAATCTACAGATTCAATGTAATCTGTATCTCAGTTCCAATGGCATTTTTCACAGACTAGAACACTTCTGAAATTTGTACAGAATCACAAAAAAACCTTAATAGCCAAAGCAATCTTAAGAAAGAAGAATAAAACTATAGGCATGATACTCCCTGATTTCACACTCTATTACAATGCTATAGTAATCAAAACAGTATGGTGCTGACATAAAACAGACACACAAATCAATCGACAGAATAGAGGCCCCAGAAATAAAGCCATGTACACATGAACAATTTAAGACAAAGTAGTTAAGAATATACACTGGGGAAAAGACAGTCTTTTCAATAAATGGTGTTGAGAAAACTGAAGAGCCACATGCAAAAGAATGAAACTGGATCACCATCTTGCACCAGACACAAAAGTTAACTCAAAATGGATTAAAGACTTGAAGATAAGACCTGAAACCATATAATTCCTAGAAGAAAACAGAGTCAGTAAGCTCCTTGACATTGGTCTTTGTGATGATTTTTTGATTCTGACTCTAAAAGCAAAGTCAGTAAAAGCAAAAATAAATAACTGGGACTACATCAAACTGAAAAGATTCTGCACAGTAAAGGAAACCTACCATATGGGAGAAAATATTTGCACATCATATGTCCAATAAGGGATTAATATCCAAAATATATAAAGAACTCATGCAACTCAATAGCAAAAAAAAAAAAAAAAACCAACAAATAATAAACAATTAGGTTTAAAAATGGGCAGAAGATCTGAATAGATATCCTGTCAAAGAAGCCATACAGATGGCCAACAGACACATGGAAAAATGCTCAACATCACTAATCATCAGGGAAATGTATATCAAAGCAATGAGCTATCACCTCACACCTGTTAGAATGGCTATTAACTAAAAGACAAGAGATAACAAGTGCTGGTGAGGATGTGGGGAAAAGGTAACCCTCATGCATTGTTGGTGGGAATGTCAGTTAATGCAGCCACTATGGAAAACAGAATGGAAGTTGCTCAAAATATTAAAAATAAAACAATATGATCAAGTAATCACACTTCTGGGTATTTACCGGAAGAAAATAAAAACCCTAAGTCACAAAGATATATGTACCCCATCACTGTAGCTTTATTTGTAACAGCCAAGATATGGAAACAACTTAAATGTCCATAGATGGATGAATGGATAAAAAAATGTAGTATATATAAATACAATGGAATATTATTCAGCTATAAAAAAAGAATGAGATCTTGCCATTTGCGACTATATGGACGGACCTAGAGGCTATTGTGCTAAGTGAAGTAAGTCAAACAAAGACAAATACTGTATGATCTCACTTATATATGGACTCTTAAAACACACACACACATACACACACACACAAATTGACAGAGAACACATTGGTGGTTGCCAAAGGCAAGGGGTGGGCGCGGGCAAAATGGGTGAAGGGGGTCAAAAGGTACAAATGTCCAATTAGAGAATAAATAAGTCATGGGGATATAATGTACAGCATGGGTACTATAGTTAATAATACTGTATTGCATATTTGAAAGTTGTTAAGAGAATAAATCTTAAAAGTTCTCATCGCAGGAAAAATTCTGTAATTATGTATGGTGACAGATGTTAATTAGACTTATAATCATTCTGCAATATATATAAATATTGAATCAAATCATTATGTTGTACATGTAAAACTAATACAATGCTGTATGTCAGTTATACCTCAAATTTTAAAAATTAAAAAATAAGTAATGATTAACATGTTCAAAAGTGAGCTTCTAACCTTACTCCCCAAACCGTTCCTCCTATATATTATCCTATCTCAGTTGGTGGCAACTCCTTTCTTCCAACTGCTTAAGTCAAAACCTTGCACTAATTCTTGGTTCTTTGAATTCTTTCATAACTCATACCCACTATGTCATGTGCAGCATGATCTTGATGCAATGGTGGTCTCCAATTCTGCTCCCAGGTATGCCATCCCAGAGATCATGAAACAGAAAGGCTCACTGACCAAGCTGTTATGTTCAAATCCCATCATTTATTAAATAATTTTAAAGCATATAGCAAGAAGCAAAAAGAAAGAAATGGGGGGCAGGTAATGCAATTAGGATAAGGCCAAACAGTGTGAAGGACCACACTATTTAAATCTCAGCTTGTGCAATGTTCATATATTTTGCTCTGTCCATCTTTCTGGATCATGGTGCAGTGGGCAGAACCAGAGGTGACATCTGAGGGAGGGGTACAATAGACAGAAGGTGCCTAAGGCCACCACATATACTTGCTTTACTAGAGAGATACAGGGACAAGCATACCTAGCCCATAGCTGTAGCTCATTAGTCTGCAAAAGAGCTATGGGAATTATTTGCATTTTTTATGTAGTACACTTGGGAGACCATAATGAGACCATACCGAGTATTATCAGTAGGTACCCAATTTAGGAATGATGTAGGTGACATGATTGATCATACCTTATGATTTGGTCTTTTCATTTCTTTCTATTCACTAGTTACACTCATGTATTCCATTATTTATTCTCTATTTTTACCATGTGTAATAGGTTAAGTTACTATCTATAATTAATACACATTGTTACCTACGTCTTCCTTATCGAAGCTAATTTTTTAAAAATTTATTATCATTTTTGGCTTTTTATGTTTTTATTTTAATTCTAGTTACTTAAAGTGCTATATTACTTTCAGGTGTACAATATAGTGATTCAACAATTTCATACATCTGGTACTCAACTCATCAGTTAAATTTAACACATGGGTTTCATAAACTACTAGTTTACTTATGATTAATGCTTAATGCCTCTTAGAAATTTTATCTATCCCCTTTAGTTTTTTTAATAACACAAATATTGTCTAAGAATACAACAAAATGTGTTCTACATTGCATGAGCAAATCCTGTAGGTTGTCCAAAACATTATCTAGAATTCAACTACGATGCATCATGCTCATTGATAGAATCATCATAAAAAAAAAGTGTGGAGTTTCCTCAAAAATTAAAAAAAAAAAAATAGAACTACCATATGACCCAGCAATCCCACTTCTGGGTATATATCTGAAGAAAATGAAAACAGTATCTCAAAGACATATCTGCACTCCTATGTTCATTGCACCATTACTCACAAGAGCCAAGATATGGAAACCATCTAAACATCCATCAACAGATGAATGGAAAAAGGTGTATATATACACAGTGGAATATTATTCAGCCTTAAAAAGGAATAAAATTCTGTCATCTGTGGTGTGCCTGGGTGGCTCAGTCCATTAAGGGTCTAACTCTTGATTTTGGCTCAGGTGATGATCTCAGGGTCAGGAAATTGAGCTCCACGCTCAGAAGGAGTCTGCTTGAGATTCTCTCTCTCCCTCTCCCTCTACCCCTCCCCCACATTCTCACACTCTCTCTAAAATAAATAATTATTTTGAAAAAATTCTGCCACCTGTGACAACAATGGATGAACCTGAAGGACATTATGTTAAGTGAAATAAGTCAGATACAGAAAGACAAATATTGCATAATCTCTTTATAGATAAAATCTAAGACACAAAAATAAAAACAAAGTAATGCCAAACTCATAGAAACAAGAGAATGGTAGTGTCACCAGGGGTTAGAGAGAAAAAGTCATAGGGAGTTATTGCTTAATGGAAAGTGAGTTTCCATTTTGCCAGATGAAAAGAGTTCTGGAGACAGATGGTGGTGGTGATGGATGTACAATGTTATGAATGTACTTAAAACCACAGAACTGTACACTTAAAAACATTGTAGGTAGTAAAGTTTATGTTAAAAAAAAATTTTAATGGAGGGAAAAAGAAAAAGAATCCAGATCCAACTCTCTCTCATATGCTGAGTGGATTATTGCAATAGCAATCTAACTCGTTTCCTTGGTTCACCCTTGCTCCCTTTAGTCTATTCCCCACATAGCAGCCATGTTGAAATAATACGAGTTTATATCACTCCTCCAATAGCCTTCCATCTCATTGGTAATAAAAACCAAAGTCCTCACCATTACTTACCAGGTCTTATGTGATCTGGTCTATCGTTACAGCTCAGCAACATCTCCCAGCACTGTGCCCTCCCTCCTATCTTTCCTTGAGTAGTCCAAGTATCCCCACAGCTCAGGGCTTTTGTACCATCTATGCTTCCTCCTCAGAGGTTGGTCTTCTCCAGAGACCCATACCTCTTTTCAGTCTTTACTCAAAATTTACTTTTTCTGACTACTCCAGCTGTCACATACTGCATATTCTACTTTCCTCTTTTATTTTTTTTCTTTTTACCACTAACTGTTGTAATTACTACTGAATTTTGCTTTACTTTATACATATTACTAGCATATTATCTGAAATATTCTTTCACTTATTCATAATGTTTATCTTATTCATATTTTGACTCTCCCATAAGCCTATGCTCTCCATTAGGGCACAAATTATTTTGTAAGTTTGTTTATTGGTGCACCAATTGGTGGAACCAATTATTATATGATATTGATTGCAATATCATATAATAATACCTGGCACATAGTAGGTGATTAAAAATTAAGTATTAAATGATTACAGGGGCACCTGGGTGGCTCAGTCAGTTAGGCATCTGCCTTTGCCTCAGGTCATGATCTTGAGGTCCTGGGATTGAACCCCACATCGGGCTCCCTGCTCAGTGGAGAGTCTGCTTCTCCCTCTCCCTCTGCTCCTCCCCTCTGCTCCTGCTCTCTCTCTCTCTCAAATAAATAAATAAAAACTTTTAAAAAATGATTACATAAATGAATACTACTCTATGTGTGAGTAATCCCGTGTGTGTGTGTGTGTGTGTGTGTGTAGAGAGAGAGAGAGAGAGAGAATTCAGTGTTAGTATGAAGAACAATAACTTGGGGTTAGATAAATCCAAACATGAATCCAGGCTCTGCCACTTATTGGTTAGGCTTTGAAATTTTGATTAAACTACCCAATGTGAAAGGAGACAAAAGTCACTCTAGGCTGAGAGAACCAAAAAAAGCTAAGATAGGAAATTGTTTGGCACTTATGGAAGACAGCAAGTGATTTAATTTGGTTGGAGTAAAGAAAACATGAAATAGACTACTGTGAAATAAACATGAAAATATAAATAGATAATAGATCATGGAGCTTCTTGATGAAATTTAAGAGAGTGGACCTGTTATAAAGGCAAAAGGAAGTGAAGAAAGTTTTGTGAATGATATTGTTAAAGTTGTTAATATGGAAATTTAATCTGATTTAGAGGGGACTAAGATAAAGATAGTGACATTGATTGAAAAGGTATTTCTGTAATCCAGAAGACATGTATTGAGGGCCTAAATCAGAGGACATAACATCAGGGACATAGCTTAATGGAGTAATTTTGTAAAGAAGGAAATGACTTTGCATGTCTCATTAATGAATACCAGATCAATAAAGAGACCAAAGAGTATGATGTCACATATTTAAGTATCAATGACTGCTGAGTAATATTCTCACTTACATAACAAAAAGGGACAAGAAATGGGTTTGTGAGCAATGAAACAAAGTTTCCTTCAGGACATACCAGGTTTAAGAAATCAGTGGACATCTAGGTATCGATACATGCCAAAGAGTTGAAAATGAGTTGGAAATGTGGCTGTAACTTAAAAGACACTGAAAGTGGGTAAAAACACAGATCACAACGGTCATCCGAATACAGCTTGAAGCCAGGAGTTTAAATCATATTGATAACAGGGAGACTATAATACATGGCTCAAGGGATCTTTCATGAAGTTCTTATGCAAAGGGAGTTAGAAGAGAAGAAAGCCAGATAGTAAAAGAGATACAGAACAGAGATGGAGAAGAAGCTAATGAGTCTAGAAGCTAAGAGAAAAGTTATTTCAATTATGATGGAAAGCCTGAAAGCTGAAAAGATGACATTGGATTTGGTGATGAAGTATAATTATTTGTGGACTAAATAAATGAATAAATAAAGCATAGACTATTCTACAGAAGGTGATAAATGAAAGAGTCACATAACAGTATATTAACAAGATAAAGTGGATTGATGTGTTTCAGAAGAGGTGACATACACTAGAGGAGTTTTAAGCAGGGTTAGGCTCCAGGAAAGAAACAAAAACTGAAAGTGAAAAAGATACTGAGTATTTTTGATATAAAATTAGGAGTAGAATGAGAGGCATGATCAAAGTCATAAAAATAGGAATTAAGTAAAACCATAAAAAAAAATGTCCTCCATCCAAGGATGGATGGCAGTAAAGTGATATACAATGAGAGAAAGCCAGAGGTTCACACCAGATAGTATTTCTTCTTGGCAAATTATGAGAAAAACTCATTTATAAACAGGGATCCTGAGGTAGGTCGACTGCTTCACCCCAATAGATTTTCAAACTGCAAAGAGTATAAATCGGATTTTTCAAGTTTAGGACAGATGGGGATAACTGATGATTCTAATATATTGGGAACTTTTAAAAAAATATATTTTATTTATTTATTTGACAGAGAGAGAGAGCACAAACAGGGAGAGTGGCAGGCAGAGGGAGAGGGAGAATCAGGCTCCCCACAGAGCAAGGGAAGCCTGATGTGGGACTCGATCCCAGGATCCCGGGATCATGATCCGAACCGAAGGCAGTCGCTTAACTAACTGAGCCACCCAGGCACCCCGATATATTGGGAACTTTTAAGTAATTCACAGAATTTCTGCTTTCCATAGTGGACAGGCACCCACGTAGCTTGCTTTCCTATTATGGAAAACTTCACCCCCTTTGCAGACCACCAAGTAAACCACTTGAATGAAACTCTCTAATGGAGTCCAGTGTGGTCTGTCTTGAGTTCATTTGAAGTGGATCAGATACAACCTGTAGGGGGCAGTATAGGTTCAGCCCCTCTGTGAAACGCTTCAGAAAAAATTTTTCTTAGTATATCGTTAAGACATAAACTTATCAAACTAACTACATGTAACATCATCTTCTGATGTGCTTCCTTTAGAAACAGGCAGAATATATCATTCCTCATCAATTGTAATTCATGCTTCTTCTTTTCTAAAGGACACCATCAGGTTTATTTCAATGGCTTATGCTAAATAAAACAGGTAAGTGAATTTGCTGAATATTTTTATTTTATGACACATTATATATTTTGTAGTATTTATACAAAGGTAGAATAAACAAATAGAGTCTAGCAAAATTAAGTCCACTTATAATTACTTCATTAAGGAGTCATAACTGAGCAATGCCTTAATGGGGTTGGTAATGAGGTAAAAATGTGCCACCAGAAGAGGCATTGGAGAAAAACTTCTGGAAAAGGCAGCTCAATAAAGTGATAATGAGGGGGAAAAAGAACTCATCTCCTTGTCTTGACTTATGCTCCTTTATTTTAGGATGCACCCCTATTCTTTAAGACTTGGAGGTTTCAATGGGAGGATGGTGATGAAAAGAGTCCAGACAGTCAGGCAGTCAGGAGGGTGCGAGGGAGGAGGAAGAAGAGAAAGAGAAGGGCAGAAAGAGGAAACTTCAAATGTGGATAAAAATAGCATCTCCCACCTCTCCGAAGTTGTTATAAGGATTTCCTTAGTTCATATAATGTGCACACTTGGCATAGAGCAACACTCAGTAATGAGTGGCCCAACTATTTCTATTTACTGATAATGAGAAAACTGATTAAGTTTCTTGTTCAAGATTATACAACGAACCTTTGTAAAAACATGGATATGGGAATTTAAATGAAGATGAGGCTGAGTCACACAAATGTTCTCACCCAGTCTCCTTTGTTCAGCTTTGCCAGAAAGCTAGCCAAGGATAGAGGGCATTAAGTATGCCCTGAAATATGCTTCCCCAGGGGAATCAGTGAGTGCTAAGAATTTTCAGCCTTATGTATAAATCAACTGTGCAAAATAATCACTAATTAAATACAACCACTATTGTAAAAAATCAGTGAGCCTCTAAACATGTACACTTTTTTCACCATATAGGATCAGGTCTAAAATTTCTAAATTCCCATTCATAATGTAGTTCTGACAAAAGTCACTTCCTTAAGAACTTTCAAATTGCTCTACTAAACAAAATAGTTTTCTTCTAAAAAGAAATTCTAGCAAATCTCACAAATCAAGCACATTTCATTTCCACGCTCTAACATAAACCAGGCTGTAATTTCTTGTATTTTTAGGTTTCCTGCAATACCGCAATAATGGAAAATTCCACTGAGAAGACTCTTTATGCGGAAAGTACGAAATGGTGCATAGAATCTGACTGGTGCGGGAGTGACAGACTTTCTTGTACAAATAGTACAGAGCATGTTATATACATGTTTAAATTAGCCAAATTAAAATGTATCATATGAAAAAGCTTATAGTTATATTTTCCTTTCATTTTTGGGGGGGAGGAGGGGCAGAGGAAGAGGGCAAAAGAGAATCTTAAGCAGTCTCCATGCCCAGCACAGAGCCGGATGTGGGGCTCAGTCTCACAACTCTGAGATCATTACCTGAGCTGACATCAAGAGTCAGACCCTTAACCGACTGAGCCACCCAGGTGGCCCTGTAGTTATATTTTTCTTAAATAGAGTATAAATATATTTTATAGAATGAAAATATAATAAGAACATCTATATAAAGTGTATGTTTCCTTTAGGTATCAGGTATCTAGAAAAATCTCGCCAAGTAGTGTGACCAGTGAATTTCATCCATTTTCCCATTCTTTTAAAAATTACATATTTAAGGGCGCCTGGGTGGCTCAGTTGGTTAAGCGACTGCCTTCGGCTCAGGTCATGATCCTGGAGTCCCGGGATCGAGTCCCGCATCGGGCTCCCTGCTCGGCAGGGAGTCTGCTTCTCCCTCTGACCCTCCTCCCTCTCATGCTCTCTGTCTCTCATTCTCTCTCTCTCAAATAAATAAATAAAATCTTTAAAAAAAAAATAAAAAATAAAAATTACATATTTAAACCTTTAATGATGTTTTCGTATAACTATTGGTAGGCTTTATAAAAGAGAACCTTACAGGTAAATTATATAATGAAAGCACACACCACTATTCTAAGAATCCCCATTCATGAAGAATCAACCCATGTTAAACCTAGGGAAATCACAATAACGAAACAGCATCATGTGAGAACATCTAATACAACTGGGAATAATGAAACTGCTCCTGACGAAGGAGAAAAAAGGCACTGCAAAATTCAAATGAAAGCCATGTCAGGTTATCCTCGAGGAGGAAGTTCTTTGGTTTGTAGAACAGAGAGTAAATGTTGACAGACCTGTGAAGGAAGTGGGCTCCGTGTGGGGTCAGAGGTGGCGACATAAGCAGCCTGAGTGTAGGCATAGCTCTTGAACCGAGGCTTAGGAGAGGAAGGAGTTCGTTCATAGCCCTGTGCTAGACTGACTGTGATCTGCAGAGTAGGGTTACGGGGAAGGGGACAGAGGGGAGGAGGAGACATCATAAGTAACCCTGGAAGGACTGCTTTCCCACACACTACAAAAAGAAACGTTAAATGGAAACAGTGAGATGAAAAGTTTAATTTGAAATGCACATAGTGCTATTGCAAACTGGTACACTTGCACAATTCTGGTGCTCAATGTCATGGTGGAGAGCGGGTACTCAGGGAAGGGATGAGGGCGGGACTTAACTATAAGGATTCCATACTGACACAGCTCCAGCACTCCTATGGGATGGTGCTCTTCAATCTGGCAAAAACAGGCATCCAAAAGCAATTTTCTCTGAACCCAAAGTAAACAAAACCAGAATTCATCAGGTCAAGTTTCTGGAAAGGACTGGAGCTTTCATAAACAAAATACAGAACTAGTGCTTTAGGAGAGTGAGAAAATTAGGCCTAAGATTAGCTGTCCACACCTTCAGAAGGAATTATGCTAAAAGCTTTTTTTTTTTTTTTTTTAGGCTTTTTCATCATTGTTTGTGTCAAAGAAAGTAAAAGAAAACACCCCAAACAGCCACTCTTGGGAGCAAGAACAAGCCATGTAATAAAAGAATCCCACTAAATCCTGGACAATCATAAAAATCTTTATCATATGTATTCTCCCTTCAACTTTTATTTAAAGTGTTATAAACCACTTTTATCAAAAATGTTATCTTGAATAATCAAAATTTGTTAATACATCAGTAGGTTGCCACTAAAAATAAGAAAGTATTATTAAACAGAGTACTTGCCTCTGCTCTTGCTCTCTTTGTTCTTTACTCTCATTGACAGAGAGTTTCATACATATATGAGTCTATCTTTTATTTTAATTCATTTTACACAATGGAAATGCAATATATTGTCTTCCATATTTCTATAACATAGTGCATATCAACAGCAGAGTATTTTAATAATGTGCTTTGAAAACAATATTATGGTCCATTATATCAGTTAAAATTCAGAAGGCTTATAGAGTTTCTCTATCTATAGGTAGATATATATATATATACATACCTACACACACACACACACATTATGCTATGTAGACATATATTTGTGTGTAGGTATGTGTATATATATATACACGTTATGCTATATAGACATATTTATCATGTATTTATCATACATATAATAGATAGGTATGTGTATGATGACTAAAAATGCATATACGATAGAAAATATCATTGATATTAAGTACTCTTTTGATACTTTACCTGTTGAGAATAATGCATTTGATGATGTAATTGAAAATGTTCTTCTCTTGTAACTTTTGATGGCCTTGGCAACATTTCCACTTCCTGGATGGCTTCAATGCTCACTTGTTGAGGCAAAACTTGGAAGAGTGATGTGAGATACATTAAGATGGACTTCTTATCTGGATAAGTGGTGGCAATATCTGTAAGCACATTAACATCCAACATCAATTTTTGGTTTCTATATTTGAGTCTCTGAAAGGCGAATGAACGAATAAATGTTACAGGAAGAAGACACATTAATGAGCACTCGATTGCCCATGAATCTCCAGAGACTAATTAGAACATGATAATCACGCCGAAAATGGCCTTCCAATTTGGCAGACCAATGAGAGGAGCCCTAAAGTTAATTTCTTTTTTCCTTGTTCATATAAAAACTTCATTCCATAATACTTTTTCCTAAGTCAAATTGCCAAACTGGCCCAACTAAGAGAGTGGTTTTCATTAGATAAGAAACACAATTAAAGATTATATCTTCCTTTCCATGGAAAGCTATATTAACGTGTCAATTAAAATAGTGCATTGGTAATTAAACAATTACACAAAAGAGCTTAATGCCTTGGCTTCCAGTAAGGAAAGCTTGCATCATCTAATCAAATTTTTGCTGGTGATTAAGTGTGTAAAGAGCAAAACATGTCTCTGTGTTGAAATGAACCATGTATTTCCACAATAACAATAAAATAAAACAACAATATACCATATGTATATGACTTGTAATATTCCTTAGGTATATTAAAAAAAAATTTGTTTACATTTTTGGTACATCTGTTAAAGTCAGATGTTACCTTCCTTCTCAGACTCTAGAGATAAATTTAAAAGTCCTTCATATAAAGTTGATCTGACATTATGTCCTTTGCCACATCCAGGAAATGAAAGAAACCCAGTATTTAAAGTCAATAATAATTTGTAACAACACACATAGTAAGTGGCAGCTCCTTCAAAAGGTTATTTTGCAACTTGGCATTACAATTTACCCACTGTGTTCATTCCAGGGAACCAATATATAAAAATAATCCTTTATGTGAAGTGTATCATTAATCCCAGAAGTGTTAAAACATAAATCCTGGCAGGAGGCCAAGACAACTCTGCAGCAATGTGCCAGGCATTTTTCTTGCTATAAATTTATCTTAGCTTAGCTAGCATTAAAAGATCTTTTTTATGTTAAATATGTATATTCTGGTCAGGTGTTCTGATCATGAGTAACAAAGCCAAGAGTCAAATCTCAAGCCCACTAACATAAAAGGAGGTTGAATAGGTAACTCAGTCAATGCCTTCACAAGTAGCAGGGATGTAATTATTTAGAACAATTATTTTTTAAAAAGATTTATTTATTTGAGAGAGAGAGAGAGAACGTGCGTGTGTGAGTGGGGGGAGGGGTAGGAGAGAATCTCAATCAGACCTCCCTCTGAGCACAGAGCAGGGCTCCATCTCATGACCCATAAGATCATGACTTAAGGAGAAACCAAGAGTCATATGCTTAGCCAACTGAGCCATCCAGATGCCCCTAGAACAACTATTCTTTTTTAATATATATTTGAAATATTTTATTTATTTATTAGAGAGAGAGAGAATGAGCGGGGGAGGGGGGCGAGCAACAGAGCGAGAGGGAGAAGCAGACTCCCCGTGGAGCAGGGAGCCCAACGAGGGGCTTGATTCCAAGACCCTGGGATCATGACCTGAGCCAAAGGCAGACGCTTAACCTACTGAGCCACCAGGCGCCCTGTATTTTTTTGTTTAAATATTTTTAAAAAGAGCTACAGAGGGGGAAAAAGTTAATAGTCCTTGGTCTGCTTCTATCCATAGTATAATAGAGTACTTCTCAATTTTTAATGTGCATATGAATCACCTGGGACCTTTTTCAACTTGGACTCAAATTCAGTAGGTCAGGGGTAGAACCTGAAGTTCTGCATTTCTGACAAGCTGGCCAGTGATGCTGACACTGCTGACTTGAAGACCACACTCTGAGTAACAGGGTTGAAAAATATTACACAGGAAGCAGACTGCTCTATCATCTGCCACTTCATTGTTTGGCTTTTTTCCCCCAAAAGATACTTAACTGGACACTTAAGTGCATAAGGCTGAGAGGTACAAAGTGATACAATACATATTCTCTGCTCCTTTATTATAATTATTACCCAACAAACGGTGAAGGTTAAGTTTTTGCAAGTATTTTTTTAGGAAGAACTAAAGAATACTTTGTACATAAGTACCGCCTTTCTAAAAAAAAAAAAAAATTGGGGGCGCCTGGGTGGCTCAATCGGTTGAGCGACTGCCTTCGGCTCAGGTCATGATCCCGGAGTCCTGGGATTGAGCCCCACATCGGGCTCCCGGTTCGGCGGGGAGCCTGCTTCTCCCTCTGACCCTCCCCCCTCTCATGCTGTTTCTCTCTCGCTCGCTCTCTAATAAATAAATAAATAAAATCTTTAAAAATAAATAAATAAAAAATCTTACTAACTTAGCTTTGAAATTGTGAAGACTAAAATATCCCTTTCATTTGATAACTGTTTTTCAAGTGTTCTTTGTATGGTGGATACTACACTTCTTCACCACATTTTGAACCTCTAAAATGTTTTCTTCTTTCTCACTAGGAAGTAGTCAGTTGTATATGTAATGAGCATAATTTAGAATTCTGTTTATTTTTAGTATTAAGTAAAACTATGCTGTGAGAAAGGCACTGAATTAAAAAAAAGGTTGATCCATTACCATTTACTGCTATATTATACATAAACACATGCATGGGTATGTTTAGCCTCAAATATGTCATGATAAAAATAAAGGTAAAAATAAATTAAGAATTATTTCTATTACCCCAAGCAAATGTCAAAAATTATAGTGCATTTTATCTACATAAAACATCTTTCGGATGGCAGCAAATATTCATAAATATCAATCATCACAAAAATATACACTATTTGACCAAATTATTGACATTTTTACCCCAATCTATTTGCTTCCCATCTCTGAGGTTGTGTGGATTCAGCTGTACCAGCAGGTGGAATCCAATATTTCTTTTCTTAAAGAAAGGAACTTAGATATTTTAAAATATGTTAATTCACTTCAACATATATGTGCCAAGAGCTATTTTATTTACAATATTTTAACAGAGTATCCAGGAGATTAACAAGATAGAGAATTCATGGATTCTTCACAATTTGGAATAATAAAATAAATAGATAATAGGAAAAGTACAAAATAATTGCATTGCTGAACAGAATTTAAAATGTGTTCCTCTAACTGGCATAATCAGTGCTTAAGTAGATTCAGAGAAAGGAAAAAAATTATATATTACCAGGGGACCAGAAAAGTCTTTATAAATAGGAAACCTAATAAGTAGGTATAGGATTTCATTGGCTAGAAATGGGGGAATGAGGAAAGGTATTCTAGGCAGTAGAAAAGCATGAACAAAAGTGCAGCAGTAAGATATTAGAAACATCCCAGGAATAGTGCCTTTATGTGTCTTATTCACAGACAGGAGAGTAGTGAATAACAAGATACAATGGGTACACTATCTCTGAAACACTGAGAGATCATCAGTAACAAACTAGAAATTTTGACCTTGGTTCAGTAGTTTGGACAGTGACTACTTTTGAGCAAGAGTGTGACAGCACTGAATTTTTTGTAAAGTAAAACTGTTAAGTACAGAATGGGACGAAAGAGAAAAACAACTGGAGGGAAGTAGGAAGCTAGGACCCGATCCAGATAGGAGGTGTTAGAGAAATAAACTAGGCTTTGTAATGAAAACAAAAAGATGGATGATAGAAATTCTAAGATAGGTCCAAAATGACTTCATTCTATTTCCAATCATTTACTTCACAGTCTTTGAAAAGAACTATATATAACATTCTGTCTAAGCCCTGAGGGTACAAAGATGAATGAACTTTGAGTAAAATGGAGGAGGAGGACAGATGGAGGGAAATGCTTGTTTTGTAATCACAGTAACAAGTACCCACCAACACAAGTTTCAGACTCATTTAATTAATTAAAAATTACCTGCCTATATGGTCTTGATCATGATTCCTCAAGCCAGCCATTGTCAACCCTTTCCTTCTGAAAGTTGGCTAATCAGAAATGAACTCACCCCAATGAACAAAATTCTAAATGCCAACCAATTAACAGTGGTAACACCTGATTAACCAACCATGCTTCTAAAGGTCACATCAACCTAGTCACATCGAATGCTCACAGATCTCTTGATCTCCCAGTTTTCCCCAAAACCTAAGAATACTCTGTTTTGAGAGACTGTGGTTAACCAGCATAGTTCCCTCTTATTTAAGTAAGTGATACACTCAGCTTTGTGTTTTCATTCCAAATACCTAGTAATGGTTTCATCATTTGATAAAATTCAACGGATAAAACTCACTTATAAATTTAAAATTATTATTATTTTTTTTTTAAGGAGAACATGATGGAAAGAAAGAATGAACAATTCTGAATCTGGATTTGGATTTTAAAAATCTGTGCCTAAATGTTTATATCTATAAAAAGACATCCTTAACATCATTTACTTCTGTTTTCTCATCTGCGAGATAAAACCAGAGTCCCAATCTCACCATGGTGTTGTGAAGGTCAAATGTATAATGTTTAGAAACGACTGTAAACTTAATTAGACTGTAGACTTAATTAGATACTGTTCCTATATTGCAATTGTTGTTTTTTGTGTTATTAATATAAAACCAGATCTAGTTGTAGGAGACCATTAGTACTACTAATGGGAAGCCACAGGAAGCTGTTAGGAAGGAAACACCATTCATCACTTATGAAATATTCACAAAGCAATGATAATGTGCCATAGAATATGCTTAGCCTATGTTATATTATAAGTATTCAGTGTATGAGCCCCCAACAAATAATTATGGACTGTACAATGTACGAGAATTCAAAAGAAATGTCATGACTTGGGGATGATCCTCACTTAGGATCAATAACTGCAGCTAGGCCAATGTCTGGAGACTTTGTGAACACCTAAATATTGGTTGAGAAACTGAGTATAGTAGTTAAAGCCATAGAAATTAATGAGAATTGTATAAGACAGCAACTGACTTAAAACAATGTTATAGATAATGAGTACTATAGCATTTGAGGAGGGTGAGAATGATGGGATATGATTTACATTTTTTTATTACAAGACATTAAAATGTATGAAGTAAAAGAAGTGGCTGTACTCCCAAAATAAGAACTTACAATTTTATGAAAGTAATCTTTGTACTAAAACCCTACTGTATAACGGGTTTGTTGCTGCAGAAACTTAAATTAATAATTTCTAATCGAATCTTTAAAGACATTTCAGAAGGAAAATGTTGCAAACTTATAAATACTGCTAGAATGTTTTATTTTATGAACAACAGCACTGATTCTGATGAGTGTTTCTACACTCATCAGAATTTTGATACTGAGGGATATATGAATAAATCATTCACTGAAATTCCATTATTTTTCAAATGAGGAAATTGAAACCCACAGTAGTTTGATGGAAATTTCAAAAGTTGTCAGAATTAAAGTTAGAGCCCAGTCAGGGCATCACACTTCTCAGTACCTTACCTTCATTCTTGTAGAAAATGTTATCTTAGTGCATTTAAAAATCAAGTATCAGGGCACCTGGGTGGCTCAGTCAGTTAAGCGTCTGCCTTCAGCTCAGGTCATGATCCCAGCATCTGGGGATGGAACCCCGCATTAGACTCCCAGCTCAGCGCAGAGTCTGCTCCTCTCTCTCCCTCTGCCTCTCCCCCTGCTGGTGCTCTCTCTCTTGCTCACTCTCTCTCTCCAATGAATAAATAAAACTCTAAAAAACAATAAAAATAAAAAAATAAAAACCAAGTATCTCAAAGCCATCTAAAGGATGACCCTGTGATCCATGTGGTTCCATTACCAAATATTAACGATATTCTCCCTAATAGTAGTGATTTCTATTTTTGAGAGAGAGGAGTAGGAGGGGAGGGGCAGAGGGAGAGGGAGAGAGAGAATATTAAGCAGGCTCCATGCCCAACATAGAGCCTGACTCGGGGCTCAATCTCACAAACCTGAGATCATGACCTGAGCTGAAATCAATAGCCAAACCTTTAACCAGCTGAGCCACCCAGGCATCCCTGATTTCTATTTCTAATAAAATAGGTATGACAAGAGTAAATATACATAAAAATACAACTTTGGTAGTAATCAAATTCAAATTAAATAAAGATGTGTGTTTTAAATTATATTCTTTTGCCTATCACATTATCAAAGAATGACAGAAGAATAACAACCAAAGTTGTAGAGGCTTCAGTGATTTGGCCAAACTCTTACTTTGCTGGAAGAGTATCAGTTGGTTCCAAATGTTATGAAAAATATTTTGGCAATGTCTACTAAAACCTTAAAAACAATCATATTCAATGACCCAGTAATTTTCCTTCTAGGAATCCACCACAAAGAAATAACCAGAAATTTAAATGATGATTTATGTAAACCTGATGTAAAATTTAAGCACTATTTACAATATAAAAAAACCTTTCATACAAAAAAGAAAAAAAATCAAACCATTCCAAGTGGCTTAATAGTTAGAGAAGTAGAAATGATCAAATATGTCATTGTCTATGAGTAGTACAAAGCCATTCAAAACATTGCTTTTGAAGACTTTTTTAAAAGATTTTATTTATTTATTTGACACAGAGAGAGAGCACAAGCAGGGGGAGCAGGAGAAGAAGCAGGCTCCCCGCTGAGCAGGGAGCCCGACGCGATGCAGGGCTGGATCCCAGGACCCTGGGATCATGACCTGAGCCAAAGGCAGATGCGTAACTGACTGAGCCACCCAGGTGCCCACTTTTGAAGAATTTTTGATAAAATATGAAAAGAAATTCTTTATAACATCAAAAGAATAGAATGTATAAATTATGAAGTACATAATAACTTTACAGAAAAGACTAGGCAAACATACTTCAAGACATTAGTGAAATGGGTATGTTGGTGGAACTGAAAATAGTTTTCCTTTTCTCTTTTGTCCTATCTGTATTTTCCGCACTCTCCACTCAGCACCCACGAATTTTATAGTTAGATAATATAGTCTATATTATAATAAAAGTATCTGTAAAGATCAAAAAGAAACAATAAAAACAGCGTTGCACAAAGTTTTCATGCAGCATGCCCTCACCCTAAAAAAGCCAATGCGAATGAGTTGGTCAGGAAACTGGTGCCTTCAACAAAACTGTTCTTATCTTGGGCAATCAAACTCCAGAAAGTCTGATTAGCCAGGTATCAGACAAAACCTTGAAACACCTCTGGGAAATCTCAACAAGAGGTTCCACTGCTTTAAACCTCAGGTCAGTTTTTTGCCAGGAGAAAGGCAGAAATTGAAAGAGAGGATTAAAATGCATATCCTCACACAATTCACAGTGCTCACCATAGCACATACCCTCCCCAACGAGTGCTGTGAATTGTGTGAGACGGTGGAATTGCAGACCTCTAAAACAAATAATACATTATATGTTTAAAAAAAAAAAAAAGATAGCAGGAAGGGAAAAATGAAGGGGGGGAAATCGGAGGGGGAGACGAACCATGAGAGACTATGGACTCTGAGAAACAAACTGAGGGTTCTAGAGGGGAGGGGAGTGGGGGGATGGGTTAGCCTGGTGATGGGTATTAAAGAGGGCACGTTCTGCATGGAGCGCTGGGTGTTACATGAAAACAATGAATCATGGAACACTACATCTAAAACTAATGATGTAATGTATGGTAATTAACATAACATAATAAAATAAAAAAATAAAAGAAAAAAGTAATAAATAAATAAATAAATAAAATGCATATCCTGTGTAATCAGAAAGAAGTAGGATTTCAAAGATAAACAGATGCATAAATGTACACTCACAAAGTTTGGTCAGCCTTTCACGAGTTTTGTAAAAGAAAAACAATTAAAAAGGATGTCATTTAGAAACCCTGATCAGAATAAATGTAGAGCATGTCCCACAGAATTTGTATTAGGAACGACACAATACAAATAAATTCACTGTAAGAAAAGGGGAAGAGGTAAACTGGAAAGAAGAAACATGTGACCACAAACTAGACATGGTCAGATAGCTCTGAATACGAAAGTGTGAACACACACAAATAGAGAGAGACACAATCAAAAACCTGAGTCTGCTAAAATAACCAAATACACAGATATGAAATTCCAAAGAACTTATTACTGGAAGCAAGTGTGTTATCATCTGAGGTTTACAAATGAAGATATTACAATGTCATCTGATCTCTAAGCACCAGAGTTTTTAAATTAAGGGCACTATCATATCAGTGAACTAATTCATTGAAGTGTTAGATTATTATTTTAAATTTTAATATTTTTCATCCAGCACTACATTCTACATATATGCACCTTCCAATTGCAAGTCACTGTATATATAGCATTCTAATAAGAAAATAACTTGCATAGGTCCCTTCAAGTTAAATTCTTTAATTCTCTACAAAACCTATTCTGCCTTCACTAAATTAAGTAATCCTTAATTAAGCCATTCCATAATTTTAGCATTCACTCACTGATCCAAGTTGCTTTTATCATCTAATAACAATGCTTCTCATTAAAAGACTATAACATATACTAATGAAAATAATTTGTATTGATGAAGATGATTCAGTTTCATAATAAAATTAATGATAAAAAGCAGTGGCTTTCATTTATCCATGAGAAATACTAAATAATTTTATCTTTTAAACACCCAATTATTCCTTTTGATATGCTCATGGTGTAGCTAGCAGAAAACTATCACTATCATCTTGGTACAAGTAGAAAACAGTGCTCAAAATGCATGCTCACCTAGGGCCTAAGAGGGAAAAAACAACAACAACAACAAAACACAGAAGATGAGGTGCTCACAGGAAACTTTAGATGCACTGAAAACTAGTTCATCTTCCTGCCATTAACTAAACAATGCTAAATATACCTATGCAAATAAAAATCATATATTCAATCTAATAAATCATGGTAGCTGGAGGTGATGCTTTTGATTCTATAAAGTACCAGATTGATAACATGAGACACTCAAAAATATATTTAACAAACATTTACTGAGTTATTACTTTGTGCCAGACTATATTCTAGTCTTTGAATACATAGTGATAAATAAATGATCCCAGGGAGCTGTTCTCATGGAACTGTGATTCTAATGGGGAAGCAAAATTACAAATAAATACTTTCAAAATCCTCTGTTTACCACTTGCCAATTTAACCCTATTCACCTAGTTCTTTCCTGCTTCATTGTATAAATGAAACTACCTTCCACAAATGCATTATCTTTGTTGAGTTTTGGGAAAAGGATTAAATAGGAGTGGGGATTCTGTAGTGTTAATACCAAACATTCACATAGTGCCTGAGAACAAACACACAGAAGCTGGTGGGTAAAACTCAATTAAATGGAAATTCTCAACAAATTGTGACTTTACAAGTTTCAAATAAGCCACCTGTAAGTTGAATGTTTTTGAACAAGGTATCAAATGTCTTCTGTGTGAAGCTAATCAAAGTCAAGTGTTCTGTCTTTATATTTTCAATTCTAAACGCAACAAATTTCCAAAATTCTCTTTTCCAGCTACTCATTGCATTTGTACCTCATTAAATTGTATGTATTTAAGATAAATACTCCTGGCCATTTAAAAACTTAGAACAACTTTTCAGTACATACCCTCTAAAACCAGGATAACAGAAGCTAGTTTGACCTAACAAACAGAAGCTAATCAGCGTGGGAGGCTATTGATAGAAAAACATTTGTACTTTCTTAAATTTCCCTCTATAGGACTACTGTGGAAAGAACTATTGGAGTTTCCATCTGAGAAAGGAGTATTTTGGCTCAGTGACATTTAACTCTGCTTCCTTCACTGTCATCTGCTGTTTTTGTGCTTTGCTTTTGATCTAATCAAATTGACTTTTTTTTTTCCCGTACTAGTAGAAGGGCATTAAGTTTCATAAGTAACTCCACGCAGTATCTTCTTTACTAACACAAAATACTCAGTTTCTACCCCCTCATTCTTTACAGAGTTAAAAATGATAGTTGATAAACAATGAAACCAGAATGGAGATGCTCACTTCATTTAACACAAATTTAATTGGTTATCAAGGAGCTTTCCCATATGTTTTAGGATTCAGAATATGCCTGATGGTATAAGCAAGTTCCAAGGCAAATCCCACAATGATAACTAGCTTAATGCTGAAACTGTATTTAAGAGCAATCTTTTTTGTAACAAATATTCTTTTAAAAAGTATCCATTCCATATCAAAGAGCTTAGCTTGTTGAATCAAGCATACTTTGAAACAGGGAATGGATGGGGTCAGTATTTTAAAGAAGATGAGTTCAGAAGGCTTCTCTGGCTAATAGTGGATCAGAGAACTAGCTTCTGCGTCTCTGCTCAGCTGATGGCTACAATGTTGCTAAGCCTAATGGATGTTTTTCTATTCTCATTTTACTGGGTAGCTCCCAATAGCACTCTTTCTTCTTAAACTGCTTTGTTCTTCTTGGAATCTTTGACACTATATTTTTCAGGTTTTATACCTATCAGCCACACTTTCTCAGGCCCAACCTATTTAAATGACAGGAAATTTTGGAAAGATTTAGAGGCTGGATCTAGGTCTTCTCTAGCTACACTCATTCTTCCCGAGGGTATTATCTTCCCATTATCCCTCCCAAACTCTCTTAAATATTGCCTATATGCTAGTGATTCCTAAATATCTATCTCCAGCTGAGAACCCTCTCCTCAAGAGATCTCTCAAATTTATTATATACAAAGTAAGGCCCTCAGTCCCCTTCAAAGACATTAGTCTCCCATTTAATCACCATCTCTAGATATGGCAACAACATTTATGCATTGTGTCAGGCTGTGAACTTAGAAATTGTCCTTGATTTTTCTATTTTTTTTTCTGCATTCTCTATTTTGATTCATTAACAAGCCTTGTTTTTTCTGCCTCTAAAAGGAATACAGGCACCTATTTATCTTCATGTTCATGATTACTATTTTCACCTGAGCCATGATCCTTGCCTTCTGGGACCATTACATTCATATCCTAACTATTCCCATGTCTTTCAATCCATTCAGTGTGCAACAGCTAGAATTATCTTTTAAAAAACACAAAAATTAAATAGCACTGTCATACTTAAAACCCTTCAGAAGCTTCTCCTTTGTTTAGAATAAATCCAACCTATTTCCATGCCCTACAAAATACTATATGACCCAATCCTGTACTCTTCACTAATGGCAGCCTAATGGCCTCTCTCTTTCTTGCCCGCTACCTTTCAGATACATTGGCCTTGTTTTCATATCTGAAATAACAAAGGCCCTTTTATGCATCTTGGTCTCTATACTTGCTATTCTCTTTATCTGGAATACTTTCCCCATCTTTTTGCATTTTTGGTTCATCCTTTTCCATTAGGTTTTAGCTTAAATGGCACTTGAGATGCATTTGTTGATCACCCTATTTTTCAAAACTCACTCCCATTCCCTTCATTTCACAGTGACTCTCTCCTTTATATCATCTGTCATAAACTGCAATTATTATGCTTATTTATCTATCCCTTTACTATAATTTGTCTCCCTACAATAATTTAAGTATTACAAGGGCAGGAACTTTCTCGAAATGGTTTTATCACTTACTGACAAATAGTAGGTACTCAGTATTTGTTAAATTAGTAAATGAATGAATGAACAGATAATTATGGCTGCAGGCAATCAAGTTATCAAGTTTCACTTCAGTGAAGTGAACACAGAATAAGACTCATGTTGAAAATTGAGAACTGGTTGGAGAGGAGAAGAGCATTAAAACAGAGAGGATCAGGCAGTATTTATCTCCCACCAAAATTAAAGAGATTTGGTTTGATATTTAATTACTTTTCATTGAGCATCTATTATGTACTAGGGATTTTATTATGTTTTCTCAACGACCATTCAACATTCTCTTATGAGTTAAGAATATTGTATAAGGTCATCTAATAATTGATAGTCCCAATAAAGGAGAAAAAAAAAAGACTCCTGAGTTCACATCTTAGTTCTCTCATTTGGGACAACAGACTGAGCCTCAGTATCACAAAAGTTTTTCTTAAATTACTGATGACAAAAGTTTTTCTTAAATTACTGATGACATTCTCAAAAATGAGACTTGATTTGCATAACATCTCCTGCTCTAGGAAACGCATCACATTTTTTTTTTTTAAGTAGTAGGGAAAGAAGCATTCATTTCTTTTTTTTTTTTTTTAAGATTTTATTTATTTATTTGAAAGAGAGAATGAGAGAGAGAGAGCATGAGAGGGGGGAGGGTCAGAGGGAGAAGCAGACTCCCTGCCGAGCAGGGAGCCCGATGCGGGACTCAATCCTGGGACTCCAGGATCATGACCTGAGCCGAAGGCAGTCGCTTAATCAACTGAGCCACCCAGGCGCCCTGAAGCATTCATTTCTAAATTAGAGAGCATTAGCAGGTTAATCAGGAAGCCTATTAGTGATGATGACAAAGTTAGTACATTTTTAATTCAGACTGAAAATACTCAAGCTAATACTCAAGGCACAGGAAAACTAATGTTTTATTCATTGTTTCTAAGCTTTGGTACAGACTCCACAAAAAAGCACAGGGCTTTACATAGAATAGATGTTCAAAAATCATTGATATTTACAGAAAAATTTGTTCAAGTACTCTCCGACCCAGGATAGTAAAAGATAACCCCTTAAAACTTGGATGAAGCACAGTTCTCAGTAATTTAGTTCTGTGTTTGAATCCCTGGTGGGTTGGAAGAGTTAAGCAAATGAAAGCCTTGCCATCTCACTAAAACTATGATACAGTCATAGGTAGGATCCTACTAAATCATTACAATTTTAAGAGCAGTTCCTTAAACTGAGATATTAAAATAAGAGATTCAGTTAAGAAACAAAGAAAAATTAACATGATAGATAGATAGACAGATAGATAGATATATACACACACACCTAAAAAACAATATGGTCACTTACATAACTACTGTGTGTGTGTGTGTGTGTGTCTTATTTAAAAAGCAATCCCTTTTTTTTTAAGATTTTATTTATTTATTTGAGAGAGAGAATGAGAGAGAGAGAGCACATGAGAGGGGGGAGGGTCAGAGGAAGAAGCAGACTCCCCGCCGAGCAGGGAGCCCAATGCAGGACTCGATCCTGGGACTCCAGGATCATGACCTGAACTGAAGGCAGTCGCTCAACCAACTGAGCCACCCAGGCGCCCCAAAAGCAATCCCTTTTGGATAGAGATTAGTAACACCAAAAATGGGTAGAGACAAGTCAAAGCATAGCTTCTGATTTCTATTTAAATAGTTGGATGTTCATTTTACTCATTTGCAATTTTAATATTTCTTCTCTCTCTCTTTCAATGGCTGGACAAGGGTTAAAACTGATATGCAAAATATGACATAGCTACCTTTCTTATCACAGCTTCTGGTTCTTCTTGATTTTCAAATTTCAGCTTCTCTCAAATAGCTTTCCTGCAGGTTAAACTCTACTAACATGTCTCTCCTATAGCTGTGAGCCTCAGGGCTTGGTATAACTAGCTCATTTACTCTATCTTGCAAAGCCTGTCTCACTACCCAAAACTTTAGACCCTATTCAGGCTCTGATCTTAGACTGGCCAAATGGGTCCCAATTCCACTCTCATCATGATAGGAAACCTATCTCTTGAAAAGAAATCTCTCCCTCAGAAGAAACAGTTCAGATTAGTGATCTTGGCTCCAAGACTTAATCTTTTAGCTCTCCCTATTTTTTCTTTTATTAGTTTGGATTTTTATCTCTCACTTTTAAACATTTTTATTACAAAAGCAATACAAGCTTATTGTAGTGGAAGATTAAAATAGTACAGGAGTATATAAAGTGAACAGTGAAAGTACCCCACAGCTCTACACCACACCAGTCCCATTAGCTAGAGATAATACTTTTCAGTAAAAGCAATGCTGTCTATTCAACCATTCATCTGTCCATCTACCATCAGTCCATTTAGGCATCCATTTATTTATTAATCTAATGAGATCAAACTGGATACAAACTATATATCTACTTTCCTACACAGCTTCACAAGATATGTCCAGGTGTATAAATCCAAAGCCTTCTTCTAGAACTCATAGGCTTTACATAATTTTGGATAAAGAACTGAATTTCTTCATGTCTTCATGCCCTCACCTATAAAATGGGACTAACGCTTTTAAAATATTTTTTTTTAAGATTTTATTTATTTGAGAGAGAGAGAATGAGTGAGAGAGAGCGCACACATGAGAGAGGGGAGGGTCAGAGGGAGAAGCAGACTCCCTGCTCAGCAGGGAGCCCGATGAGGGACTCGATTCCAGGATTCCAGGATCATGACCTGAGCCGAAGGCAGTCGCTTAACCAAATGAGCCACCCAGGCGTCCCTAAAAGATTTTTTTTTAAAAGATAAATGTAAGTACTTAGAAAAATGTCTACGAAAAAGTAAGTTTTCAGCAAAATGCAGCTTTAAAATGCATATACACATACATACAATTTGAACTTTAAGAATTAGTTTTTATAATGCTTGCATTCATCCATCCATTTATTTTTTGCCATTGCTTGCTGGGCACCTATCATAAGGTAAGGCTTATGCTAAGCAGTAGAGTTATAATAGCGAGCAAAAGTTAAATCAAAAACAAACAAATCTGGATTCTGATTTTATGGAGCCTACAGTCCAGTGGTAGAACTATACCTGCCTTGTGTTCCACAGTATGGAATAATACTGCAACTGCTATAAAAAATGCAGCAATTAGCATCCTCATATATGTGTCTTAGACATGTGCAGGCATTCTTACAGCTCTAAATCCTAAATGTGACATCTGAGGATCAAAAATATGTAACAATCCATATTTTGAAAGATAACTCCAAATTTCCTACCCAAATTTTTCCAAGTGGTTCTTCCACCAAAGGAAAAACAGGGCCTATTTCCATGAACCCTCATCACCACAGGATATTGTACTTCGTATTTCTTTAAATATAGGCAGTGTTGAGCTTATTTTTGTTTTGATTGGGTTATTTGTAATTTTCTCAAGTGGATGTACAGATCATATTTAGCCACTTTACAAACATTGTTACAATATATTTGTTCATATTTATTTTAAGAGTTTTATCACAGTCAAATTATTCTTTACTATCAGTATGACTCCCCAGTCTGTCATATGTTTTGTTACTTTTTAGTGGTGTCTTTCACCGCAGAAAATATTTTAATTTCTGTGTTGTTAAGTCTGTCAATCTTTTATTTTACAGTGTCTGGGTTTTATGTTAACTTCATATTATTAAAATATTCTTCTACATTTTAGTACATATTTTTAAAGGTTTACCTATTCACATTAAGTTATTATTACCTGAAAATTATTTTACTCTTTGTTGTGGAACTGGGTTCTCATTAGATTTTTCTTTCCAAACAATGTCAAAGATTTCATATTAATTTACTAGTTAACCTACCCTTTCAGTATGGTTAATGAAAAGATACCATAAAATAATAATTTTACCTAAATAAAAGAACTTTTGCCAAAATATCCATTTTATATCATTAAAGTATTTCTCTACATCATGCCACAGTGTGTCAGTATATTTTAAGATTTACTAAAGCAAGTTACCTATTTAAAAATAATTTCCTGACAATTATCATGCATTTACATTTAAACTGATTTTATAGTTATCTGTACAACTACATCTCCCTTCCATTGTGTGTGATTACTTTTAGTATGTTCACCCCCACACATTTCTGTCCTTCTGTGGTTTTTTCCCTAGATGGCTGGTCCTTTCACAATGTATCTCCTGAGATCATTTGCTGGCTGGATTCCAGTTGCAGTAAGCCAATGGAAAGAACCACCTGGAGATTCAAAAACAGGGAAAGAGAAAGCTGGGGAAACTTTCCTCCATAACGTCTCTGCTTCAGTGCTACATCTTGTAGTAGCTGACTCCTTCCAACAACTACATTTTCCAATATGTGGGTCTTCCTCCAGTAGTGCAGCTCTCACTAGACCCCATTAACCTCCATTCATTCTTTTGTTCCCCTTTTCCCCTAAGCCCTAGGGATAGGAACTGCTTCTTACTCTTGTTCCTCTCTGGGTGATTCATTTTCACCTATTTGTTAATATATCATACTTCGCTAAGTAATCTTTTAATGAAATTCTCTTCATTTCAGCTACCTGCAGTGAATTCTTTTTCTTGCTGGGATTCTGTTATACCTTCTAAAATAAAAGATAGGTAGATTTATATACGTGCATACACACACAGATTATGTGTGTGCATGTGCGTATACAACTGTATCTTGATTGACATGGTTCTGAATGTACAGATTATCTTAGAGAAAACTAGCATTCTCATAATATACATCTCTTCCTTCCCTCATGTCTTTATTTACATACTTAAAATTCAAAATTTAAACTTTCTCCAAACAATCCTTACACTCTCCTGTGTAATTTACTTCTAAGAAATCTGTAGACTTTGTAGTTATTCTAAATAGGATTATATTATTTCTTTACACTTTCTAATTCTTAATATGCCTTTAAAAAGGGGAAAATCATATTATTTTTAAATGATGATATTTATCCCATCTTTTCCAATATACATATCTCACATTTCTTTTTTTCTTGTCATATAACATCTGCTAGGTCCTCTCGAACAATACTGAGCAATAATACCAATGAGGAATATCCTTGAATTGTTTATTATTTTACTGAGAAGTCTTCCTGCATATCAAGATAAAGAAAGTTTACTTCTATTTCTGGATTCTTAGGAACTTTTCTCAGGACTTGGTAATGAACTTTAGCAAATGATTTTAGATACAGTATTTCTTTTTTTTTTTTTTTTTTTACTGGGAGGATTGACTAGTATGCTTTCCTGACCTTCTTTAATAAAAGGAAGAACAAAGATTAAATGTTACTTGTTCACTATTTTGCATTCTGTTTTGAATATCACTAATATGAGTGTTATTTCACACATATGTATCATGTTAAAGCTCTGAATTTCATCCCTTTAAAAGCTATGTCTTATTTCTCTTTAAAATATATGGCAAACATGAAAGGAATTTCACATTTAGCAAAAATTTTCTCTAGCTAAAAATGTTCATATTCTAATTTAAACTAAAGTGTAAACAGTCAAGAAACTTCCATGTTTAAACAGCTTAATTTAAACAAAATTAATCTTTAGCTGATGTATCTTTAGAGGGGGGAGGAGGCTATATCCATGATAAAATAACAGTTTGATTCATTTATGTATATAAACAGTCACTCAATTGGAGAAAGCAGGAAATAAGCTGATTCAGAATCCCTAACTATAACTAGACATAGGAGGAAATAAGGTGAATCCCCATGCTTCCTGCCATGATTATCATAACAAGGACCCTGAAATGATATCCACACTCATTATCTCTGTTTGCATCTACATATTCTCATGAATTTAAAAATAATTAAAGTAAAATAAGATGGCACATGTATGAGTGAAAAAAATAGC
Organism: Mirounga leonina; assembly: GCF_011800145.1. Classification (NCBI taxonomy): domain Eukaryota; kingdom Metazoa; phylum Chordata; class Mammalia; order Carnivora; family Phocidae; genus Mirounga; species Mirounga leonina. Next base: position 17,752,455 of record NW_023270158.1, read on the forward strand.
TTGAAATACAAAATGCCACAAAGATTCAGATAATCTTGACAGAACTCAGCTTCTAGAGGTTTAAATGAATCAAATGCAAATTACCCCTAAGCTTTGAGATTCTTTTTCCACTTCTTGTTATAAAATTGGTTCTCTGTATGGGTGTTGTATGATGAAGAATGAAGTAGATGAAATTTTCAGTAAAGAGTACATACGTTGCCAAGAAATCAGTCAAGTAACTCTATAACTATGGGTCTTTGTACTACATGAAATGAGAGAAAAAAGAAACCAAAGTGTTACAAAGTTTAAATTAATTATGGAAATATGTATTTTCCTCCAAATATTAAAGTGTCATGATGGAAACACCAAATTTTATTTTGGCAGAAATTAATCTTTTGGATTTTGTACAGATGCACATTATGCTTTGAACTAATATACATGGACTTACTTTGGTGCTTTCATTTAAGCTATTTTCAAACTGCCAGCAATGCCTGGTTCTATTTCTTTTCATTTATTTAACTGAATAAATGCTATCAATCAGTCAATGTTCAAGTGCTGTGCAACTGTTTTCCCGAATACCGTCATAGCTCAGTACAAAATGACATTTTCCAACCTCTGAATTGTTACAGCCAGGTGGATTCTAACATATACTACCTTGAAATTCAACTTCACACACACACACACACACACACACACACACACACACACTCTCTCTCTCTCTCAAACATCCACATCCCCCCCCGCCACCCCCCCAAAGTGGAGGAATTAAAAAACTATTTTTAAGGAACCGGAGATTCTTTTTTTTTAAATATTTTAAGAAAATAGTGACTTAATTACATTATGATTATCAAATCAATGTTTCTCTCACAGGTAAATCATCCAGAATGGATTGGAACCTACTGAATGCCAAGCTCTGGTGTTGTTTGCTGAAGATAAATGCTGGACAAGACAGACCTAGCCCCCGACCTCATAGTGCTTAGAGTGCACATGACATAAGTTAATACTAATGTGTTAGGCTATATAGAATAGATTTTTCTAAGCCGTTACAGATTTAAGTGCTTTTAATATTAAAAAGTGACAAATTAAATATATTAAGTAAATAAAATACCCATGTATAATCATTTCTAAGGAAAGTATTAAAACAAGAAAATAGAGACATTAGCATTACTTGGACTTTCTATGTCTAAACTAGTCAACAGTCTTCACGCATATTTTATGAGTCAAATAAAAACTTACATAAGAGTGTGTATCTAGGGGGGTGGAGGGATGGGGTAACTGGGTGATGGACATTAAGGAGTGCATGTAATGTAATGAGCACTGGGTGTTATATAAGACTGATGAATCACATGCCTGTACCTCTGAAACCAATAACACATTATATGTTAATTAATTGAATTTAAATTAAAAAAATTTTTAAAGGAAGAATGTGTATCTACTCAGTTCCTTTATTATTACTTTTTCTATTCCTTTTTTTAGGATTGGGGGGAACAATACGAACTTAGAAGACAATGTATTTTTAGTGTTTAATACCAAGCCTGACTCAATTCACACTCATTAAATACTTGTGAAAAAGCTTTTTTTAAATGGTCACAGGCAGACATCCAGCTATTCTGTCAGATAATTTGAATTACTTACATTCTCTGTTATTTGTTTCTTAGCCCACATCTAAATCAGCAATTTCATCTATGTGGGGATGTCATCTGATTCACATAGTTAGCTCACATACAAATTTTTGTGTGCCCTTCTACAAACTACTTATTTGGGTCCTGAATTCACTATCTCAAAACATGGGTGATGAATAGACAGGCAGAGAAAATGTGTTTTGTTAAGATTTTATTTATTTATTTATTTTGGAAAGAGAGAGAGGACGTGCATTCACCCGCATGTGGGGGGAGGGGCAGAGGGAGAGAACCTTCAAGCAGACTTGACGCTGAGCATGGAGCCAGACACAGGGCTCCATCTCACGACCCTGAGATCATGATCTGAGCCGAAACCTAGAGCCGGACGCTTAACTGCTTAACCAACTGAGCCACCCAGGCACCCTGGGGGAAAATATTTTTTACAACTGTCAACACTAGTATATAGAAATGATATAAAATTTTTAAAAATTGGATGTACATATCTGGATCATATTTATTTTAGATATAAAAGTGTTAGTATATATTACTATATTTGAAATGAAAAGAACTAGATTTAATACTTGACATGCAGAGCTTAAAAAGATGCAAAATTTTACTTCTTAAAGAAGTCCCTTAGAAAAACTGATCAAATTAAAAACTGTAAATATACAATTAAGAATTTTGCTATTTAAAAGAATAACAATAATTACATACTTCAAATTAGAGATTTTTTTCTGCAGAAACTAAATGAGGTTAATAGAGTGGGTAAAGTGAACCTAATTTACAAGGCCATTAGAGCTGAAATGTTTCAAATACTTTTCTGTTCAGTTCTTATCCTTTCCATAAAGTTGATTTATGAAGAAATATGCACGTCTAGAGAAGTCCAGTAAAGTATGCATTTTAATATGATTATTTCACACAAAATGGTTATTGACCATATGTATTTTGTCTAGGCCTTTTCCCAGGGGAGTTGTTAACATAATTCATTTACAATTCAGTTAGCAAGAAAACATGTTAAATTGAATTTTACTCTGAAACAATAAATCAAACCAATGTGAAATATATTATACCCCATAAAATGAACAAACACTGATCAAATTATATAGCTGAACTATGGAGCTCACATATCCCAAGACATTTAAAATATCATCTCCATATAGTCATTAAATAAGTCTCAAGATCTAAAGCACAAATAACTTTGGGTCATATTATCAGCTTATTCTGGGGATTTATGATGGTGAATTAAAACAGTAACCTCTTCTTATACCCTCCATCAGTAATCATTCAAGTTTTTTTCTAATCATAAAAGCGTAAGTTAACAATGTCATTCAGATGAAAATACATTTTAACTTATGTTGACTAGCATGATCTTTAGCATCTTCAAGTAGTTGTAGAAAAGAAAGCTATCAAAATCAGAATCCTATTTTGAAGATCAAAAATCTCTAGTAAACATCAAATAAACTTCAGCACAGTCTACAGATGCTAGAGCATAAAGTACAATGCCTAAGAGATGGTGCTTAAAAAATAGTTTGTTGCTGTGTTGCATCTATGTGACACAAATCAAATAAATAATACAATTTTAATCCTTGGTTTACACTCTAAACTTTGTTCTTAGCCATTTCTGCAAAGGTAGTTAACAGGAAAGTTTCCCCTGTTCTGTTGAAGTCATTCATGTGCAGACTTGTGCTAGGAATTCCAATAGATTAGACTTGAAAGTCCTATAAGAATGTGATCTTATTCTCATAAGAAATGTGACCTCTTGTTCCAAATTAACCTTTTTAAGATATCCTCATGTATTTTTGCCCCATATATATGCTACACATCTACTGCAGCGGAAGAATCTATGCAGTCTGACATTTATATGGAATGAATGACACGCTAGAAACTATCTATGACACTGTGGGATTATCAAATCAACCAGTGAACAAAGTCATTTTCTTTTTTGATCAGATCCTTAGTGTGATAGGTAAGAAAATGTCATACAGTGTAGCTTGTCAATGTCTCTCATAATAAATTCACATACTATGTTCACATAATAAGTTCATATAGCACAGTATTGAATCTGTACTAGAATACATTCTTTTAAAAACAGAGGTGGTACAACGCCGTACACAAAAAGTGATGAAAAATGGACTGTTTCACTGTCAAGTGATATCTAGTTGACAGTCACATGACTGTCATGTAGACGGCTTCAACCAAATATATCTTGTCAAAGACTTAGGATGTTGAGGCATAAAAATGCAGCTATTACAATGAAAGAGGTTACCCTCCTAGAAAGAATAGCTCTTGCTGTCTATAATAAAATTTTGCTATGAATGTCTTAACTGAAATATTGAAACCAAAAAGAGAAGACTTCATAGATAACAAATTTTGGAATTAACATTGGAAAACACAGTTATAAGAAATGCATGGATTCAGAAAATATTCAGGAATCAGGCCACTGCAATTCTACTCTTAGCCTTAAATCTTAGGGAGGTAATGATTACCATGACGGTACCAAAAGCCAGCCATGGGAGCAAGGTTTTATATGTTCATCTTGGAAAGAGTAGAGACATAAGGGCCTCTTTGAATAGTGGAAGAGAATCATGATACCTCTAAATATAGGTAAAAACAAAGTGTGAATGTTACAAAGATAAAGATACTTGATCAACATAAGAAAGAACTTACAGGCAATATCACTTTTGATAATTCTACTTGACTACTATAAGACAGGATCTGTTTCGGGAACACTGCAGATTGGTGGAGGGATTCAGCAAGAGAATGTTTCCATATCTGCCATCTGCACTAGAGAAGGTGTTCTGCACTGCTCCATACATTGGCTTGAACTATGTATTGTCTCTTATCTCCAAATACATTATTCCATTGACTCCTCTTTAAAAAAAAAAAAAAAAAAAAAAAAAAAAAAAAAACCTGTGTAAGTTGGTAAAATAAGAACTATATAGAGATGAATTCAGTGAGACTTAGAATATGAGAATGGCTTGCCAACACCACTGAGCTTGTAAGTAGCAGAGCAGAACAACTTCCAACTCTAAATTCTGATTTATGTTCAAGCAATTAACAGGACCACTTAGCAAATTATTTACTAGAGTCCTGTTTACACCTCTATAATCACCTTAATTTTTTTTCATTTTATGTCAGGCCTCTGCCTGCCTTGACGTGATTGGTCCCCATCAGTGAGTCATAAAATACTTGATTTTCCCATGGTGCATTTTTTTAAAATCATTGTTTCATAGGACAATACGTGCAAACACCTCCTCTAATTTAGGACACATATTAACCTTCACAGCAGAAATAAGAATTATGTTAAAATTCAAGTGTGTATTGATTTTTCTCTTGAACACTTTACAGATTTCTACTATATATAAAATATTATATGTAGCGTAATATATATATATATATATATACACATATTCCCACATGTATACATATTAACTTTTTAAGTAGATTCCAATTCACTTTTACTGGCCAAATTAGAGTACTGCAAAACAAAGTTTTAGAAAACGCACTACATAGGACTCTGACCATACTTGTGTTTTCAATGTAAATAACGTTTTTTGTAATGAAATCTCCATACTTTATAAAGGGCATTATTGCCTGTGAGGAAGAAATAATGAGCTTGTATTTCTCAGCTGTGTATAAATTGCATGCATTTTATATTTCTAAGGAGAGGCCTCTATCAATCAATATTTTCAAAAAAATGACAGTCCTCAGTTAGGCAGTGATTGTTACTGAAGCTGATAAGTGTTTACCCTTCATTGGAGACTGACAAATAGCCTATGACATAGACTGCTTTTCTGCTGCTTATATTAAAACCTGTTTAGGAATATGAAAATGCAGAAATGTGAGTCTTAATGTAAAACTGCTTTCAAATTTCTTGTTAGGAAGCTTGCCAGGCACACCAGAGGGCCATTTGGGGAACCAAATAGGTATTACATGTATAAGATAAGTAAGTGAAGTATCGATTAAAAACAAATACAAGCCACTGTTGTGACATGGACAAAATGTAATAAAATACTATTAAATGTCTTTTCATAAACAGAGTCCCAGCAATCTTTGTAGTTTGCTTGGGGGAAGTTTAACAGCATCAGTTTCCCCATAGCAGGCTAAAGTCATTTAATCCATGACTGCTTTTAATACAGAGCTGATTTATTTGAACTGAGAGAACAGTATACCACGTAAATGTCATGTTAATATTCTAAAGTGAGCTAAATCACGTTAGCAACAAAACTTGTCTTATCATATATTTCACCTTGGTCTATGACAGACTGTGATACTTATGCTATTAAGTGACAATTAGCCAATCAGCAAAGCAGTCATTTCTGAAAATATATACTGCGTGGAAAATAAGAATTTTCCTGCTCATCTGTCAGAATTTTTTCTCAAACCTCTTGGCTTAAGTGAGAATTTCCTGTTGAAAGTGCTTATTCTTCTTAGCATTCTTGGCTTGATTTCATCATTTTTAAATCTCCCTTCCCTGTTTCCGGTTCTTACAATGAGATAGTGGAAACATAATGACCTCTTGGAATAGTGGAAGGCAATCGTGGTTCCTCTAAATATAAGTAATATCAAAGTGTGAGTGAATGTTACAAAGATATAAACACTTGTTCATTGTAAGAGGGAACTTACAGGTAGTATCACTTTCAATAATTAGACCTGACTAGTATAAGACAGGATCTGCTTCCGGAACACTTGAGATTGGCAGAGGAATTCAGCAAGAGAATGCATTAAAAAAAAAGAGAGAGAGAGAGAGAGAGAGAGAATGCATTGATACCTGTCATCGCACTAGGTGTTCTGCACTGCTCGATACATTGGCTTGAACTATGCATTGTCTCTTATTTCCAAATATGTTAATTCATTTACTCCTCTTTAAAATAATCTGTGAAGTAGATGGAATAAAGAACTCTATAGAGATGAATTCAGGGAAACTTCAAGGATAAAAATGAAATTGTTGAAACTGTTTATTCTCCTTAGCTTTCTTAGCTTTCTTTCATCATTTTTCATCTCCCTTCCCTTTCTCCAGTTCTTAAATTGCAGAAAGCCTGACCTTGACCATAATTACCTAAATACTTTGATAGTCCACTTTGACTTTTTCCAAACTGAAATGCTTTCACTTATTCGTTCACTCAAGAAATATTTACTGAATGCCTGCCATTTTCCAGGCACTGAAGTAAATGCTAGGGCACAACTAGGAACAAAAGGCTCAATGGATAATTTCTTTATGGAGCTTAGATTGCAGCAAAAGAGACACACATGTAGGCAGGTAAACTCAGTACTTTGTAGCAAGCACTATTATAGGGGAAACTAGATGTGTCAAATACTTAAGTCTTCTGGCACAAGTTCAAGCATGATTCTAGCACTTGAACTTCAGGACCATTTCATGTTGAGTATTTTGGCTCACTTGTCTATATATTTACATTCCACCTCATTTCAAAAACTGATTTGTGATAGCTTTGCCTGCTGAATGATTCTCCAAGAACATTATGGTATCGTTTTATCTCTTATCGTAATCCCTCAAAAAAAAAAAAAAAAAAAAGATCCACCTTTAACATTTCCACTAGTTTCGAACATCATCTCAGCAAACACCCTTTCTTTGAGTTCCTGCTAAACAGAAATATTTTAAGTTTAATAGAGGATCATAATTATTAAGAGAAAGAGTCATGTCTTTGTGCTTATCGCTCACAAAGTACTTTTCATTTTAAGGAGCTCAGAAAACTATATTTTATGGTTTTCTCTTCAGTAATTAAGTGTGCCATTCACTTAAATTTTCTATCTAGCATAAGCAAGTCATTTTAGCAAGCCAACCAACATTTTTTAAACATTCATCATAGCACCTACTATATAGTAAACAATTTTCTGGGCACAATGGCAAAACAAAAATATGTATAGCACAGCCTCTGCTCTGGACCCATACTTAACATTCTGACTGAAAGTGTAGCTGGTTAAATCATGCATTTGGCTTTGGGAAACCTCAGTCATCAGGTACACATGTTAAAATTTCAAGAGGCTTGAAACAAATGTGCAAATACCTGATTCAATCCATGAGAGTTAAAATGTATCAGAGAAAATCAAAGTAGGCCCCAAAAGTATTTTGAAGTTTCATGGAAAAGATGGAGTACTTGAACAGGATCAAGTTTTAGAGAGTTGTAGGATAGAAGAAGGGTTTCCCAGACAACAAGAGAAAGGTTGAATTGCATTTGACAATTAGTTCTCATCACACACACACACACACACACACACACACACACACCTATGTGAGGTGATGGATGTTAACTAGACTTACTGCAGTGTTCACTTTGCAGTATATACAAATATTGAATCATTACATTGTACACCTAAAACTAATATGTTATATATCAATTATATCTCAATTTAAGTTTTTAAAACATTTGTAAAGATACCTGTATATGTGAAATGGTAAGAAGCCTGCCTGTGAATAATGCTTAAGAGTAGTAATAGATAAGCCTAGAAGAAAGGATAGAGGCTAGAAAGACAATGAAATATACCTGTAACTAATTTGGAATTTTTAATATAGGTAAGGGAGCACCCCTATATATTTTTGGAAAGAGAAGCCACATGATTAAACTAGTGCTTCAGTAACAGTTTGGGAGAAATATATTGAATAGGTTTGAATATGGAACAAAGAGAAAATTTTCAGCCATAAGTAGAAAAAGAGTAGGAATGAGGTCCAGCAGTAGGAAAATGAGAAGTCAAAATATTTGATCAGACATCTGATATAACAAAAACTTTAGGAAAATTAAAGCATTAGGTAGGAAAGTCAGTACAGGTATCATATGGAGTTGATACTACTTAAATTGGGCCTAGAGAAGTGAAATCCTGGAGACTTTTCAGAAATTAATATTAAGTCAATTTTATTTGAGCTCAAGTAAAATGTGGGCAGAACTGAGAAATCTGATTAAGCCAAGATCATAAAAGGCTTTCAAACAATTCAGAAGTTTGAACTTCGTCTTCTGGGTATCTAATAATGTCACTGATACAAGAATAAACATGAGCTTGGGCACCTGGGCCGCTCAGTTAGTTAAGTATCTGCCTTTGGCTCAGGTCATGATCCCAGGGTCCTGGGATTGAGTCCCACATCAGGCTCCCTGCTCAGCGGGGAGTCTGCTTCTGCCTCTCCCTCTGTCGCTCCCCCATGCTCGTGCTCTCTCTTTCTCTCTCACTCTCTCTCAAATAAATAAATAAATAAATAAATAAATAAATAAATAAATAAAATCTTTTTTAACGAAAGAATAAACATGAGCTTGATTTAGGGTGATGGACTTTATCTCAGATAATCGTTCCTGCTCTTAAAATCATTCCTCATTTATGAAGGGAAATAATCTATGCAGATATTCTAAAATAGCAGTAATAAAGTATTTGGGCTCTGAAGTCAAACATTCCTGGATCCAAATCCAGTCTCCACTTCCTACTGGCTATCTGTATGATATGGGAAAAGTCTTTTATCTTTCCTCAAGAGTTTGCTTCTATACAGTACACGTGGAGTAACAGTGTCTAGCCCTTAAAGTGGTTATAAGTCCTAAATAAGAAATTGCAGGTAAAGTGTCTGGCACATAATAAGTTCACATTAAATACTAGCTATTTTGGCAAACTGACAAAGTTTCTTTTCTTACATTGCTGGTGAGAGAGAGAACTGGTAATGTTGATTTGAATGTCGATGGCATGGAAGTGAAACTAAAAGAATGGAAGCTTCCACAGACAAGAGAACATACAGAGGATAAGAGAGGATTTGGAAAACATCCACTGTAACATAAGGAAGGGCAGTCAACAGAGCAGATAAGAACTATGATACAGAAGTAGATATTAGATCAGATATAGGAAGAGATGTAGATAGAAATAGAGATGAAGATAGAGACAGAGACAGAGACAGAAGTAATGTCAGAGAGATAAGCTGTCCCAAATTGATAGAGGCAAATCTCTCACAAGGAGGGGTGTAAAATTACCCTGAAGTTCAATTATAATTTAATTAGTGACTGTTGAGAAGACAGTTTTGATAGAAGGAATGAGGGAGAAGTCAGCTTTCCAGGGATTACGGGGCAATAAGTAATGGGCAAATTTTGTACAGAGGACACATTTGGGATATTCGACAATAATAATGGTCAACAGTAATTGGGTGCTCACAACTTCCCAGACCGTGCTCTAAATATTTCAAACCAACCAATTCATTTAGCCCTCATAAGAGCCCTATGGCATTAATATAATTGTCACTTTCATTTTCTCAATGAGGAAAAGGAGCCAGAGGGATATTAAGACATTTGCACAAATTTAACACAGCTAAGAAGTGGCTAAATTGGCTTTGAACCAGGCAGTCTAGCTCCAGGACCTGTGCTTCTAAGACAAGGGGGCTGATTTGAACTTCGTCTTACGGCTGAGTTTCTGCTTACCTGAATAGGCCAGAATCAGAAATGAAGAAAAAAAAAATTTTAAGTGTTTCAACACTCACTTTGTGTAAACTGCTGTAAGAAAGATGGTGCCTTAAAGCAGCCTATTAAGATGGGATGAGATTTCCAGAATACACAGCATGTGATCACTTCCAGTGGAAAGGTATGAGCTACTTTGGAAAAGGCACAGGGAATATTTCAAGCTAAAACAATTCAGAAAAGATCTCTTTGGAGGATACATTAATTAAACTAGGCCAGGGGAAGAGAAAGCCTAGAGATATTTCAGGAAATGATAAATAAACTGAAGGTTGGAGATTGAGATAAATATTCAGATAAATTTGGAAAAATGTGAAATATGTGATTGATATGTGATCATGGACATCTTTTTAAACTGGGGAATGGTATGAGAAGTGCTTTTAATTAGGGCAGTAGTTCTCATAGTGTGGTCCCCAGACCAAAAGCATCGACATCACCGGGAATTTGCTAAAAAGGCAACTTACCTGGTCCTGCTTTAGACCTATAGGATTAGAAACTCTGGGCATGTGGCCCAACATTCTATGTTTTCACCAACATCTAGGTTATTCTGATGCATGCTCAAGGATGAGAACCCCTGCATTAAAGGATCTGGTCATCACTAAGTCTGTTCCCTGAAGTTCCACTATTTCATTATAACTCTTGAAAGCATCAAATGAAATGTCAACACAAGTGACATGTGCCGCTTTCTAACCAGAAGTTTTATGAACTATCACATAGTCTCTCAAAGCTTGTGTTGAGATGACCTCTCCATCAATCTGAGTCTTCGCAGAGACCACAATGAACTGAAAGCCCTACCAACCCACAATCATATGAAGCTTGGCAAGAAAACAGTCTGCTGTTTTCAGTCCCTAGAACATCAAGATTTTTGTTATAAACACATAACCGAGCCTATCCTGACTTGCCTCGGGCTGGGAAGATGGTACCAAGAAGGGATTGGCTTTATGTTAAAAGAGAAGGGGCTTACTAAAAGGGAGGGATTTAAGATATCTGTGAAAGACAGAAGAATCAATATTTCTCAAAAGTCAGAAAAAAGAGATACATCTTTACATGAATATACAAGAGAGAAATAACATTATTACCAAACATTAACAATATTTCTTTCTGGGAGTAGGGATTTGAGGGGAATGTCTACTTTCTTATTTAGTCTACTATTATTTTTGTTATTATTATTATAGCAGGGTATTATATAATTATTCAAAGAACCTAATGACAGGAAAGCATAAAGTCTATGGCATTTTAGTGTTTGCCTCAAATCTCATTTTCTCCAGGGGATAAAATCTTAGTAGGCTTTCTACCTAGACAATTGTGTGTGTGCATTCACTACCTCTTCATCTCTTACCATGTCTAGGACAGTGTTTTAAGTTATAATCACACATTATTTCTTATCCTTCTCATCGTCTTGCTGGTAAGACTTAGGATCCCAAGGTTAGCAATGAATTCCCAAGTGTTTATATAGCATGCCTTACATCACACAGTGAGTAAATAGATGCTCTGAGATTCAAACTAAGTTCTGTCTGATTCTAAAACTTGGGCTTTTTTGGTAGATGATGCTGTTGTATGAGGGTTGTTTGTAGGAGCATCTGTATGGGTACTTGTGTATGTGTACATGTGCGTGCAGAGACACATAAGTGTATTTGATAGCCCTTAAAAAGTAATTCTTGTGGGCATCTGGGTGGCTCAATCAGTTAAGCATCTGCCTTCAGCTCAGGTCATGATCCCAGAGTCCTGGGATGGAGCCCCGTATTGGGCTCTCTGCACAGTAGGGAACCTGCTTCTCCCTCTCCCTCTGCCTACTGCTCCCCCTGGTTGTGCTCTCCTGTTCTCTCTGTCAAATAAATAAATAAATAAATAGAATATTTAAAAAATAATTCTTGTATGTGCTGAGAAAGAGACTGGTGCTTTATGCTCAATGTCCTAGTGTAACAGTAGAATTGGTAATAATTTTAATTAACTAAGAAAAAATTGATTACTTGTTACAATTCACTGTGCAAATATTGCTACTGTCTTTATTTCATTTTTTAAAATAAAATGATTCAATAAAGAATCATGATTCTTTGTAAGGGCAACAGCACTGACGTTTCTAGGTCAAAATAAGTCTTTATGCAATGATAAATGTAGTATCTAAATATCTACAATTGGCCTCCAGAGTTTCAAAAATCTCAATGTATTTTTTTTCAAATCCTTGTCATCCACTCCAAAGATACCAAAGCCTTTTTTTTTCCTCTTCTAAACAATAAATCCTCAAATAATGGGAGCCAGACTTATTATATATATTGTTTTCCTTAATGTGATATCATCACCCAAGTTGATTACCATGAATCTATAGTATTATCAACCACTTTACATGTCTGCTAAATTATAAAACCAGAAAGAATGGCTCCTTCAATATAGGTAAAGTTTGGCTAAAACCATAGTAATACTGGGTGAAATAACAGGTTTTAGAGGGGCCCATTAATCCTCTGAAACTGTATGAAAACTTTTATATTTGTAGAAATGTGCATGAGAGAGAGTTGATGCATTTATTATAGCTCCAATAGGTATAACACCCACAAAAGATTTGGTTGCATAGTCCTGCGAATGTACTAACAACAATGAATTATACACTTTAAATAGGTGAATTGTATGGTATGTGAATTATATCTCAGTAAAACTTCTTAAAAAATGACTAGCCCAGAACTTTCAAAATACACGTGTCAAGCCCATAGTGAAGCCCCTTCAATTCAATTTTAAGTTACCATATTTTTAGAACTTGCATTCCATGTCAAGTGACCCCTCTCTTGATCTGACTCAGCCCCAAGCAATGATCTGTTCAATGCCCTTGTCTGTGATTCTCTAGCTAAGCCTACTGTGCCTGGCCGCTCTCAGACCAGCATGATGACCCAGTTGTCTGTCTACCACCTACCCCCTTTTAGTAACAGATAGAACTCTCCATTCCAGTACTTCTGCTACTCTTCTGGCTTACATCGTACCACAGTTATGACACAATCAAACCATCTGTCTTTTAGTTTTTTCAGGAGAAAGAATAATCTATTTATTCAGTTCTAAGAGAGAGCCAATACATTTGACCCTCGAACAACACAGGTTTGAACTGTGTCTACCTACACACATATTTCTTTATATAAATGCAGTACATAAATGTATTTTCTCTTCCCCATGACTTCCTTAATAACATTTTCTTTTACCTAGCTTACTTTATTATAAGATACAGTATATAATACATATATAAAATATGTGTTAATCGACTGTCCAAGTTATGAATAAGGCTTCCAATCAACAGGAAGCTATTAGCAATTAAGTTTTGTGGAGGTCAAAAGTTATGCACAGATTATCAACTGCATGAGGGGGGTCAACAGCCCTAACCCTGTATTGTTCAAGGGTCAACTATATTTTACTAAAGATTCTTTGTGCCCTTCAGAATGTGAACACCAACAGAATTAGCATAGGTCAGAAAAGCCTAAAGATTCCATTAAAACAAGGAGTAGGACAACTGATCAGGTGCCAGTGTCAATATTATGGAGAAAATTCAAATATTATTGGTCAAGACATCTCATAGATAAGGAGAATAGCTGGTAGGAAAGAGAAGACTTGGAGGTAATAATATAATTTAATCAGTGGGCAAGATCACAGTCTGAAATATTGGAAAGGGTGTGGAAATATTCTCACACCCAGCTGAGAAGGTTGTCAGGACAATCCCATGGGTTAAGGAAGAAAGTAAATGGGAAAAGTGCTTCAAGAATTACACCCAAACACTATTAAAGTGGGGACTAATTTATAAGGACGCCAGCAAGAAAGACAGTGAGCAGTGGACATAAGAGAAGCAAGCTGGGGGAGAGAATCAAAGCTCTGAGGAGTGGCTGTGGCTGCTTCCCACACATGTGATACTAGATAAGTAGTCTTTTCTGAGCTTCCACTTTCTCATCTGTAAACCAGATAAATTTAATAATTCATTTCATTATCATTATAATCCCATGATGCAGATAATACTATCATCCCCATTTTACAGATGAAGAACCTGAGGTTCAGAGAGGATAAGTCAATCACACGAGGTCCCACTGCTAGTAAAAAACAGAGAGTCAAACAGTGCTAATAATACCCTGTCTATCTTCCTTCAGTCTTCTGCGTTCCAGGGCATGCTAATCCAGCTTCCACCTGCCAGCGCCTACATCTCTTTGCTCACTAGAGTCCATTCTTCCTGAGTGCATATGACAGACCATAAATGCCAACAACTGAATGCATGCCCTCTACCAGGATCCCTCAACCAATGACCAGCAAAAATGGATGTATAAATCCCCCAGCTTCCCCATCTCTTCATAAGATAATTCTGAGGTCTGTGTCCCACACTATTTCCCACAATTCCCCAGTGGAACTGAGCCGCAGGTGCCCACCATAGTAACTCTTGAAATACCCTCTTTACTGGCTTCCCTTCCCTTCCTTGTCTCGCTTCCTCACTCTCCAAGTCATCTTTCCCAGCATTATCTCCCAAATGAACCATGAGCATGAAGTAATCCAAAAATCACAGAGGTATAAATTTAAACTATTATTTTATTATTATTATTAATGACACTGATAGTTAAGCCAAAATCTAGAAGCGGCCCTTATTTTTATCCTTTTTGGTTAAAAGTCTACCCCCTAGGGTTAGAATGTTGTTGGCCCTGAACTAGTAATTGCAGGCTCCAATTCTCCTGAATGCAAGATGTGTCCATGAGAGGAAAGCACAGAGTTTTAAAAGATTCTGCTGAATACGTTTAGTGAGTGAAGAATGGAAGAGTTCCATTTTGACCTCAGTAATGAAGGAAAATGACACAATGAACATTACTTCCTCTGCAAAGCTCTCCATGTTCTCCCAAGATGAAGACAGCTTGCATCTATGATAAGCTGTCATAGTACCTTGTACTTCTCTTTGGTAATACCAATCACAACTGAATAAAGTATTTAGTGAGTAGTGAGTCTCTCTACTCCAGCTTGTTCGGTGAGGATAGGCACTGTGTTTCCTCCAGTGCCTCACACCATGCATGGTATATACAGGGCAATAAAATATGTGCCAGGCACCTGCTAGGCACAGGGCAGGGAGTGGTAAGATAGACAATTCATCCTGCCTTCATAAACACACCAAATTGATTTAAGGCCCACATCTCCATCTTTAAACCCTCTCTGCAAGCTTAGAAATGTCTCAGAGCTATTCAGTTCTCCTCTATCTACAACCCATTTCTTAATCTTTTCAGCAACTATCTTCTAGAAAGGACAATCTATTCTCACAATTTTTCCCTATTTTGCTAAAGTTGCTCTTTGGAATACCACCAAAACTTCCAACATGCTGAATCCCATAAATGATTCTAATCAATGTCTTAGTCAATTTTTTGGTGGCATTTACTACTTAAGTACTCATTTCATGATCAACCCCCTACCTCTGTGTCCTCTCCTTCTTGGTCTCCCTGGGGCTGTATGATTTTCACATCATCTTCTCAGACATATTCTTCCATGGGTTCAACTGCTAAATATGCTAAAGATTATCTACTCTCTGTGTATTTATCAACCCAAATCTCCCTTCTAAGCTTCATATTCATATACACAATGGCCAAGTAGACATTTTATCACACCCATATTAAATGAGACCTATTGACTGAACTCATTCCCTCTACCTCCTCCCCAAACCTTATTCCAACTGGGCTTCCTATTCACTTGCCTAGAATGTTAGCACAGAAATCATCCTAGCATTCTTCACCTACCTACTCAGTCATATCAAATCATTCATTAAGTCCCATCTATCAATGCTCTCCAACCCACTCAATCTTCTCCATCCACCATGTCACTATCCTACTTTAGGATATAATAATCTCTTATCTGGGCTAACATTACCAGTCTCCAAATGGTTATTTTTCTTCCTAAAACATGTCAGAATTTAGAATAGATTCCCATCCAGATCACTGGCTCATTAAGTGCAGGGAAGTAATAGAGATGTGCCATGTGTGACCATGGGTCAAGTTTTCCAGATCCATGTGATCACAACCTTACACTTGGCTGTTTCATGCAGTGATGGTACCTGCATGAGTCCTGTGTGTATGTGAATTTCAATGAAGTCTAGTGTAGGTTAACAATCACTCTTCATTAGCTTTGTTTCATAATGTATTAGAGGTAGCAATCTCAGCCATCTTTGGTCTAAAATGTAGTTGGCAAGAAAGAAAAAGAAGAAAAAACGTTTGTTCAGCCCATGAATGAGTAACCCTACAATTATTTTTGTAACTTCAAACGTTCACCCTCATGAAAATTCTTTATAAAACTATTGTCATGATGATCAACCAACATTTTAAGTTGAAACATATATATCTAAGTTTCTGATCTTGCTCTGTATCAACATAGCACTCATAGAACTCAGGAAATATCTATAGCCACCTTAGCTTCCATCTTTCTCTTGTCTTTTGAAATGCCTTCAAGTACAAAGAAATATGTACAGGCAAAGGTAAAAATAATTGTCGAAATGATGGTTTTGCAGACAGGGAGTCCTCAATGACAGTGCAGTTCCTATGGTGAGGCACTGTAATGAGTTCAAAGTGTTTACAACTTCAATACCGCCTGTCAAATGCTCCCTTCAATGAAGTGGATTCTTGGCTATAAGCCACAAATGTGCTTTCAGAGATAAAAGCATGTGAATATACTGCTGTTTCTATTATTGGCCCAAGTGAGGCAGTGCTTTTTTATTCCTATTTAAAAAAAGAACTTTCCTCAATATATTCATAATTTCAAAAGTGTTTAAAGTAATAATGTAGTTATTTACAAAGCAATCTCTCACTATGATCATAATCTATATAAATAATATAATCACATAATCTAAGTAATATAGTCTAAACTTCTCAAGGCTGTTTTCTGTTTAAGTTAATAGGATATATAATTCTGTAGCCTATTCATTTTATTAAGAAAAACAGTTTGCCTCCAGGAGAAAGAAGCAACACAGAGCTAACTTCAAAGATTGTAAAATAAGAGACAACCAGTAGGCAACACAAACACAAATTTATAAAACCTTAAAATGATTACTTAAAAATATTTTTGGAATTATCTACTATTTTCACCGAATCTACAAATTGTATTCTAACAAATGGTGAAAATCAATCTTAATTCTTAGATTTAAAATTATTTACCTTTATACAGCTACTAACATGATTTGGTCTGGTACATTCGTAATGGGATAAAAAGTCTTTTGGGTAAAAAAATATAGATAGGGACGCCTGGGTGGCTCAGTTGGTTAAGCGACTGCCTTCGGCTCAGGTCATGATCCTGGAGTTCCTGGATCGAGTCCCGCATCGGGCTCCCTGCTCGGCAGGGAGCCTGCTTCTCCCTCTGACCCTCCCCCCTCTCATGTGCTCTCTCTCATTCTCTCTCTCTCAAATAAATAAATAAAATCTTTAAAAAAAAATATATGGATATGTTTAGACACAGTTTCAAATAGTTCCACAGGGTTGCATTCCTAACCTGGGCTATGTTACTCCAAGGTTCTACCTAAAGATAATAAGATTCCATATAAAAATC
This sequence comes from Mirounga leonina, assembly GCF_011800145.1. Taxonomy (NCBI): domain Eukaryota; kingdom Metazoa; phylum Chordata; class Mammalia; order Carnivora; family Phocidae; genus Mirounga; species Mirounga leonina. The sequence continues at coordinate 17,770,006 of NW_023270158.1, forward strand.
ATGGATGGGCTTCAGGGTATACATGAAAACTGGAAAATGTATGCAAACTATGTTGTTCTTTTTTTTTTTTTTTTTTTTTTTAAAGAAGATCTACAATACCCAGCAAAATCTCAAACAGATCCTTGATTCAAAAATGAGGTAAGAAGTAGCGGTCGAAGGCAGGCTGCTTCCCAAACTGTGGGTTCAGATCAGCATCAGCATCACCAGGGAACTTGTTAGAAATACAGAATCTTAGGTCCATTCCCAAACCTCGCTGATAAAACACCAGAATCAGCCAGAGTTTGAATCCAGGTTCAATGGTTGTGATTTTAACAATTATATCTATACATCTTTAGAATATACATGTTGAAAAGAGTCTTAGGGTTAGGTAAATCCATGCCTTAAATGTATCATTTAAGAAAAATTAAAACTGATGACTCAAACAATGAAGGATGGTTATGAAGTAAATCAAGTAGCTTACCAACCCATGGTTTAAAACAGGCTATCAGTTTTCAGAGTACAGGTCTTTTACCTCTTTGGTTAAGTTTATTCCTAGGTATTCTATTCTTTAGGGTGCAGTTGTAAATGGGATAGTTTTCTTAATTTCCCTGCTACTTCATTATTAGTGCATAGAAATGCAACAAAATTTCTGTATATTGATTTTGTATCCTACGACTTCACTGAATTCATTTATCAGCTCTAGTAGCTTCTTGGTGGAGTTCTCTGTATACGGTACCATGTCATTGGCAATTAGTGAAAGTTTTACTTCTTCCCTACCAATTTGGATTGCCCTTTTTCTTTTTCTTGTCTATTTGTTGTGGCTAGGATTTCCACTACTGTACTGAATAAAAGAGATGAGTGGATATCCTTGCTCTTGTTCCTGATCTTAGAGGAAAAGCTTTCATTTTTTCACCATTTGGTATGACGTTAGCTGTGAGTTTTTCATATATGGCCTTTATTATGTTGAAGTATATTTCTTCTAAACCTACTTTGTTGAGAGCTTTTTTTTTTTAAGAATGGACACTGTACTTTGTCAAATGCTTTTTCTGCATCTATTGAGATGATCATATGGTTTTTATTCTTTCTCTTGTTAACATAAATGAAATTGAAGATGACACAAATGGAATTCCATGCTCATGGATTGGAAGAACTGATATTGTTATAATGTCCATACTACCCAAAGCAATCTATAGATTTAATGTGATCTCTATCAAAATACCAACATTTTTTACAGAACTAAAACAAATAATCCTAAAATTTGTATGGAACTACAAAAGACTCCAAATAACCAAAGCACTCCTGAAAAAGAAGAACAAAGCTGGAATTATCACAACCCCAGATTTCAAGCTATACTACAAAGCTATAGTAAATAAAACAATATGGTACTGGCACAAAAATAGACACAAATAGCAATGGGACAGAGAGTCTAGAAATAAACCCAAACTTTTGTGGTCAATTAATCTACAACAAACAAGGCAAGAATATAGTATGGGGAAAAGATACTCTCTTCAACAAATGGTGTCAGGAAAACTGGACAGCCACATGCAAAAGAATGAAACTAGACCACTTTCTTATATCACACACAAAAATAAACTCAAAATGGATTAAAGACCTAAATGTGAGACCTAAAACCATAAGATTCCTAGAAGGAATCTCCTTCTAGGAGATTATATGTAATCTCCTAGAAATTACTGCCTCCTTAAGGCAGTAATTTCCTTAACACCAGCCTCAGCCACAGAAACATTTTCCTAGATATGTATCCTCTGGCAAGGGAAAAAAAAAAAAAAGGCAAAATTAAACTATTAGCAACCTACTGAATAGGAGAACATGTTTGCAAATGATATATCCAATAAGGGGTTAATATCCAAAATTCATGAAGAACTTCTAAAACTCAACACCAAAAAAACCCACAAATAATCCCACTATAAAATAGGCAGAGGACCTGAATAGACATTTTTCCAAAGAAGACATACAGATGGCCAACAAGTCTCACACACTATTGGTAGGAATACAAACTGCTGCAGCCACTGTGGAAAACAGTATGGAGGTTCCTCAAAAAATTAAAAATGGAATAACCATACGATCCAGTAATTCCACTATTGGTTATTTACCCAAAGAAATGAAAATACTAATTTGAAAAGATACATGCACCCCTGTGTTTATAGCAGCATTATTTATAATAGCCAAGATAAAGAAGCAACCCAAGTGTCCACTGATAGATGAATGGATAAAGATGTTGTATGTATGTGTGTATATATATATATATATGTATACATGTATATACATATATATACATGTATACTATCTACACATATATGTATATATTACCATATACATACTATATGTACATGTTACCATATACATCTATATATTACTATGTATAGGAAACGAAATTAAATTATTGGGACTACACCAAAATATAAAGCTGATCCACTAAAAAAAAAAAAATCTTGCCATTTGCAAAAACATGGATGGATCTAGAGAGTATACTGCTAAGTGAAATAAGTCAGATAAAGAGAAATATCATATGATTTCACTCACATGTGGAATTTAAAACAAAACAAATGAACAAACAAAGAAAAAGAGACAAACCAAAAAAAGACAAATTCAGAGAACAAACTGGTGGTGAGGGGGGAAGTGGGTGGGGAAACGGGTGGAATAGATAAAAGAGACAAAGAGTACACTTATCTAGATGAGCACTGAGAAATGTATAGAATTTTTTATTATATTGTATACCCGAAACTAATAATTACAGTGTATGTTAATTATACTTCAATAAAAAAATGAAAAAGAAACAAGAAAACATAGAAAAATAAAACAGGGTATCAATGGGTGTGGATGTGTAATATAGGCAGCTGAATTCTTATTTAAAAATTGCTCCCTTAAAGTAATAGTGCTTATACATGTGAGCAAACTGTACATATTCTGTGATGCAAGAAGACTTTTAAGTCAGTTACTGCAAAGACCAAGCATCAAGTCACTTCCTTAGAATTGTTCACAGCACTCAGATTAGCTACTTTGCCTGAAGCACAACACCTGAGTACTTCCTTCCTCCCTCTATGGGTGCTAACTAGACTGATGTAATGAAGTGACTAAGAGAAACTTTTCTCCCATTTGGGACCTACATAGCAAATGCCCCATTAGTCCTAGATGCCTCAAGGACCTAAACATGAGAGGCCAAAGCAGGGAAGGAATACGCTTGTTATTTTATGTACTATGGGCATGATTTTTTTTTTTTCAAATTAACTGGGCTGATTAGTAAATGTAAGAGACAGTCTACGGTATGATTGAACCACCGTAATATCCATTCTTTGAGAATTGTGACTCAGCAGATGGGAAAAGAGAAAATAAATGTCCAACATCTTGATTGTCACTGACACTTGTGAAATTATTATTTGACAAACCGTGATGAAATAATTTGGCAGGAATTCAATATAGCTAATGAGTCACTTAATTAAATAAAATTCTGTCTCCCCAACTAAATGGTATGCAATGATAAGAGCTCTCTATTCCATTGCTTATCTAAAAAATAAATGTCTAAGATTTCTTTCCTTTATGACTTTTTAACAGCCAACCTGGGTAAAATAATATTATCCAGAATTTATATGGTCAACACTCAATTGCTCACAGGGTTATTAAACAGTTTGTAAATTATCCTGTTTTTCCCCCTGCTTTCTTCCTGCAAAGATTACATTTCCTATTAGCATTTTCTTAAGAAAAGGGAAAGAGAATAGAAGGAAATTAAATGCAAATGGCCAATATTTCAAGTTCTTAACACCTTTAGGACAGTATTTGAAGATCTTTGCTAAACTGAAGCTCTTGGGTTTCCACTTGATTTAATCTATCCAAGGCGGCAATAACTAAGATAGACAATAAAGCAAAAATAACTAAAAATTTATTTTATCTATAAAATAACAATGAAATGGCAACCTATTAACAGCCAAAAAAACCCCTCATTATTGACTAAATAATGAGCATTTATGAATATTGTGGTTCATCATAAAAACAAATTTACAAAGTTAACTTAAAAAACTGTGTCTAGTACCACCCATACCAAAAGGATTTAACATTAGGAATTACCTATTGTAACTGTTATTTGAATCAATAAATCATAATTTGTTATATCAAGACATAGGTGTTTACACACAGTTCATTGATCTCTTTAAATATGACTGTGAGCCTTTCTGTGAGATTAAAAGATGGGGTGGGGTCTTCCTTAATTTTCATTTTTATCCCATGAAAACTAGTAGAGTTCTACATACATAGAAGACACTCATAAATGCTTACTGATCTAGTTGTGAGTTACAACATTAAAAATGGTTATGAATTTTTTCCCACTGGAGGAAAATCATGTATATTGCTAATTTTATATTAATCATGGACCCTATGAAAAGTAACATGTCATTAGATCCAAGAAGATATTATCATTTCCGTCATTTTGAATCTCTATTCACCCTTGTGAAAGATCAAGTTTCTTCTCATTAAAATACAAATTTAACTAATTACAAAAATTAAAATGTAATTCTCAGAAAAGTGAGAAAAATTCTCATATTTTAGTATGAATTGAAGTAAAATCTGATTTACATTGGGAAAGAAGAAAATCTACTTATTTTAGGAATAAATCAAGAAATATACATAATACCTAACTTGATATGGTCTTTAACAACATTTTATATGATAATTTATAATAGAGTGCTATAAATCAAATAGCTATGTTTCTTCCATGTGTGAGGTTTTAGAAACACAGAGAAGTGCACAGGCTTGCTCATATGATATGGGGAAGGGAGCAAAGAAAGAATAGGAGGAGAAAGTTGTTATGACAACAGCATTTAGGAGAAACTTTGGGAAACTGATGTACTATTAATATATATGGAGGCATTCCTGAATGAACAGGCTAATTCTGAGAGCTCCTCAATTTTCACCAGTACCCTCTGCCTTCTTAAATATATGGCAAACCATTTAATATTTAGAATGCAGCTAAGTGTATTAATATTAATAAGAGTTAAAATACAGAACAGAACATTCTCTTCTATACTGCTTGCTAAATCATGTCTTGATTCTCTTTATTGTCACAGTTGATCAAAACTGAGTATGACTTGCTCCGAACCCCATGCACCTCAGCGTCCCCAATCCCACACCACTGTTCCTCTGGCAGTTGGCATCCCAATCACCCAAACCTTCTTTCGTCACATTCCCTTAAGTTCAGGCTTCTCTCTGCCTCAAACACTTTTACATGGTCACCTGCATTCCCCTGCTTCAAGAATCCCCTTTCTCCCTCTACACAACAAGCTAGTACCAAAACTCATCCTTTAGATCTTTGTTTAAATATCACATCCACAGAAAAGACTCTCCTGTTGTCTTATTCCTCCAGGAGAATAATGCTCCCTATTTTCTGCTTTTACAGCACCCTACATTTGCCTTTGTATTATGCATCAAAATTGAAATTAAACTATTAATTAGCAATCTGAGTTTTGCTGGTATTCCTCAAAGGAGAGTAAATACTAAGATACAAACCTTTTCTGATTTCTTCATTAAATTCACCAAGGCCCAACAAAACACTTTGCCCAGAGTAGGTACTCATTTAACATTTATGCAAGTGGTACTTCTTCCAGATCTATTCCCATTTTGCATTGAGCCTACCTTAGAAATTTGATTTTTATACTGACCTAGTTCTCCTGTTTGGCCACCACAAACCCTCCCCTCATTCTCTTCATCCTAAGCCTGGCACAGAGCAAACCGCAGCAAAGCCTGTGTTCACACTCTTCCCACAGCTATGAGTGTTCTACAGCCTGTCAATGCCTCTCTTAAAATCTGACACAGGAACTAAACATAGATTCTTGATGATCCTTGGCCAGTATAAAGGACAGTGAAACTTTTACTTCCTCCAGTATCATATTATACTGCACTCTAATACACTACACCACACTATACTATATTGCGCATCATTTCTGTTGAGTTAGCACTTCTAGAATACTTGTCATATGGTATGTTAATTTTCCCTTTCTGTCCTTGACTCTGCTATGTGAGTATGTTCCAGAGAGGAGGAACCAGGACTTACTCATGTTTACATCATCGAGAATGTAGAACATATGGATAACATTAAATAACAAGCCATTAAAAAAATAAAGCAATTAAGAGGATACTAAGCCTTGTTAAATTCTGTTTTGTGGGTTTTGACCCAGTGGTTTAGCCTATCTTGATTTTATCTTCCCTCCCAGATTAGTGTCACATGAAGAACTGAAAATCAGTCCTTTGCTAATGTTATTCAAGCTACTGATCAGTTGTTCAGCCAAACAAAACCTGTGATCCCTTATTAATTATAATGAAAAGAGTTAAGAGCTGTCAAGCACTTAGTATCTATCAGGTAGGCACTGTCCTGAATGCTTTTACATATATAAACTCATTCAATCGTCAAAACAATTTTATCAGATGGATACAATTATCGCCAGTTTACAAATGAAGAAACTGAAGCACAGTGTATCTTACTCAAGGTCACACAGCTTCTAAGGTACAGCTATGAGTCAGACCCAGGCAGTGTATCTCAAGAGTTCAGAGTCAGCACTCTAGGCTTATTGCTAAAGAATGTGTATTCTCTCCTACACACAGAGCTCATTGTCACAGCAAGTTAATACAGTATCAATTCTCCTGCCAACTTTGTCATAAAGATGACATTTTACCGTCTTATCCCCTGCTATCCTAGAGCCTACAGAAACTTACACAAACTGAAATAAAGACTTTCCCAAAGAAGTAGGTCCCACAGTAAAAGAGTAATATCTTGAATTTGATGGGACCCTCACAACCAGTCACAACCTTGCCTTTCTGCTGAACGAGCTGTTAATTTAGGTCAACAAACTCAATAAAGAGCCCACCGCAGATATAAATATATAGAAACCTTCAAGGCAAATCTGTATTATAGGAGGTCAATGAGTGTCTAATTTACACGTAGTATCCTGCGTACTGTTACTTTAAGTTACGGGAACTACACATTAGATTTAGAAGACAAATAACCACCCATAAGACTCCTAAGTAGCCATGAAATCATTGTGTAGATAGCTCCCACTACTATTATGGCTTCTTCTGTGCATCCTTCCTCCTGTTTTCTCAAAAATAATATGATATTTTCTTTTACCTTCAGGCCTCTGTACATTATGCTTTCTCTGCCTGAAACATCCTTTTCATCAGCTCCTTTAAATGTCAGCTAAGTTTCCACTACCTCTTCAAAACTTCTGATAGTACAAATCTTGGTTCAATGCATGACCTGCCTGAAAAGCACTCTTGATGTCCAACAGCATGTATGTTTTTCCCTATTCATCACTCTGATAAAGAACTGACTATATATCTACTTTTACTCATGAGGATAAGGACAATATCTTTTTTCTTTGTATACTAGTTAGCTGGAATAGCTTAATAATGAAAGCTCAATTATAATTTGTTGCACTGATGAATGAATATTTACCTGTAAGTAAACCTAATTATCAATACCCCAGCATTTAGTTGTACAGAACATGCATTCACATAGCATTTTACTAATGCCTAATACTATTGGCATCTACCTGAAGCCAAGGGCATTTTAGGGTATAGGTCCTCCTTGTATTTCCTGCAGGAACTTCTGCCCAGTTTAACCCACAAGTTTAAATTTAAACTTGTCTTGCTAGTATGATAAACAAAATAGTGGGATATGTATAGAAAAAGAACATTATGAAGTTCAAACTAATTTGGCAATCTGGCCAATATCATTTCTTTTAAAGTTGAGAAATCTAAAGTTCAGAGAAGTTTAGCAAATTGTATGAAACATACAATTGATCAGCAATTTTGTAAAAGTCTAGGACTAGACCATGAATTTCTAACTTCTCCTGTGACAATGACCTCTCAGAAGTATATATGAATACAATGTAGGTATCTCAGGAAGTGCATTGTCATATTATTTTTGACAAGAGTAATCAAATTATTTCATTATTTTGATATGAGAAACTGAAGGTTGCTGTTTTTTCATTCTACAGGATGACTATATAAGGCCTGTCTTTTTCAGATATTTGTCTCTCTGGGGTTCAATAATATTTGGCCAAAACAAAATCTAGCTGGTGTTGATCAGGAAATGTTGACTTGCAATGAACCCTATAGGTTCAAATAGGCAGGGAAGCTCTGAAAGGATAGAAGGAACTAGGTAGGGAAAGTCTTCTTTTATTAAGTTACCAATAGGTATGGTAAATCAAGGGCTGCATTAGAGAGTAATTCCTTCTTCTAAAAATTTTGTCTTCAGACAATGATCATTAAAGATGAAGAAAAAAAGTTTTATTTTTATTTATTTATTTTTTTAAAGATTTTATTTATTCATTTGAGAGAGAATGAGATAGAGAGAGCATGAGAGAGGGGAGGGTCAGCGGGAGAAGCAGACTCCCTGCCGAGCAGGGAGCCCGATGCGGGACTCGATCCCGGGACTCTAGTATCATGACCTGAGCCGAAAGCAGTCGCTTAACCAACTGAGCCACCCAGGCGCCCCGAAGAAAAAAAGTTTTAAATGCAACATGAGTAAAACTTTATTTTAAAGGAGGATATAAAAGTGAATACATACTGTTTTTCTTTTTTTTTTAAGATTTTATTTATTTATTTGAGAGACAGAATGAGAGAGGGAGAGAGAGAAGGGTCAGAGGGAGAAGCAGACTCCCCACTGAGGGGGGAACCCGATGCGGGACTCGATCCCGGGACTCTAGGATCATGACCTGAGCCGAAGGCAGTCGCTCAACCAACTGAGCCACCCAGGCGCCCCCATACTGTTTTTAAAATAAAAATGAATGTTTCCATTAATTCACATAGCTGCATTCTGAATCTTTTCAGTTCAGATTCTTTGGAATACCTCCTGAATTCTAATAGATGGAAGCTCCAAGACGGCAGATAATATGCTTACCCAAATTAAATCCCACAGCACCTTACCAGAATAATATATGTTTTTTGATGAGCAATAAATGTCTTACAACACAATGATATGTGCATATTGCTAGTTAATTCTTAATTGCAAACATTTTTTTAAATATGCAATCTTTTGATTGCTGAGTATAAAATATTAGTTAAATTTAAATAGCCCTACAGTTACGGAATGAGTAAGTCACAGGGGGAATAAAAAGAGCATAAGGAATACAGTCAGTGGTATTGTAATAGCTATGTAATGGGACAGATGGTAGCTACACTCGTGAACAGAGCAGAATGTATAAAACTTGGTAAATCACTAAGTTGTACACCTGAAACTAATGTAACATTGTGTCAAATATACTCAAATAAAAAAATTAAATAGCCCTAAAAATAACTATGGTTTGAATTTAATAACACATTTTTGTTCTTAGCACTATACTTTCTAAGTACTATTAACTGTTAATCAAACATTTTTCTAAGTTGGGAAGTGATCAAGAAAATGTTGTGTATTTAAAGGTAGAAGGAGTGCAGATCAGTCAGTTATAGAGGGAAACTGGGTATGGGTTACACTCATGCTACATTAACTGTTCCACTGGAGCAAACTAATTAATTTTTCTTGATGCAATGTAATCAGCAAGCTTAATCTAGGGAAAAGAAGAATGCAATTGTTACCTCAAATATTAAAGGTCTTACTACCTATCATTCAGTTGCAGTAACTAAAGATGAGTCCAACAGCCTATTAATATTCTCTGGCTATTGGCTCTGTTTTTCATTGAATACCTTTTTTAAGCAGTACTAAGTGCACAAATTAAATCTTAGTAACATTTTCATATTAAGTAACTATTATTAAAAGTCCATTTGTTCCACAGAAGAATTATCTCACTACATTGGCAGGACAAGAAACTCAATCCTGATCAGAAAGGGAAGTTTTTAAATATTTCATAAACATTAACCTAGACTTTTCATACTAGAACTAAAGCTGAGAACATCATATTTCAGCAGTTTCAATGCTTGTTTTCTTATTAAATCATAAATTTCATTAATTCATACTTGCTTCTAAAAAGACAAAGTGCACAAAGCTAAATGTGAATGTCTAGTAGGTCAGAAGGAAAAAAAAAACATATAGTTGAATATGACTTTTGAGGATAGTGAAGTCATTAAAAACCAAAAGCATGCAAAGATTATAAGAGACCGACAAAAATACTCCAATAGTCAAATAACCTTATGGGCAAGCTGACCTGATTCCAGTATTATATGTCTTACTCATTTAGTTTAAAAAGGTCATGAAGAAAAATATAGAATAGTAATCTCTTGTGGATCAAGTTGGGAAACAAAAGAAAAAACCTACAGATCTATAGATGGATAGAGGGATATGCCAAGGACAATCACTAACTCATCATTTAATTTTCCAGCTAACTGAGGAAAGCATTGACAGCATTACCAGGCATCCATAAAAAAGCAGAGACTGTGCCTATGGATAGCATCAAGCATGTATCTAAACATGTGTTGCTCCCTGGCCAGTCTACATTTTCCCAACTTTATATTAATGAGTAAGTGACCCAAAGACAGTATGGGAGACAATCTGGTGGGAAGTAATGCTCCCTGTACCACCACATAGATGCTCACTGGGTTGAAATCAGACAATAAATTCTTTGTTATGTGGAGCCATCTTCAGGACCCAATCAGTCCTCATGAGCAGGAAATTCACAATTCACAATTTCAACTCACAGTAAAGAGGTAACCTCATTCTTAACAAGTCATAGGATTCAGGAAACAGGAGAAAATGTGGATACATACACATTCCACACTTTTAGCCCAGCTTTCAAGGCCCTCCAGAAAGTGTTCTATTCCCACTTCCTCATCTTCTGCCTTTTGATTCTTTTTTTATGTTTATTTTGAATAGCGGAGGGTTTGTGTCTTCCACCATATCCCCTCAATCCATCTCTAATTCCAGCTGCAGCTCTTGTTTTCTGCTTAAGGACGAGGAAGCAAAAGGGGTAACACCCAGGAAATGACTCTCACTTGACAGGAGGAGGGGGAAGAAAAATAAATCCTTCAGAGGCACATCACTGAGGAGCATTCTACAGGGTTCCTCGGAGGGTCCCTGGCCAGGGCTGAGGTTCAGTTAACAGTAATCAACTCAACAATGTTCTCTTTATTAGCTTTTCCTCCTTCCTCGTCTCCCTTTATCAACTCTCTCATGTTCCTGAGTTTGCTTTCAAATAAATTACCAGCAATTAAGGTGTTGGATCAGGCTTTGTTTGGAGGAAACCTAAACTGAGACTCAGCTCTATCACTTAAGTTGCAAGCTCTTACAGAGCACTGGCTACGCCTTTTAACTCTTTGGGCTTTTAGGGACCAGGGCAGTGTCGGATGCAAAAAGAAGGTATGCAGGGCCTAGAATTATACTTACATTAGTTATAAAAGTTCTGTGGGTCCTACAATCACAACCACAATGCAGACAAGGACAGGTGAGGTGATACAGCTTCCAGAGCTCACACAGCTCCAGACAGGAGGGGTATTTGCATTCAGTCTGTCTGCTCCCTGGAGGTTGCTCCATACTATTCCCTCTGTATTCCATTCTACCCCTACGAGCTTGTCTTCCATGACCTTGGAGAATTCAGCCTTCTTCCACTCATCTAATTAAATACAAATTTCTGTGATATCCTGTAATACTTCACAAAATAAATGTTCACATTATGGCACTTGACCCATTATTATTCAGCGACCTAGTTCCTTGACTTACTGAAATTATGTAACAAGGTCCTTAAGTGTCAGTGCATGAAGATGGGGATCTGGAACTTGGGAATCAGACAAACTCCCCATTTACTATTTTGCATCCTGCCCTCACAAATGTATTCCAATGATTAGGAGACATAATAAAGGAAAGCTCTGCACAGTGCCTGAAAAGCAGTACGGTCTCAATAAGGGATGGCTATTACTACTTTTAGCTGGAGAAAACTACTGAGAATTAGGGCCATGAGGTCGGCACCCCACTGTCAATCCTAGCTTATCAAAGCCAGAGCAACAGGCCCAAATAGGTGTCCATAAATAAGACAGAAATACAAAATGAAAAGCTGAATCAATTGCCCTCTTTTACTCAACCTGTATGTTTGCCTCTGACCATCTATCTCCCTTCCCCATCTCTAAACATCTTCTCCTCTCTTTTGCAGCCAGGAATCCTTCCCCCACCCCCAGCCCCACCCCCCTGCTTTTATTTCACCCCATTCTAAACACCTTTAAGTTTCAGCTCAGCTCCTACCTCTGGTTTAATCTCCTGTTTTCCATTGCTGCCCTGGTTGGTTTCTCTCATAGATTTCTATAGCACTCATACACTATAAAGTGAAATTTACTACTTCATATACAGTTTTATTTCCAGGCCTGTTGCTTCATTTTGGTTAGTCCTGACTCCCAAGTTACACTGAAAGTTGCTTGAAGGCAAGGATCATTTCTAATTTTTCTCTGGGTTCCCCTGACACAACACTAAACAAGTAATCTGGTCACTGAATGCTTAATCTTTTGGACAGAATGTGAAAGTAATAATGGATTTAAGATTTACTGTTCTCTTTCTCATTCCCCTTTCTCAGTTAGATATGTTTTTATATACACTGTTTATTCTGATTTCATGTAGCATTCTGTACCCTCCCCCCTTCTTTCCTCTCTTAATCCTTACACCTGCAACCAATGTGAGGCCTACCTGTCAGCATGGGGCTGGGGGGGGGGGGCTGGTTTAGTTACCACAAAATTGCTTGTTCTGTTTATGCCTTACATTAATTTCTCTACAGAAATCAGGCTATCATCTCCATTAGAGAAATTTAATGGAACAGATTCATCATTCCTCAAATTGATTCTTTAGGAATTTGTTTATTTTTACACATTTGTAGGTTACATACCTAACTGAGTGAAATTGAGATATACAAAGTTTCAAATTCCTTTTTTAAAATTTCAGAGAGCTACAACCACAGAAAATACAAGCTTCAGCTTGATGAATTTCATGCTGATCACTGGATCTTGTTTAACTCAGATTCCAGGGTTTTCACACACACAAAAATAGACTCTGGCAGGCTAATGTAATATATTTCTTAAGGATTTGACTAGCTTGCCACACAGAAAGTAGTCCACAGGAATCTGGTGATTGGCAAATAAAATAGGGATTGTGAAAAAAAAATCTGCAACAGGGAAATATATGTTATTGGAAGTAAAGCTGAATAATACTACATTTTCAAAAACATATTTGTATTTTGTGCTTCTATTATGCTTTTTCACTTTACACATTATCTTTCCTAATTCTTACAAAAATTCCTCAAGGTAACTATTCTTACCCCCTTGATACATATGGGGAAATATCAATACCCAGATATTATTAGATAACTTACCTAAGATCAATTAGGGAATAAGTAAAAGAAACATTTTCTCCTAAAATACCTTCTATTGAAAAGAAGAGACATGCTCTACTCAATAATGAGTGAAATGAAATTAGTATTATCACAGTGTTAGGCAGAAATTTTCAGTTGTCAGATTTATTAATATCTCACTATCTTCAGGAAAAATGTGAGATGCAAGAAAACTTCTCTGCCCTTTTCCACCTCTGAGTGCAAATATTCCCTGTACTGAGTTGCCACCGAGAGTAAATTTCTCATGACTGCAAGTTCTATGGGACACAGAAGACAAACAGAAAGGTCTAGATTTTAGAGGAACTATGTATCTCTCCCTTTATCCTTAGGTTCCTTGAAACTAGACAGTTTATTTGGTTTCCCAGTACCAACAAGAGTCTTGGCACATAGGAAGTATTTGATAAATATTTAGTGAATGAATTGGTGAGAATAACTTATAAATTATGGTTATAGGAAGAAGAGACAGAGTTGTATGCTACAAAATATATTCAAGGTTATTTTCAAGGGTTGAAAAATAGATACTTGATGTTGGGGACAAGAACCATTACAATCGTTTTTGGAAATAACTTGGTAGAGGGGCACCTGGGTGGCTCAGTTGGTTAAGCGACTGCCTTTGGCTCAGGTCATGATCCCAGGGTCCTGGGATCAAGCCCCACATTGGGCTCCCTGCTCAGCAGAAAGCCTGCTTCTCCCTCTCCCTCTGCCGCTCCCCCTGCTTCAGTGTTCTGTCAAATAAATAAAATCTTTCAAAAAATAATTTGGTAGAATCTGCTATATTTTTAAAGATTTATTTATTTATTTATTGAGAGAGAGAGAAAGTGGGAGGGGGAGGGAGAGGAAGAGAGAGTCTTCATGTTGAGGGTGGAGCTTGACATGAGGCTCGATCTCAGGACCCTGAGATCATAATCAAGAGTCGGACTCTCAACCGAATAAGCCACCCAGGTGCCCCAATTATATTTTTAAATGTATGCCTTTTGATTGAGACATCCTCAGTTCCTAGCATGACCCCTCATACACTTGATATTACTATTTTTTTTTTGGACCTCTATTTTTGGATCAAAATCTAATCACCAAATTAGAGGATTTTCTATACCTTGAATAGGTCTTGCTCTTGTTTCTTCTCTTATTGGTGCTTTGCCCTGCCGTTTTACCTGGAATGCCATTCTTTCCTGTTTCTACCTATCAAGGCCCTTCTCTAAAATATACTACAAATGTCATAATGTCCAGGCATTATTTCTGTCACCCTAACTGATTGCAATGACTTTTTCTTTGAACTCTTTCTTTGGAGTACAGTTATGTCACCAACTTACATCAGAGTTATTTACAAGTCTCATTTCTCCCTGTGACTTTCACAATGTTGCTTTCTTTTCTTTCTTTTTTTTTTTTTTTTTTCAGGGTCTGTTTAATTCCACCTCTTACCATAAACCTACTTGGTCTCTCTGGAGATTTCTTAAAGAAACACAGCTACTGAGAGGCAGACTCTGGACTAAAACCCCAGTATACAATCTGCTCATCCAGGGATAGATTCAATATACTCTCCATGTAGTCTGAAGAAAAGAGACACTCAGAAGTCTCAGAATTACAGACTTCTAGAATGGATAGAAATTCTACAGTCATCTAGTCTGAGAATCATCTTTACCACTGTCATGGATTCCCTTGAGATACCGATAGTCACTTCCCAGAAAATGCCCAAGGCAATTTGTACACACATACACATGATGATGATAGTTTTAAATGTGGCTGGTTCATCCAGTAGAGCGAAGTATAGATAGGTTTTTAGGTGAGCTCGCAAATTCAGATTCCATATGTGACTGGAGTAACAGCCCCTATAACCAGAATCAGATAAATTGTGTGAATGATGAGGACCACTACAAATGGGGGACCACGGGCACCCCCTCACTGTTCGGCACTAGCAGGAGGGCGCCATTGCAGCACATGGACCCAGGGCTGCCAGATTTGCTGAGAAAAGGCATAAACCCAGATTTGTAATGAAGTATGGGCCATACAAAACTGATCTCTGGGCTCCTTCCAGAACTCACACCAAAAGTTTGAAATGCCTTTTATACTATCTGCTCACATGGCTGACCTGATTAGTTGTCTGGCACGTTTGTCATTGGCTTACCCAAGCAGGAGAAATGAAACCCTAACCATCAATCTATAATCACGTATTGACAAATAAAATGGCCCACTATTTGTACCATTGCTATTCATTTATCATTTCCACAAATATTTATCATCGACCATGTTCTAGGCACCATCCTAGTTACTAGCTACACGTTAGTGAAGCCAATGAACAAAGTCTCTAGAGTCAAAAAAGTTCTAGTGAGGAAAGCAAACAACAAGAAAAACTAGACAAGCAAGATAACTTTAGATACTGTGATGATTGTGAAGAAAACAAGAAAGGTGAATGGGATAGAGAATGATAGAAAATTATATGCAACTGATATATCATTGAACACTACATCTGAAACTAATGATGTACTCTATGTTGGCTAATTGAATTTAAATAAAGGGGAAACAATTCACAGTGCCCAGTCACCCCATCCTTCCCACCCCCCAGCACTCCAGCAACCCTCAGTTTGTTTCCTGAGATTAAGAATTCCTCATATCAGTGAGGTCATATGATACATGTCTTTCTCGGATTGACTTATTTCACTCAGTAAGACTGTTGAGTCACAGACCTGTACCTCTGAAACAAATAATACATTATATGTTAAAAAAAAAAAAAAAAGAAGAAGAAGAAGATAGCAGGAAGGGAAGAATGAAGGGGGGGAAATCGGAGGGGGAGATGAACCATGAGAGACTATGGACTCTGACAAACAAATTGAGGGTTCTAGAGGGGAGGGGGGTGGGGGGATGGGTTAGCCTGGTGATGGGTATTAAAGAGGGCATGTTCTGCATGGAGCACTGGGTGTTATACGCAAGCAATGAATCATGGAACACTACATCAAAAACTAATGATGTAATGTATGGTGATTAACATAACATAATAAAAAAAAATAAGGGGAAAAAAAAGAAAATGCATAGTCAGGAGAGCTGCTTTAGATAGGGTAGTCTGGAAGGATTCTTCCAAAGAGGAAACCTTTTGGCTGAGACTAAATGGCATGAAGGAGTCCGCCATACAAAGAGAAAGAATGTTCCAGCTAATAGGAAGGACTAGTGAAGAGGGTGATGAGGACTGAGGCAGAACAAGGATGACTGGAGGGTAATCAAGTAGAGGGACTGGTATGAAGTAAGGTCAAGAAGGAGGCAGGGGCCAGATCACACAGGGCTTTGTTGACTGTGTTCACTGTATGGACTTTTTCCTAACTAAAATGAAGAGTATTCAGAAGGTGGTAAGCAAGGAAGACATGACCTAATTAATGTGTTAAAAAGATCTCTTTGTAAAATGTGGAGAACTGAGAGATTGGTTAGGTGGTTACTGCTGTATTAGGAGGCTATGGAATATGATGGAATGTCAGTGGTGTTCCCTTTGAATAAAAGTGGCTTTTATTTTTCAATTAAAATGTAACATAATTGACTTCAGTAAAAATGTCTCTCCTGACCTTATTTCTCTTTCATTAATGGGGTCATTTATATGATATGTCAGGAGTACTACCTCTGTACACAATGAACAGCTTTTATTTTTCAATTAAAATGTAGTATAATTGACTTGAACCAAAAATGATCTCTTGACATTATTTCCCTTGTATTAATAGGACCATTTATATAGTGATCATGCAAATTAATCTTCTTCATTCAAAAATGTTGTTTATTTTAAATTAATACAATAACATATTTTTTGAAATCTACATTTGAATATTCAACTTATTAAACATGATCCCAATATCTTATATATAAAATCTATATGATTATTACAATGATTTAAAGAGATGCAAAAATATTTACAATTATGTTTTCATTTGAAGCAGTGATTAAACATAATTTGCCTGTGACCTTGCAGGCCAAAATAATGTATCACAATAAACTGTAGATAGTTTCAGAGATGAAAACGGTGTTTGTTTGCTTCAGTAGATACATATGTGAAGATGAATTTTGGCACTTGTCAGCCTATGATAAATTGCTACCAGACTAATACTTGTCAGTACAGTAATAACTGATCATGCTCTAAAAAGCACTAAGGGAGAAAGGTGATGAACAATCTACAAAGTAAAAAAAATTTCACAATCACAATAATGACTCTAGTTCAAAGCACAGTAATTATCTACCAACCTCCTTATTGCCAAATCTATATTTCAAGTGACTACCCTGATATCTCTCAGAATCAATTTTTACCTTAAATTCTAATTAACAACATAGAAAACAAGCAATTGTGATAAGAACATGTCTCTAGTGAGTCTTTCCAAAAGCATCCCTAAATCTTTCTTGGAAGAAGAATCTAGGTATACATTCTCACTCTTTCCATAACACTTGGAAATCCTCTCCAATATCGCCCCCCCACACACACATTTCACTGTTACTAAAGGTAAAATACTAAGAGTAATTTGTGGCATCAGGAAAATAAAGTTGTCACTAAATTTTTTTTCTAATGACCCAAAGTTCAAAAGACAACACAATATTGAGTACTGCCCGTACACAACACCTGTGTACACTATGGCATTAGAATGCTATCAAGCTCACAAATTAATATTTTAAAATAGAAAAAGTGTTTGTTACTAATACAGTTTATAGTAAGCGCTGATAAAGATACGTAATTCCTTCTGAGGTAAGTGTTTTGGTTTTTTTTGTTGTTAAATCAAAAGACTCAAAATCACGAAAATATATTAGAGGATAATCTGGGACATATACACACATTGACAATAAATATACAATTGACAAATGAAAACAACTGCTTTAATTTACATTCACATTATGAAACCCCCACATCCAACATTCATAAATCCAAGTATTTTCTAAAACTTTACATGGAAGCTTATAGGACTTTTTATTGTGGTAAAACATAACATAACATAATACAAAACCTAGCATTTTAACTAAATTTAAGTGCATAATTCTGTGGCATTAAATACATCCACACTGTTGTGCAACCATGACCTCCACCCATCTCCACAAATTTTCATCTTCCCAAACTGAAACTCTGTACCCATTAAACAGTAACTCCCCATTCCCTTCTCCTCCAGCCCTTGGAAACTGCTGTTCTATTTTCCGTCTCCAGGAATTCAGCTGTTCTAGATAACTCATGTAAGTGGAACCCCACAGTATTTGTCCTTCTGTTTCTGGCTTAGTTCACTTCACATAATGTTTTCGAGGTTCGTCTATGTAACATGTTTAACAATTCCATTCCTTTCTAAGGCTAACTAATAGTCTATTGTATGCGTATACTGCATCTTGTTTATCCATTCATCTACCAGTGAGTATATGAGGTGTTTCTACCTTTGTTATTGTGAGTGATGCTGTTATAAACTTAAGTGTACAAGTATCTGTTGGAGTTCCTCCTTTCAGTTCTTTTGGGTGTATACCAAGTAGTGGAATTGCTGAATCAGATGGTAATTCTATGGTTAGGATTTTTGAGGAACTGCCATGCTGTTTTCCACAGAGGCTATACCATTTTACATTTCTACCAGGAATGCACAAGAAGGATTCCAATTACTCCACATCCTCACCAATACTTAATTTACCTTTTTTGAGAGCTTGTTTGGAGGTTCTAGCAGGGGAGCACAGCTACTCGTATACCCTTGACCGAAGAATGGTCCTCCTCTATCGGGGAAGGTCGTCCTCTTTGACCGAGCGCACAGCTTCGGGAGGGATGCACATGGAGCAGTGAGGGAGGAAGGGGACACCCGCCCAGCCAGCCAGATCAGCCGAATCAACCCTGGCGATCAATGGGGTGACAGATGTCGCAGCCAGATCGCCCTCACATCCTTAATTTACCTTTTCTTAAATAGGCATCCTAAAGGTGTGATGTGGTATCTCATGTGGATTTTATTTGCATTTCCCTAATGATTAGTGATGACGAGAATCTGTTCGTGGGCTCATTGGCCATCTGTACATGTGCTTAGGAGAAATGTCTATTCAAAGTCCTTGGTCCATTTTTGATTTGGGTTGTCTAGTTTTTGTGTTGAGTTGTTCTAGTTCTTTACCTATCCTGGATATTAATTACTTTTCAGATGTAAGATCTGCAAAGAGTTTCTCCCATTCCATGGGTTCCCTTTTTACCCTGAGAGTGTGTCCTTCCATGCATACAAGTATTTTATTTTGATGTAGTCCAATTGATATAATTTTTCTTTTGTTGACTGTACTTTTGGTACCATAGCCAAGAAATTTCAAAACTAAATCCAAGTCATGAAGTTTTATCCTTATGTTTTCTTCTAAGAGTTTTATAGTTTTGGCTTTTAAATTCAGTTTTTTATCCATTTTGGGTTTTTTCCTATGGTGTAATGTAAGATCTAACTTCATTCTTTTGCTTGTGGTATCCATTTTTCCCAATACCATTTGTTGAAGACTATCACATCTCCAGTGAATAATCTTGGCAGCTTTGTTGAAAATTAATTGACCATATATACTAGAGTTTCTTTCTGGGCTCTCTATTCTATTTGTTTATATGTCCATCTTTATGTCCATATCATAACTGTTTGATTACTGGAACTTTTTAGTAAGTTTTGAAATCAGGAAAGTGTGAGTCCTGCAATTTTGTTCTTCAAGAAGAAGAACCCCTCATGGGCTATTCTGGATCCCATGAGGTTTCCCATAAATTTTAGGATGGACGTTCATATTTCTGCAGAAAAATGTCATTCAGATTTTCATAATGATTGCACTGAAACTGCAGATCACTTTGAGTACTACTGATGTCTAAACAATATTAAGTCTTCCAATTTATAAATACAGGATGCTTTTCTACTTATTTCTTTAATTTCTTTCAGCATCGTTCTATAGTTTTCACCATACAGATCTTCCACATCCTTGGTTAATTCCTAAATTTTTAATTCTTTTTGATGCCATTTTAAATGGAATGTTTTTCTTCATTTCCTTTCTGTATTGTTCATTATTAGTGTATAGAAACACAATTCACTTTTGCATATTGATTTTATATCCTGCAACTTTGCTGAATTTGTTACTGGTTCTATCAGATTTTTTTTGAGTGGGATCTTTCAGGGTTTCTACATAAAAGATCATGCTATCTGTAAAGATTATAAGATTTTTGCATACCTTCTTTAAATGGTGATTTTCCAGAAGACAATTGGGAATGCTAGTTAAGAGGCATATAAAAGTTTGAATTCTCGTAAGACTTCAGTACTTGCCAAGAGCCATTTTTCTGGCTCGATTCAAGCTGTCCAGTGCCATATTAATACATATCATTAAACAAAACTACTACACATTATAGGTACAGTAATAGGATTAAATTCACCCGGCTTCTAACCAAAAGCAACACCATGAACATTAAAATATCTTCATCATGAATTAGTAATGTCATAGTCATGGAAGCTGAAGGCATTTAGAAGTTCTTTTGACTCATTTGCAGGTACATTCATACTAAGACTTCTCTTCCAAACAAGTAGCCATTTAAAAGGAACCCTAATGTTAGCTTTAGAAAAGAGAGGTAGAAAAGAAGTAAAATATCGAACTTACAGTCAGCTGGTACAAGATTTTTCCATGCTATCTCCTTTCTGTTACATTGTCTTTGGTCTACCTAATGCCATGAATTCAGTTCTTCACAAAAAAATGATTCAGCCTGATTCTCCTTGTTACGGAGCATCATATTCCAAACTTTGGCTGATCAAAAACCTGAGTTAAAGTCATCAAGTTAAAGGTCATTAAACAAGTTTACTTTTTCTCTAGCCTCATTTTCTCACTTCTGATGCTTGTATTCAATTTGGAGTATGACTGTTCCTTATCCCCTACTTTTTAAGAGGCAGCCTAATGTACTGCAGCAAGAAAAGTCTGCAGCAAGCTGGGTTTAATTACACATGGTGTTTAATCAGAAACAAAGTATTTAATTATTTGGAGCATAAATTTTCTCATCTGGAATTTAAAGCTAATGCCATTTTACCAGTAGGATTTTTGTGAGGATTACAATAAGTATTTTATAAAGTATTATGCAAATATTAGTTGTTACTGTCACAGGAAGAGATGCATTTAAAAACAAATTAATTCAGACACTGATACATATAATATATACATACATATACACATATTATGAATTATAGATCATATATAACATATATAACATTATAGCATATTATATATAAAGCTTATAGACACACACACACAACTACTGCCTGTAAATCTTTTTGTGTAGGTTTTGTGGTGGTTGCAAAATGCCATACTAAAGAATAAACTAATTTTGGGGGCAACTGGGTGGCTCAGCCATTAAGCGTTTGCCTTTGGCTCCGGTCATGATCCCTGGGTCCTGGGATCGAGCCCCTCATCAGGTTCCCTGCTCCAAGGGAAGCCTCTTTCCCCCCCTCCCACTCCCCCTGATGGTGTTCCCTCTCTAGTTGTGTCTCCTCTGTCAAATAAATAAAATCTTTAAAAAAAATAAAGAATAACTTAATTTTTAAAAATGCTTAAATATTGACAAAAGATATAGATATACTGTTATTTGAGTACCTCATAAGCATTACATAGAAAAATAATTTTATTCCATTTTTAACAATGAACCAACAACTTATAAAATAGTACATTAAAATCAAACTACATAATGGTGATGTTAACACTAAGAAGTCAGTGCATAGTAATAGAATTTCTTTTGATGATACTATATTAATTTTATTTCTACCACATGAAAGAAAAATACATTTTAAAAATGAATATTCTATCTTGCAAATATTTCCTACCACGGCAGACACTCAGAAAACTTGTTCAATAACAAGAATACTGATTACATTTCCTTCACATTCTGCCTCTAGAATTTTCAAAATAGAGCTATTCATCCCTGGAAGTATTTTGGGAGAAGTGTCAATATCATGACAATGAAAAACAAAATTGATTTATGCCACCACACATTTTGGATCTGATCTTTGCTCACTCTTGGGTTGCATGAAGTTTTGTGCCAATCTTGTCACCAAAACAAGTATATTTGAATTCTCTGACTCAAACACTTGTCAGCAAAACACTGTTGTTACCATTTAATTCCCCATTCACATGTTGTGAAAGGAATCAGCATGGTTATCACAATTTAAAAATCAATGAAATTTATCATAAAAATTTATCATATTTTGTATTTATTGTGTACTTAAGGATCCATGAAATATCCCTACCTTTTTTCATTTTTGGAATTACAACACCATTATAAACATATTTTTTAACAAAGAAATGACTTTGATGCATCTTTTCCTATTATTTATTCAGGTAATTAAGCCTTATCTCCTCATTTATCAAACCACTAGGTACTTTTACCTTTCAAACTGACAGTTCCTAACAATGGCAGAAACAAGTAGTCAGGCAACCAAGCCTATTCTCCATCTTTTGGAGCTTGAAACTTTCACTTAGAAGCAGCCACTCAGACAGGCACTTACATTTTCCTTATAGTTAGTGTGGTCATACGCTTATTTTGTCCTTTGCAAAGCATCACTTCTACAACAAAGCTTTTAAGAAACCACTGTGGCTTTTCAATCTTCTCTTCCCCTCTTCACTAGCTAGATGCAGAAGAAAATGATGACATGGCCCTTGGAGAAGGTGGAATCACAATAAAGAAAAAGATGTGCCTGAATCATCCCTGGAACAGTATCGGTCACCAAAAAGGAACACCTACAGTAGACTTACACCTAAGCTATACACAAACTATTGTTTTAAGCCAGTGATATAGCCACATGTGCATTTATGGGTTACAGCAGCCACGTTACCTTAGCTAATACAATAACATGAAATCATTCTTTGTATCTGCTGATTGAAATAAAGTAATCAAAATCTGGCTGCATCAGGTTATCCTGTATAAAGCATTGGGAGAGACAGAGCAGATGAATGGTTAAAGAGTTTGTGTCCTCATAGTCCATGGGATGAAAGCACGTCAGCCAAATAATACATTCTAGTTTTATCAATGAGAAAATACTGCTACCCAGTCAAAATTAGAAAATTAGAAGGTTTATGAGACATGTGGCATTTTACATTTGAAATATAAACCAGTTTCATGGAAAGGTCATGTTTAGAGGCTAGGACGGTGACAAAGCTGAAAAAAAAATACTGGAATGTATAGTCATTACCAATAAACTCTTAGTACAAAGCATGTAAGAAGTGCCAAACTAAGTGACTTTTGTGGTCTACAAACATGGAATAAATCCTTCTGTGGTTCAGGAACATGTAACCCCAAGGTTGGTATAACTGGAAGTTAGTTCGATAATGGGTACAGAACACATTTTGAGAAGCAATAAATGCTAGGCATAGAACCCTAGATTTTATTTAGTAGGAAAATGGGATTTTATGAGCAGGAGAATGACATGCTCAGATCTGACATTTTCAAACACTAATTATGGTAGCATATGGACAATGGTTTGGAGCAAAGAAATTAGAGACTGGGAGACTAGCTGAGAGGCTATTGCAAGGATTCAGGCAGCAATTTTCCTGGGTCATCTTGCAGAGAGTATAACATTTAAAGCCACTCCCTCTAGTATTGATATTTGGAATGAAAAACTTTCTATTTACAAAGATCTAACACTCATAAATTAGTATCAAAAGTATACAATAAGTTCTTAGATATAAAAAGGAGATTTATTTCTTGGCACTTTCTCTGCTTGATGATTGATTGACATTTTTATTTTTTATAACCCAAATGTATTCAATGTAGCTAATTTCTAAAGCAATATAAAGGTATCAATCACATAATGAATTACATGAAATTAAATATATTTGTATAATACAAAATAAACATTTGAGAGAGTATAGTGACTCTAACATTAATTCATTTATTCATTCATTAATTTCATTTTCATTACATATTGAGTTCCTACTGCTTCAGGCTTTGGAAATAAAATAGTGAAGAAAATGTACAAAGTTCTTGCCTTATGAAGTTTATATTTGAGGATTAGAAGTAAAAATAAAGATAGGCAAATAAACATACAAAATCAGGTCATGGCAAGAGCTATGAAGAAAAATAGAAGAGGCTAAAGAGAAAGAAAAGGATGAAGGAATTGCTTCTATTTTAGAGGATTTACAGAGAAGCCCTCTCAACAAAAATGACATTTAAAAGTAAAATTCAATAACATGAGCAGTTGAGTCCTGTGATGACTCTCTGGGAAAAAAAAAAAAAAAATCATTTCCATACGAAAGGATCAACAAGTGCAAAGGCCCTGAGGCAGGACCTCACCTGGCACTTGGCTCCCAGTGAGGCTGGATCTGAGTATGAAGTGAAGTAATGGAGAGCATATCATTAGCTCATGTAATATTTATTTGGATTAAAAGTTACTTTAATGTAAACTGAGTTAGCTTTATCTCCAGTGAAGCACTTTGCAGAGACCACAAATCCTTTGGCCTACATCTAAGCATTCTTTGGTGGATTCATATTCCTATAATTGTGAAGCCCTGAAAATGGAGATGGGGCCATTCCCATTCAGTGATTGTGCCAGACTTAGAAAGACTAAAACAGATTAGCTAAATGAGAATATGTCACACATAAGGTCCGACTGTCACAGATGGAAAAAAAAAAAAAAATAGCCACTTCAAACATACCAATCTAAGTTGATGTCTACAGTTTTTAGCTAATGATACAATAAATGTTATCTCATCTATGAAGAACTCCCTAATTCTCATCTCCCATCACACAGATACATACAGACACACACACACACACCCCTAAACCAACACCCACTCCTATTGTGTTTCCATAGGGCTTGGCACATATCACCCTTATATCAAGGGTTGCAGCTGTCTTCCCAATATTTTCAAAATGTCTGGCTCATAGAAGGTATGTAATAACAGTTTGCTGAATGGAACCAAATCACATTCCCTCTGATGACTCTCCGATCTATAAGAGTTTCTGTATTACATTTGCTATTTCAGTGGCTGACAATTTTAGCACTAGAGACACAATAATCCAAGCAACAAGCTCATATTAAAAATACTAGTTTGTCAGAAATAAGAGGCTTTCATTTAATCTCTAAGGTTGATACATTATTTTTCAGATTTAACTCAAGACCTAAACATAACCCAGAAATTAAATAACTCTTTTCTTTTTTTTTTTAAGATTTTATTTATTTTTCAACAGAGAAAGAGAGACAGTGAGAGAGGGAACACAAGCAGGAGGAGGGGGAGAGGGAGAAGCAGGCTTCCCGCGGAGCAGGCAGCCTGATGCGGGGCTCGATCCCAGGACCCTGGGATCATGACGTGAGCTGAAGGCAGACGCTTAACGACTGAGCCACCCAGGCGCCCTGAAATTAAATAAATCAATTCCAGGTCTAATGTATAAGAGAACAACAATGTATTCATATCAAGACCTAGCAGGGCCTAACTAAGCCAATAATTCTCTGATATTCCCAGTGATTTTATCATACCCAGTGCTGGGGTTAATAAGAGGAAAAAAAAAAACAAAACTGAAACTGGCCTAGGAGAAGACAGAACAAGAAGACAGGAATAGAGGAGTAGGCTGTCAGAGTCTAACTGATGAGGGCCCTGGTTGGCCACTCATAATTTGCTATGGTAAATCACCAGCTCTTCCCTAAAGCAGATACTGCTGCAAAAAAAGTGTCTGATTCCTCCCTGAGGTCATTTAAATAGGTCTTTGCTTCATTCTTTAATGCCATTATTAATTGATGGCATATTCTACTATATGCATTCCTTATACCCCGTAAGATAGATTTCCTTTTTATGGCCTATTGGCCCAACTACTAATTTAATATGTCATTAATAATAGAAATAAATTATACATCTCCATTTCCTAACCTTTTCTCCCAGCTTTCACAAGGGGGGAAACAGAAATTTAATTAAAAGAAATATAACCATCATTTAAAAAAATCAATAATAGCATGAATAATAATAGTTAGCCCTTACTGACTCCCATACTACTAGTAAGTATTTCACAGACATTAGCCCATTTATTATTAGTGACCAAATTTTGCAAATGAGGAAACTGAGGCACCAGTTGGTCATGTAAATTGCTCAAGGTCACACAGCCGGTAAGTAACACCAAGCCAGAATTCAAAGAAACAGCTTTAGAGGCCATGCTCTTAACTCCTACACATAGAGTGCTACCGTAGTAGGTCATTTTAAATGGAGAACTGAGATGAGGAGAATTTCTCACTGAATGTGAACTAAGTTATCACTCTAATCCATCTATGTAACCAAAGAGTTAATGCAGAATGCTCTACAAACTGAGACCCAATAGAGCCCCTTATGTCAAACAGTACTGGGGTCTAGCCTAACATCCCATGAGGGTGAACGTAATCATCTCGGGAAGGGAAATCCTAAACTTGCAACACAGCCTAAATGTTCAAGTTCAAATAGCTTCCCAGTAACTTGTTCAGACTGACAAGTTCCAAGGTAACACCAAAGTCTGTAAAAGCAATCCATCTAGTTAACCCATCTGATCAGTCTCTGCCCAGACTGCCCAGTACAGCCTGTAAAATTCTGTAAGTACCCTTCCCTGATGCTCCTCTCTTGACAGGCTATGAAGAGTCTATGAAAGTGGTGTTCTCCCTTGCTCAATAAATTAAACAAGTTCTGTTTCAGGTGATAATCACATTTCCCTGAAGGATTTTGTGGGCCTTTCTACAGTAAACTAAATCTAGAACTGACTCAAAGTTTGGAGTTTGTATGAGGTTAGAGAAATGGTCCATTATTTGATGGGATCCATTTTCTTTTCTTTCTTTTTTCTTTTTTACCTCCTCATGACTGGTGTTTGTTAATTTTCAGTGTTCTATTTTGAGTAAATCATTTTAAAAAGTATGCATCTGGTCTGCTCCCACAAATACATCAATATCCCCATACCTGAGCTCTCTTTCTATTTAGAGTTTAATTCCATCCCGATTACCTCACTGGGCTTTAGCTTATACTTGCAATATGTGATATTATGATATGGGCCCCATCCTGGAACTGACGAAATATAGGATGGTCAATGGGAAATACATGAAATGGCAAGGAACATAGCAAGGTCAATTTAAGAGGACGTGGCCATCAGAAAGATGCGTGAAGATTAAAGATGTCTTACCCTCCTTAGCAGGATAAATGGCCTTCTAGTAGGCAACAGTTCCAAATTTGTGATAAAAAATATTTATCTACTTCATTTTGCTAAAATAACTTATTAAAAGAATTTTAATAATGCAATCAACATTTACCACGTACCCTCTCATGCAAGTCTTGGGACTAAGCCCTAAGGGGAAGAGAACAATTCCTAAGAAACAACTTCTCCTTTAAAGCTGTTTAAGTCCACAGCAAATTACACTAAAACACTAATTCCAAGCACATTTTAAGTTAATCTGGATTTATTATTTCAGAGGAGTTCTTTGAGGTAGTGTACTGACTAATGCAAAATAAATTGTTTCATGTACAATGAGGAACTGTTCCCCAAGCTTTCCTATTTATGAAACCTCAAAGCTAAACCAATGATCTTCTGAAATGCTTAATTATCTAAACAAAGTAAATAAACCCATCCAACCCAAAATATGCTTGGGCATAAAGATGATGCTTTATGGTTATAAAAAGCCAGACAAACATATTATGAAATTAGAAACACATTATATTGCATTGTATTCATTGATATGATAAAGTGAATAGGCTAAATAGGTCATAAAAATGTATATCCAGTTTTATAGGGCATGAGACATATATAGCGGCATAAATTTTTCTCTTTTCTTTCTTATTTTTACAGTAATTAAAAGTAAGCAACAAGCCCCACAATTATCTGAGTAATTAGACTGTCTCAATTAAAAATGAATGCTGATAAGATTAGCTAGATTTCTAGGTCACTTTATTTTGCATCATTATTAATTTATCCAGGTCAGAATCTTACAGCAGAACTGTGGACTAGACAGGGAGTTCTTAGTAGTTAAGTTTGAGGCTTTTTTAGGGAGAAAATCCTTCCAAGCTGGGGAATTAATGGGAGGGTACATTTAAAATAATTAGGACAGTGACTAATGTGTTGTAAACACCCAATAAATATTAATGGTTATTATTTTATCAAAATGTACTTTAAGCGTGCAATCTCAGAAAACTTACTATCAAATAAGGAAGAATGTTTAAGATTGTTTATGGTAGGAATTAAATATTCTTTTTTCATGTACTCTTATTCTTCTTGTTAATCATATTATTCTTTTATTCATTTGGGGGAAATGACATTTCCTTTCAGATGGGGAGAGTAAATAAAAACAAGAACTGAATTTAAAAAGACTTTAGCAAAGCAGTTTTTCAAAAGAAATGGAGATATTTTAAACTTTGGGACAGATTATCCCTTCTTACTGGGCAAAACTTCACCTTTTCAATCAGCATTTGGATATGCAAATGCGAAGCAAAGATATGTTTTTTGCAAAGGAGAAATTTCAGGTGCATCCCCAAAGAACCAAACTGTTTTTCATACTCATATAAAGGTCTATCTTAAGGATGGGAGCAGTTACTTCCTGCAATTAGCTTTATTTGAGAAAGACTTTATTTCCGGCATGGAATTAGATATCCTTATGCCCTATGCATATTTTTGCTCAATTCTGGGTATTGAGGGCTTGGCGGGGGGGGGGATGGTGTGTGCACATAACTATACACCCGCATATGTGTGCATGACTGTGTAAGAATACAAAAAGTGATGCCAGTGAGAATTCTGGAAGGAGATCTGCATCTGACCATTACTACAAAAAAGATTTTGGATGAGACCTGGGTTTGATGTAATTCAACATAGGTGAGGGAGTCAATACTACTAATAAAAATAGAATAATCCAGGGCGCCTGGGTGGCTCAGATGGTTAAGCGTCTGCCTTCGGCTCGGGTCACGGTCCCAGGGTCCTGGGATCGAGTCCCGCATCGGGCTCCCTGCTCCTTGGGAGCCTGCTTCTCCCTCTGCCTTTCTCTCTCGCTCTATCTCATGAATAAATAAATAAAATCTTTTAAAAAAATTGAATAATCCAGAATGTATGGGATATAGTGACTATTGCACATTGATGTAATTGTCATAGGACACTGTTAGCTCAGAGGTGCAGAATAGTTTCCCCTGAAGAGAGTAGTAAACCTGACTGCCAATCATCCTTCAAAATAGTGGGTTTTGGCAAAATAAATAAGGATTTTGGTCTAGAGTGAGGGGAAAAGCTTCTGTCTTGGTACCTCCTGTGATTTAAGTCCTATAGAGGTGAGCATTGCTGGAAGACTCCCATTGAGGGGACTTCAGCTGGCCCCAAAGCTAAATGGATGACACAAAGACCAGCTAAGCCAAGATTTGGACAGCAGAAAACCCTAGGGAAGCCACATTAATTTTCAATCGCTGCTTTAACAAATTCCCAAAACCTGTGTGGGTTAAAACAACAGAAATGTATTATCTTATAGTTAAGTAGGTCAGTCTGCCTGGGTCTCATGATGTTAAATCAAGCATCTGCAAGGCTGTTGTTCTTCTCTGAAGACTCTAGGAGAGAGACAGTTTCTTTGCCTCTTCTAGCTCTTAGAGGACGACTCCCATATCCCTTGGCCCACTGCCCTCTTCCTATACCTTCAAAGCTAGCAAAAGAGGGTATAGTCTTTTCTTTTTAAGATTTTATTTATTTGAGAGAGAGAGAGAGAGCAAGAGAGAGAAGGAGGAGGGAGAGAGGCGGGGGGAGGGAGAAGCAGACTCCCCACTGAGTAGGGAGCTGGATGCAGGGCTCGATCCCAGGACCCTGGGATCATGACCTGAGCCCAAGGCAGACGCTTAACCGACTGAGCCACCCAGGAGCCCCGAGGGTGTAGTCTTTCTCAAAGCGCGTCACTCTGACCTACTCTTCTGCCTCTCTCTTTCACTTTTAAGTATCCACATGACTGCATAGGGCCCATTCAGATAACCCAGGAAAATCTCCCTATTTTAAGGTCTGCTAATTAACAAACTTAATTCCATCTGCAACCTTAATTCTTCGTTGTCATGTAACAGAACATATTCACAGGTTCCAGGGATTAGGACATGGACATCTTTGGGAAGCCACTATTCTACTGACCACAAAGGGGCTTAAACCTTCAAACTCAAAAATAAAACTCATCTAGTACCCGGTTTTCACTTGGGGGTAAATCTGTGATGTAATTCTGTACTGGTGTCCCCATACATTCAATATCTTTATGGCCACCAATTATTTTTGTGAAATGGCTATTGTAGTAAATGTGACTGAGTTTAAATGGATATTTTAAGCCAATCGGTGATATATTAATTATTTTATTATTCCACTGATAGGTGGCACAGTAGCTCACTAAGTCCCAAGAAACAGTTTCAAATGAAAGCCATCCTACTCCTCATTCATTATTGACTTAACCTCACACAAGGAAATCACTACTGGTTGGGAACCATGAAAAATATTGTTCAGACACAGTGACACATAACATCTATATTCATTTGCCATTGCTTTTTTCATGCAGATTTTTTGATAGCTGCATCAAAGTATTTTTCTTGCACATTCCCTTTCCATGGGATTTTAAATATGTTTAACAAATGATCTACATATTCAAGTACCTCTTTTATCATGAGACTTTAGACATTTTTTAAAGTTACCTTTTGAAATAAAATTATTCACAGATTTAATAGATAATTTGTCTCCTACTCAAAAATAGTTGTGAGAAAACATTTCAATTATAATTACACATCTCAATTTGTATTTCAGTTTAAATATGTGGTCGCTTACATTTTATCTAAGAAATCACATGTAATGTATCTTCTCCTTTACAAGCACCACATAATTTTTTCATATAAATCATAATCTGTATATTTATATAGCTCTCTCCTCAGAGTGTATGCACTGACCTAAAAAGTAATGTGGGTGTACTGTTTTAAGTGTATACAGTAATAATAAAATTCAGTGAGACAAAAATGTGTTTTATGTTTCTAACTGGAACAATCTTTGTTACAGAAATTTCCAAAAGGATTTTTATAAAATTATATGATCCACAAAAAGTACTCCAGCAACATTCTCATTCTCATTTTATCTCTCTCTCTCTAATCCCTGTCTCTATCAACTTCTCTATCATAGAGAACCACTTAATCCCTTCTATGAGATGTGCCATTATTCCATTTCAGATAAACTTTGATATGTTATAATAGGCTTTCCCACAATACTGCATATGATTATCATTTAGCTTGGCAATAAATTATTTTACATATTTCTTAAGACTGGCATGCAGCTTCTTGTAAATCAAAGCTAGAGTCTACAATTTAGCACATGTAATATCTTAATTTTTAAGATCACCTTTACCAGCATTCTTTTATTTAAATGAAGTAAGATCATTAGGAAGACTTTTTCCAGCTTAAACAGACAATGAAGTAGCCAGTTAGAAGAAGGAACATGTGAGGCAGAACAACTCCAGTACTGAGATACTGACCATTTAGTTGCTTCTTAATATTATTAATTTCTTGTATTTATCAGTGAATTTAACCTATTGGCCTGATAACAGCTTATATGACCAAACCTGCTTAGAACTCTAAAATCCTGAATTGGTTTTTGTACATATATACTGGCCTTTCCTCCATCATGCCTTCAATAAGCATTTATTGTGCACCCAACTAAAACGGAGACACTCTCTGAGACTCCTGGAGTTCAGCTGTGAACAAGAATGAGTCTTGCACATGAGGAAATCACCATCTATGAGATGTTTGGACAAGTCTACAACTACCAACGGTACTATGATAAGCCAGCAGAACCACAGTAGGAACAAACTCCACCAGAATGTAAATCAGAATTAATTTTTCCGGAGAGCTGAAGAGTTTGACATTATATTGTATATCACTGACACAAAGTTAAACATGAGAAGGCCAATATTCTTGTTTACTCTAAGACTGCACTAAAGGGTATGAAAAAACAAGAAAACCATCAGCAATGGAACAGATTTTTAAGACAAAAACCAATGAACCTTGCATAGCATACTCTAATATAGTGATACCTTATTCTTACATCCATATATGTAACTCAAATATACCTGGAACACTGTAGGTACTATATAAGTATTAATCATGTGATTACATGAAGAGAGTAAATTGTGGCACCAATTTGCTCCTACATACTCCAGTCATCTTCTGGTCTTCCTAGTTCTTTGGAACGTGTCAGTCCTCTACTGTGTAATCAGATTTCTGGTCTGTATGTACCTGCCTTATTTCTCTTATTCTATCTTTCCATGCATCGATGGGATCTCCCTATGAGCATACGTACACATACACACACACACAGAATAAAGCACTACTACAGCTTATTTCACCTATATCAGAGATCAAACTAAAATAGAGAAACACACACTAAAGATTTTAAGATATAGGTATAGATCACCTGAACCATTCTTGAAAGAAGCAAAATATGTGTCTGCCCTACTTTTTATTTATTCCACAAATATATGGTATTCTCCTCAGAGGATAGCAAGGTACCTTAATTGATATCTTAATACTCTCACTCTTCATGTGAGCTCCCGAATAAGAAAGTTAGAAAGTTATTAGTGTCTTTTGCTGAGTCCTGGTTTAAGTATTAAATAGCAACATCATAATTTTTTCAGAATAAAACCCAATTCTGAACATATTCTAATGAAAATCATGAAAATGATCATTTTTCTAAAGCACCTTAAATAGAAGACAAATAATTTCACAGGCCATGCTCTCCTTTAACAGTTATTAATGAAAAATATTTCTTTTCCCATATATGCATTACATATTATGATGAAAAACCACTAGAACATCAAAGAAAAAAAAAGCTGATTTCAAATGCAGTGTGCATAACATGAAAGAACATCAAGACAAATTTAAAACAAAAGACTAAGAATGGTTTGAACATGTCTCTAGGACCAAAGAAACATGCTATTCTGATGCTGGTTAAACTACCAAAGTGCATAATCTTTGGAGGGCTCAGCTTACTCAGCAGTGAAGGGGAGAGTGAAAGAAAAGTATTCCGGACTGTCGAACAGCAAGTTTCTGGGCCTGAATAGTGTAGTATCAATTGGGATGTTGTGTATAAAAGGGACTGGGGATAGAATCAGAATGGAAGCAGTAGCGGTCAGAAACTCTTCCCGTGGTCAAGGAAAGAGATGAGAATGACTTGAACTAGGGTGGTGGCCCTAAAGGGGGAAAGATATCAAAGACTAATGGATAGAATCTGAAAGTATAACCCACAAGGCATCATGATGGAGTTAAATTTTGGGCTGACAGAGATTGGGGAATCAAGGATGATATGCAGGTTTTGCTTTGAGCCACTGAGAGAATAGATGATGGCACCACTTATGGGTCAAGGGGCCACTGGAGGAGACTATCTCGATGAAGATATTTGTTCAAATGATCACTCTGTTGAGAAATGTAAGCTAATGATACAGAATAGCTGCCTAAGAATTTCAGATACAGTTTATATTCAGATACGGTTTACACTAAAATTACATTTGAAATGACCTTAATTTCAAGGCAATAAATTGATGGAATATTTTATTATAAATAGCTCTAATACTTCATTTTCTCTATGTTTAGATCTGTTTAAATTACCAAATTAAAGTAATTTAAAAGACTGATTTATTACTACAAAGCTTCCTGATCCATTCCTTTAAAGTCAGTGCTGACGTGGTTGATTCATGGGAGAAAAAGAAACACCCTGAACTCATCCATGTGTTTGGAGGACAAATTAAATCATCTTTTAAATAGCCCCAGGATGGTTTCAGTCATTAAAGAGCAGAAGGCTAATAAAACAACTGTTCCTACTAAATCGTTTTCTGAGTTTTACAAGTAGATGTTCTCCCTTATATATTTTATTGGCAATATATGTTACCTTTATAGAGAAGCAGCTTTTCTATAGCTCTCAAAAAGGTTAAGAACCTGAGGTGTATTGCAGGCCAATTTCTCTTGTAAATGTTCACTTAAAATAGTTTAAAGAGCTTTTTCTCATGTTGGAGGTGATTGATTGTACTAGGTTTAACTTAAAAATGCACTGTTCAGGGGTGCCTGGGTGGCTCAGTCAGTTAAGCATCTGTCTTCAGCTCAGGTCATGATCTCAGGGTCCTGGGATCAAGCCCTGTGTTGGGCTCCCTGATGGTTCTCCCTCTCCCTTTGCCTCTCCCCTCCACTTGTCCTCTCTCAAATAAATAAATATTTTTAAAATGCACTATTCAGACCTATGTATGTCTGTGTGTATGTGCACATGTGTGGATTTACAATGACTTTTGTCCTAATGAATAGCTTTAAACCCGAATGAAAAAATCCAGAACTTTTTATTAGAAATCACATACGTTAAAGAGAAAGCAATGACTACCAAAGCTTATTTAAAATGGTGACAAACTTTATTATTTAAGAAATCAATGGACTTTGAAAGAAATAAGGAAATAGAAGAGCAGGTTAGCTTCCTGCTCCAAATCACCTTCACTATTTATAGATTTATGTATTTAAGTCCCGTGAATAAAATTAGGGGAGCAGAGTAAGGACAACTGTACAGACGGTTTTGCTTTATTTAACATCTAAAAGATTATGACACATCCCCACATTTTCATTTGACATAAACATTTGGTCATTTACTAGAAGGGGACATGGTTCCCAAACAGATTCCATACTTTTCAAAATATTGTACTACAGGTTAATTAATCTGTGGGGATCAGATCACATTTTGTCATGAATAATAGTTATCTATGTACTAGCTTGTTGCCTGATACTAAATTGTCGATTCCTTGGAAGACTCTACATCTTTATCTTTTTGATGAGTTTGAAGTATAGAGCACTCTTTCTTACATAAAGTTGTCAATCAATAGGTGCTTGATGAATTAAAATGAATTTATACTTCATAAAATAATGACCTTGAGGCAAATAAATTTAAAAAGCTTTTCTAGTGTCTGAAACAAATTACAATGCCAGAATTACAAGTAGGGGCTACAAAATTTCTAAGTTATTAGTGGTGTGGTTAAACGCCCCCCACACACACACACTGGAAAAAAACTCCAAGCCTATCTAGCCACCTGTCCAACATTTGTGCTCTACACAAGCATTCTTTTTTTTTGGACAAATCTATATGCATTCAATTCAGTAGAAGACACATTAGTTAAAATAATACTACTCTATAATAATGATGGAATTTGGATTATCTAAGTAACCAATGTTTAGGTTCTGATAGTAAGTTCTAATTTTAAAAGATTCCATTCCTTCTACGAGATTAGAGTTCTCAAAAATATTATGGCTATTCCGTGCCACTTGATCAATCTAAAGAAAGATCACTTTAAACAAATGAGAACATTCTTTCAAGCACTGGTTACCTCTGACTGCCATATTCCCCACTGGTATA
Source organism: Mirounga leonina (assembly GCF_011800145.1). NCBI lineage: Eukaryota > Metazoa > Chordata > Mammalia > Carnivora > Phocidae > Mirounga > Mirounga leonina. Next base: position 17,805,586 of record NW_023270158.1, read on the forward strand.
TATTAAGATTAAAGTGAAGAAGAAGAGGGGAGTTATCTTTTTTTGTTTTGCAATATTTTTTTTGGCTTAAAATGTATTTCCACTTACTATGAATACACAGATACTATCATTTAATAGAAAATTCATATGAAATATTACTGAAATCTTGCTACAACTAATATTTTAAACAAGCAAATTTACCTAATTATGAAAATTTAAGGTTAATTTCTTTTCTCCTAGCTCCTTAATATTCTCTATTTTGTGATTTATTTTTTCTCATTTTTCACATGCAGTGCTTATATGCTTTGATGGAAGAAAAAGTGGAACTACAATAAATAGCACAGAGAAAATTACATGCAGTTATTTAATTTTTATGTGGGAGCTTAAATCCTATCTTTATATTTATTCATTAAATTTGGAAATCAGTAGGATTTGTACTTACTTCTAGCCTTTTTTAACTTGGTTCCTATACCAAGTTTCTCCAAACACCCAAGTGCTCAAGGATCCCTATTGTTCTAGATTAGTCTTTCTCTACCTCCTGCGATCTATGCTCAGACTCCCAACTACAATATCATAGCCAACTACTGTGTTTTAGGTGACATGAGGTGCATTTACCAAGGCCTTCACCATGTACTCCTGCCGAATGTATAGTATTAATTTTGCAACCATTTTTCCTTTTTTTTTTAATTTTATTATGTTATGTCAGTCACCATACAATACATCATTAGTTTTTGATATGGTGATCCACGATCCATTGTTTTCATATAACACCCAGTGCTCCATGCAGTACGAGCCCTCCTTAATACCCATCACAAGGCTAACCACTCCCCCCTCCCCCCTCCCCTCTAAAACCCTGTTTGTTTCTCAGAGTCCATAGTCTCTCATGGTTCATCTCTCCCTCCAATTCCCGGCCCCCTCATTTTTCCCTTCCTTCTCCTAATGTCCTCCATGCTATTCCTTATGTTCCACAAATAAGTGAAACCATATGATAATTGACTTTCTCTGCTTGACTTAGTTCACTTAGCATACTCTCCTCCAGTCCCATCCATGTTGATGTAAAAGTTGGGTATTCATCCTTTCTGATGGCTGAGTAATATTCCATTGTATATATGGACCACATCTTCTTTATCCATTCATCTGTTGAAGGGCATCTCGGCTCTTTCCACAGTTTGGCTATTGCAGACATTGCTGCTATGAACATTGGGGTGCATATGGCCCTTCTTTTCACTACATCTGTGTCTTTGGGGTAAATGCCCAGGAGTGCAATTGCTGGATCATAGGGTAGCTCTATTTTTTAATTTTTGAGGAACCTCCACACTGTTTTCCAAAGTGGCGGTACCAACTTGCATTCCCACCAACAGCGTAAGAGGGTTCCCCTTTCTCCACAACCTCTCCAACATCAAAACAACATATTGTTGTTTCTTGCCCTGTCCATTGTTGCCATTCTAACTGGTATAAGGTGGTATCTCAGTGTGGTTTGGATTTGGATTTCCCTGATGGCTAATGATGATGAACATTTTTTCATGTGTCTGTTAGCCATTTGTATGTCTTCTTCAGAGAAGTGTCTTTTCATATCTTCTGCCCACTTTTTGACTTGATTATTTGTTTTTTGGGTGTTGAGTTTGAGAAGTTCTTTATAGATCTTGGATACCAGCCCTTTATCTGTAGTGTCCTTTGCAAATATCTTCTCCCATTCTGTGGGTTGCCTCTTTGTTTTGTTGACTGTTTCCTTTGCTGTGCAGAAGCTTTTTATCTTGATGAAGTCCCAAAAGTTCATTGTTGCTTTTGTTTCACTAGCCTTTGGAGATGTAACTTGAAAGAAGTTGCTGTGGGCGATGTCAAAGAGGTTACTGCCTATGTTCTCCTCTAGGATTTGGACGGATTCCTGTCTCACATTGAGGTCTTTCATCCACTTTGAGTTTATCTTTGTGAATGGTGTTAGAGAATGGCCGAGTTTCATTCTTCTGCATGTGGCTGTCCAGTTTTCCCAGCACCATTTATTGAAGAGACTGTCTTTTTTCCATTGCATGTTTTTTCCTGCTTCGTCAAAGATTATTTGACCATAGAGTTGAGGGTCCATATCTGGGTTCTCTATTCTGTTCCATTGGCCTATATGTCTGTTTTTGTGCCAGTACCATGCTGTCTTGGTGATCACACCTTTGTAAGATAGCTTGAAATCGGGCAACGTGATGCCCCCAGCTTTGTTTTTCCTTTTCAACATTTCCTCGGCGATTCGGGATCTTTTCTGATTCCATACAAATTTTAGGATTGTTTGTTCCAGCACTTTGAAAAATGTCATTGGAATTTTGATCGGGATGGCATTGAAGGTATAGATTGCTCTGGGTAGCTTAGACATTTTAACAATGTTTATTCTTCCGATCCATGAGCATGGAATATTTTTCCATCTTTTTGTGTCTTCTTCAATTTCTTTCATGAATGTTTTGTAGTTCCTAGGGTATAGATCCTTTACATCTTTGGTTAGGTTTATTCCGAGGTTATCTTATGGTTTTTGGTGCTATTGTAAATGGAATCGTTTCTCTAATTTCTCTTTCTACAGTTGCGTTGTTAGTGTATAAGAAAGCAACTGATTTCTGTGCATTGATGTTGTATCCTGCCACATTACTGAATTGCTGTATGAGTTCTAGTAATTTGGGGGTGGAGTCTTTTGGATTTTCCACATAAAGAATCATGCCATCTGCGAAAAGAGAGAGTTTGACTTCTTCTTTGCCAATCTGAATACCTTTTATTTCTTTTTGTTGTCTGATTGCTGTTGCTAGGACTTCTAGTACTATGTTGAACAATAGTGGTGAGAGTGGGCATCCTTGATGTGCTCCTGATCTTAAGGGAAAGGCTCTCAGCTTTTCCCCATTGAGGATGATATTTGCTGTGGGTTTTTCATAGATGGATTTTATGAACTTGAGGAATGTTCCCTCTATCCCTATACTCTGAAGAGTTTTAATCAGGAAAGGATGTTGTATTTTGTCAAATGTTTTTTCTGCATCAACGGAGAGGACTATATGGTTCTTCTCCCTCCTCTTATTAATGTGTTCTATCATATTGATGGATTTGCGAATGTTGAACCACCCTTGCATCCCGGGGATAAATCCCACTTGGTCGTGGTGGATGATCCTTTTAATGTATTGTTAGATCCTATTAGCTAGGATTTTGTTGAGGATTTTGGATTCCATATTCATCAGGGATATCGGTCTGAAATTGTCCTTTTTGATGGGGTCTTTGCCTGGTTTGGGGATTAAGGTAATGCTGGCCTCAGAGAATGAGTTTGCAAGTTTTCCTCTCTTTCTATTTTTTGAAACAGCTTCAGTAGAATAGGTATTATTTCATCTTTGAATGTTTGGTAGAATTCCCCAGGGAATCCATCAGGCCCTGGACTCTTGTTTTTTGGGAGGTTTTTGATCACTGCTTCAATCTCATTACTGGTTATTGGCCTATTCAGGTTGTCAGTTTCTTGTTTCAGTCTTGGGAGATTATAGGTTTCCAGGAAGGCCTCCATTTCATCCAGATTGCTCAGTTTATTGGCATATAGTTGGTGATAATAATTTCTAATAATTGTTTCTATTTCCTTGGTGTTAGTCATGATCTCTCCCTTTTCATTCATAATTTTATTAATTTGGGTCCTTTCTCTTTTCTTTTGGATAAGTCTGGCCAGTGGTTTATCAATCTTATTCTTCCAAAGAACCAACTTCTAGTTTCGTTGATCTGATCTACTGTGTTTCTGGTTTCTAATTCATGGATTTCTGCTCTAATTTTAATTATTTCTCTTCTAATGCGTGGCTTAGGCATCGTTTGTTGCTTTTTCTCTAGTTCTTTAAGGTGTAGAGTTAGTTGGTGAATTTGGGATTTTTCTATTTTTTTGAGTGAGGCTTGGATGGCTATGTATTTCCCCCTTAGGACCACCTTTGCAGTATCCCATAGGTTTTGGACCGATGTGTTTTTATTCTCATTGGTTTCCATGAATTGTTTAAGTTCTTCTTTGATTTCCTGGTTGACCCAGACATTCTTGAGCAGAGTGGTCTTTAGCTTCCAATGTGTTTGAATTTCTGCCTAATTTTTTCTTGTGACTGAGTTCCAGTTTTAGAGCATTGTGGTCTGAGAATATGTAGGGAATAATCTCAATCTTTTGGTATCAGTTGAGACCTGACTTGTGACCCAATATATGGTCTATTCTGGAGAAAGTTCCATGTGCGCTCGAGAGAATGAGTATTCTGTTGTTTTAGGGTGGAATGTTCTTTAAAAGTTTTTTTTTTTTTTTTTTTTTTTTTTTTATTTGATAGAGAGAGACACAGCGAGAGAGGGGACACAAGCAGGGGGAGTGGGAGAGGGAGAAGTAGGCTTCCGCCAAGCAGGGAGCCCGATGTGGGGCTCGATCCCAGGACCCTGGGATCATGACCCGAGCTGAAGGCAGACGCTTAACGACTGAGACACCCAGGCTCCCCAAGGGTGGAATGTTCTGTGAATATCTATTGGGTCCATCTGATCCAATGTATCATTCAAAGCTCTTGTTTCCTTGTTGATTTTCTGCTTAGATGATCTGTCCATTGCTGAGAGTGGAGTATTGAGGTCTCCTAGAATTAACATATTGTTGTCAATATGACTCTTTATTTTGGTTAACAGTTGGCTTATGTAGATGGCTGCTCCCATGTTGGGGGCATAGATATTTACAATTGTTAGATCTTCTTGTTGGATAGACCCTTTAAGAATGATATAGTGTCCTTCTGTGTCTCTAATTACAGACTTTAGTTTAAAATCTAATTTGTCTGATATAAGAATTGCTACCCTAGCTTTCTTTTGAGGTCCACTGGCATGGAAGATGGATCTCCATCCCTTCACTTTCAGTCTGGATATATCTTTAGGTTCAAAATGAGTCTCTTGTAGGCAGCATATGGATGGGTCCTGTCTTTTTATCCAATCTGCAACCCTGTGCCGTTTTATGGGAGTGTTTAGGCCAGTGACGTTGAGAGTGATTATTGAAAGATATGAATTAATTGTCATCATGTTGCCTGTGAAGACATTGTTTTTATAGATTGTCCCTGTAAATTTCTGTTGTATATTACTCTTGGGGTCTTTCTCCTTTTATAGAACCCCCCTTAATATTTCTTGCAGGGCCAGCTTAGTGGTCACATATTCTTTCAGTTTCTGCCGGTCGTGGAAGCTCTGCATCTCTCCATCCAGTCTAAATGACAGCCTTGCCGGACAAAGTATTCTTGGCTGCATGTTCTTCTCATTTAGTACCCTGAATACGTCTTTCCAGGCCTTTCTTGCTTGCCAGGTCTCTGTGGATAGGTCTGACGTTATTCTGATGTTCCTCCCTCTGTACGTAAGGAATCTCTTCCCCCTAACTGCCCTTAAGATGGTTTCCTTGGTTCTAAGATTTGCAAGTTTTACTATTACATGCTGGGGTGTTGGTCTGTTTTCCTTGATCTTGGGAGGGGTCCTCTCTGCCTCTAGAACTTGAATGTTTGCTTCATTCCCCAGATTAGGGAAGTTCTCAGCTATGATTTGCTCAAATACATCTTCTAGTCCTCTCTCTCTCTCTACTGCCTCCGGGATTCCAATTATTCTCACTTTGGAACATTTCATGGTATCACTTATTTCTCTGATTCTATTTTCATGGATTCTGAGTTGTTTTTCCCTGGCCTCCTCTTTTCCTTTTTTATCTATTATATTGTCTTCCAGGTCGCTTATTCTCTCTTCTGCCTCAGGTATCCTAGCTGTTAGATTATCTAGATTGGATTGGATCTCATTGATAGCATTTTTAAGTTCTGCCAATTCAGCTTTCATTTCTGCCCTTAGAGACTCTATGTTGCCATTAATTGATTTCTCCATTCTAGCCATTGTCTTCACAATTGCTAGCCTGAATTCCATCTCCGACATCTTGGTTATATCTACATCCATTTGTAAATCTGCAGCATAAGTCATAATCTCTGAGTCTTTTCTGTTTTGGGGGCTCCTCCTCCTAGTCATTCTGTGGATGGGTGTTTGAGGGAATGTATAGAGTCCAAATTATTGACCAGAACCCAAGCAAGATGCACCTGTTTTCTCGGGACCTTAGGGTTGCTGGCCTCTTGTTTTCCCAGCCTGTCTTCTGCGGGAGGGGCCTGCCCTGCTGTTACTCAGGCAACCCTGTTTGGGTAGAGTTGCCCTGCGCACCTGTGGCGGGGGATGGGCTCAGCGGGAATCAGTTTTGGGGGCTTTTGTTCTCTGGTGGCTTTCCCTGGGGGCTTTCCGCGTCTCTTCCATGAGTCAGAGCAGAAGAGACCATTTCCAACCCTCTGCCTCAGAGCAGAGAGACCTCAGTCTGTTCTTCAGTGAGCTCTCCAGACCACACTGTCTCCCATTCTGTCCATGCTGCTATAAACTGCAGCCTCCTTTCCCCGCCGCTACCGGTCTGCGAGTCTGTGCCCCATCCGCAGCGCGCGAGGCTGTCGCTCACTGGTGGTGTAGGATCCCCACAGCCAGGCACCCTCCCGCTGCCGTTTATCCTCCGATATCTGCCGGCAGAATCAGGGCTCCCCGCTTCGTACCTCAAAACCAACCGCCTGCGATATTCTCTTTGTAGAGATCCAGATCTTCTTACATCTCAGGCTGGTTTCGTGGGTGCTCAGAGTGGTCTGGTAGATATCCAGCTCAATTCCGGGGACCAGTTGAAATAGGGTCCCCTACTCCTCTGCCATCTTTCCCCCAACTCCCTTGTAATCATTTTTCAAACTAATCTCTACACCCAATGTGGGGCTCAAACTCATGACCCGAGATTAAGAGTCACATGGTCTACCAACTGAGCCTGCCAGGCACCCCTGGATTGTATTAATTTTAAATAAATTGAAACAGTTCTTGAGATCTCAAAAGATCTGCTTTCCCTGAGGTGTGTATATATTCATTCCACTTGAATGCTTTCACCTACAATGTCTCTACTGATAGAATGTTAATGAAACAGTTTTTTTTTTTTTTTTTAAGATTTATTTTTGAAACAGAGAGAAAGATAAAGAGAACACAAGCCAGGGGGGAGGCAGAGGGAAAGGGAGAAAGAGAATCCCAAGCAGACTCGCACTTAGCACAGAGTCCCAACGGGGCTTGATCTCATGACCCTGAGAAATCAAGACTCAGACACTTCACCAACTGAGCCACCAAGGTGCCCCCAATGAAACAGTTTTTAAAACACTTTTCAAAGGTGTTCACTTACCCAAGTGATTCTCTATAGACCCAAATTCTCAATTAGCCCAAATAAAAAAATCCATGCCAAGAAATGTGCCATCCAGAGAAACTTATACATTCAGAGGTCTAGGTAAAATGCACATTTTTACTTAGTCCTTGTTAAGATAATAACCTTGTCTCTCTTTTTTTTTTGCTAATCCATATTTTAGAGATTCCAATCTAGATAAGAGATATTCACATCATAAGCTGACTGAGCAAATACATGAGAGAGTGAGATGTTTTGGCATACCTTATGTGAAGTCTTTGCCATCTCTTTCTATTTCTGGAATTAACCAAGAGAGACAGTAGAAGGGAATATATTCATAGATGGTTAGTGTTTCCTTTTGATAATTTTAGTGTGACTTGGAAAGGATCCCAAACTTGCAAGATTTGTAAACATCTTTCCACTTTGATTAATTATTTATTCTCTGAGGGAGACATCATGGTAAAAAGAATTCAGTGTCTCTCTCAGGCTGGCTCCAGTTTGTGTGACTTTTGCATTTATTTCCAGTGCATTTGGAATCAATGGATTGATGTCCACCCATTTTAAAACAAACTCAATTAGCCTTATAATAAAGAGAGTAACTTTTAAATCAGTGCAAAGGAAAACCTTTAGGGAAGAGGACAGAAATATTCTGCAGTACAATTATTTTCTGTAGTAGCTATAAACAGGAAATATCAACCCCAACTCACTAGCTAAGGGATGTGGGCAAGTTACTTAAACTCTTCAGTTATAAACAGCCATAGTAATAATGTCTACTCCCTAGGGTTGTTGTGGGAATAAAATTAATTTATACCTATAAAGTGTTAATTGCTATGCTCAGTGCTTAGAAATTTTCAGTAAATATTACACCAGATCACATCGACATTGCTGTATAAATGCTACTCCTAGTTTCAGAAGACAAGAATTTTTCTGAGATTTTTGGGAACCAGTTCAACCACCCACACAATGTTAAATAAAGTTATGGTTGCAGAAGAAAAACTCCTTATATTTTCACAAGTATGCTCATTAGTGTTTTACAAATACTATGACAGTTATAAGAATAAGGTATTATAATTATGAACCAGCCTTCAGGAGACTTGTTGGAAATCTTCAGTAAACTGTGACTGTGTGTGTGTGTGCGTGTGTGTGTGTGTGTAATTCAAAGCGTAGTTCAAGTCTGCTGTGGAGTATTATACTCTGGAGCTTAAGAATGTCAAGGACTACAACCCAGAAATCCGACTGTGAAACTGTAAAAGTGGGAAGGTCACAGGGAGAACAGTAAGATTTTAAATGGGAAATTATTTAATTTACAGAGAGTCAGCATTTATCCTATGGGCAGGCAAGATAATTAGGAAGATCAGCTCTCCCTAATTAAGATAATTTATAGAATAGAAAGGGAAATAACATTTAATTTCTGCAATATTCCAGGCACTTGACATACGTTTTAGCTACTGTTTCTGAAGGCATATTAGAGGCTAAATACTTCTAGGTATTATTTAACTTAATCCTCACAGTAACTGTAATGAGGTAGATAATATTGACTCTACTTTGGACATGAGCAAAACTGAGGCTCAGAACGTTTCCCAGTGCCATTAAACTAATTAAAGACAAAACAGGGGGCGCCTGGCTCAGTTGGTTGGGCAACTGCCTTCAGCTCAGGTTATGATCCCAGGGTCCTGGGATCTAGCCCCAGCCCCGTGTCAGGCTCCCTGCTCAGTGGGGAATGGGGAGTCTGATTGGGATTCTCTCCCTCTGCCCCTCCCCCTGCTCATGTGCTCGCATGCACGCGCTCTCCCCCCCCCGCCAATAAATAAATATCTAAGAAAAAAAATAAATAAAGGCAAAACAGGATTTCAACCCAAGTCTATTTGGCTCTATAAATAAAAGGTTGAAATCAGGGCTGAACTAATAATGTAAACTTGCCTGGAAAAATGACCAGAGAATCTTATTTTCTTAGAATTATGGAGTGAAGATAATTGTGGAGTGTTGTGTCTCTTTTGTTTGCTAGGTAAAACTACTTTTAGACCAGTGGGATAGAGGGGGAGCTATGAAGTGACACACAGGCCTTCATCTTCTGTGACTAGAATGGTATTAAATACTGGTGCGAAATCAAGGCTACAGCTTCTTTATGTCAAGTAGCTCACAGTGACCTAGGATCCTATCCTCACCATATGCACCCCATTTGCGTGAAGGGCACACGTGCATATTTTGGTTGCTTCTGGGCCATCCAATGACCTAAAGATTTCATGCCAGCATATTTCCTGCCTTATATCCTTCTATACAGCTAAGTAAATGCAGTATGAGATTAAATTTTATTGCATCTGTGAGTATAATTACCAGTTTGATCCCCTCACAACTAAAGTGACTTTGCAGGCTACAATGACCGTTATATCCTGTCATTAAAAGTTGTATATCTGGCTGAAATACAGGCTGTTTAGCAAAACTAATCCTAGATAAATGGCTTGTGATAAAAGCCAACCTATTTGTGGCATCAGTATTAGAGACTATGAAGTTAACTAAAGCCATTCGCTTCTTTTAAATAGATTCATAGGATCACAAACTTACATTCTAAAAAAAAATATTTTACTGCCATTTAAATTTTTTTTTTCTTTTCTTTCATTATCCTTTAGTTAATATTGAAAATTCCTCTGGAATAAGAGGCTCTATCGGCTTTATCAGCTGTGCCAGTGAAAGAAATAGGTACTGGTTGAAAAGGGATCATCAAGGCCCTGATGACAAGGCACAATGATATTAGTTAGGATCAAAGGGAGAAAGGAAAAGAAAAAAGGAAAAATAAATAAAAGGATGAAGAGTCAAGGACCACCTCCACACAGAGGTTGTCCTTAGACGACCCTTTGGTGGCATCGGTGCTTGAGAGAGAGCACCATTCCATCACAAAGACATCTGTGAAGTAATAAACAGAAGAAGGGATAAATGGAGAAAGAGAGAGAGCTGTGCGGACAGGAGATAAGGCAAGCCCCTTAATCCTAAAGAGAAGGTTTTGGTAGCCAGTCTTAGGTGACAGCAGGCTATTTCTATTTTATCTGGTGGATGAACCACTTCTCATTAATGACAGGGCTGTTGGCAATAAGCAATGCTCCAGTAAGTGAAGATTTGAACAGCAGACTTAGTCACCTCTTCAGGAAGAAAAGGCTAGAGGTCTGAACAAACTGGGACGACAGATTCGGATTTTATCCTCTTACAAGGCGTACCTCATGGAAACAACTATTCTATTGCAGCTATTATTACCGTGGCTATATGATGGTCTCACCTGATGAGTTCTTAAACATTGCTGGTGTCATGGGCTCACCAGAGACCAATGAAATCAGAATCTCTGCTCCAACCCCAGTGTTTTCATAAACCACCCCACAAGACTTTATTGGGCACTCCTGTTGGAAATAACATGGACTCGGAGAAGAGATAAACCTGAACTTGATTCCAGCTCATCTCTCTGTTGATTATGTGATCTTGGGTTTACGAAAGCTTCCTAAGACTTAGTTTTCCCATAAGGATTAACTGCCCTGGAATTACTGTTTAAAAAAAAAAAAAAAAAAAGAAGGATAAAGTATGTGAGGCTCTGAGAACATGGTTGCCCTACTTAAATTTTAGTTATATTTTACCAAAAGGAATTTTACATATTTGAGTTTACATCACTGGTGATAAATTAGAAAACCCCTCTTAAGGGGTGACTGTGCTTCGGTCTGAGGCAAGTTTATTCAGCAATACTGGAAAAGTAACTCACGAGAATGATACTACAGAACAATTGATTATTTCTAAAAAGTAAAAACACTGGGTTTCGACCACATATTATATTTTAATAATACATAACATTCCCAAGCACTTAATAGCTGTAACAATTTGCTCATCTCTCAAGTGGACAGCATATGACCCACTAACCCCACAAATTTGCCATAAGACAATAAATCTAAAAGTATGCTATTATTTTAATTATTAGTTTAATTATTTTTAAATATAATCATAAGACTACTATAAAGCTTCTGGTCTCTTCTACAAGGATAACCATCCTGTTACAAGAATTAAGTGGCATCAACTAAGACCCCAAATCATTATTATTTTACCCAAATATTTTTACTAAAGTAATACATTTTCATCTTCTGTTTCATATTCCAGCTATTAAGTGGCCCATGTATTTCTATATAAGAAATTACTTAATTGGGAAATACATGTATCAACCTGATAATCTCTTTTCCTCATACTGAGTTTTATTTTTTAATTTTTTTTATTTTTTTTAAGATTTTATTTATTTATTTGAGAGAGAGAGAGAGCACATGAGAAGGGGGAGGGTCAGAGGGAGAAGCAGACTCCCTGCTGAGCAGGGAGCCCGATGCGGGACTCGATCCAGGGACTCCAGGATCATGACCTGAGCCGAAGGCAGTCGCTTAACCAACTGAGCCACCCAGGCGCCCCCTCATACTGAGTTTTAAGGCTTTCAGATACTCATTTGCAAGTTCTGGGATATCTTCTACAATTTTTTTTAATCAAACACAGTTAATTCTACTTTGAAAACAGTGAAATGAATCAAAATGTTCCAGCCATAAGCAACATATGTTTTACTTTCAAACATCATCACTGATTCAATAAAAACCTCAGAAATTTTGAAACTATTTATGCCATTTTATCCTCATTTTCTGTTATTAAATACTTAAAATGCTTTTGATTAAGGCTACACTCCTCTGTGACACATAAGAAACACAGATATCAATTATGGAACACTTACTAATATCTCATTTAATACTTCAGAGCTGAGTTTGATTAAAATCAGTAACAAAGGAGTAACAAATTATTTTTCTAATACATTTTCCTTAACAGTCTCATGGACTCCTAGTGATGATATACCTAGGAACACCATTCACAAAAATCTATTACATGTCATTCAGCATTGGAATATGGTAGATGCATTTCCCAGCTGTTTCAACAATTTATAGATGTCCTATCAGTCATTCAACATAATTTATTGTGACTGTATAGGCCTAAGATGTTATGTTTCCCCCACTTAGATAGAAGACATCCAGGTAAAATAACTGAAAAGAAATTCCCAGTTATCTAGGAAAGGATTACACTCAAATGCTTCTGAATAAATTTGATATAAAAACTCATACACAATGCAAACTTAAATCACATGTTAGATTATACTTCATTATTTAAATTCCACAATCAAGTGAGAAACTACATTACTTAACTATAACAATGAATAATATTCATTTTAAAAAATCAACTCCTATGAGAGAAAAAATATAAATCAGCTGTTTCCCACAAAGTCAAAATTGGAATAAAAGGACATGAAAGATTAGTACAAGATGCTAAATGATCCGGTATAAAGGGTAAATTCAGGCCATGTACACACACATGTATTGTTTTTAATGTTTTGGAGGTCTCCATAGTGTTTAAGTGGGTGAATTTGGGACAGTTATATCCAATTATTTCAGTCATCCAAATGACTGAAATGAATCAACAGAAGAAAAAGCACATCAATTTATTACTGATTTGTTCAAATTGTCCTGAAAATATTCAGTGTTCTATGCTATCTGAACTGAGAATAATATAGAAGAGAGTGCATCAAAAAGAGACACTAAATTCACATTTTCTCTCTCTCTCTCTCTCTCTCCACCCCACCCCCCACCATGCCACTGTTAACTTTTCAGGCTACTGGAAATGTTAACATATTTATTTGTTTTGGATTTCTGTTGTGACAAGCAATTTAAAAGATCTCCATCAGGAAATAAAAGATTCCAACAGTAATATCTTAATGTAACTATAATCAACTGTATCACAAGGCTAATATAATATCTGTATCCTCATTTTTATGTTAATATAATATTCATATACTATTAGTGATGACCTTTTACCCATGTACAAAGTTTTCATTTACTTATTTTGCTATGTATTACTTTCATACACAAAGTACTGCCTCATTGTCCCTTAAAGATTTTTTTTTTCTACAGTAGCAGTGATAAAACTAAGAATGCCTCCAGATACCCTGGTAAAGTCATCTTCAACTGAAACACATTAAAGTATATTAAAGTGGCACTGGATAGTCAAGGCTAGTTATGTAATGTGTCTGCCCATGGAAAAGACATGTTGTACCAAAAAAAAGTAAGGTCCAGGGTAAAACCTAAAAACAGTCAAGGATATACTAATAAGTAGCCTTACTCTGATGATATGCAGGCTAAGAATATGTTAATCACATTTCTCGGGACTTGTGCATTGGCCTTCAGTTTTCCTAAAGCCTCATTAGATACCGATGCTAGTCTTTGTTCTAAGCAATGCTAATGAAAGTATACATTTAAATTATTTAACAGTGTTTCCAAAATTCCTTTGCTAAAAGGTTGTGCTCAATATACATTATGTAAATGAGATGGCAACACTAAATTTACTAATGTACCCCATTCCTTTGCTAATACAACACCATTTCTAATTTGCTCATTCCAATGGCAATCCACTGAAGTTCAAAATTAAAGAAATATTTTCATTATTATTACATTTAACACAATTAAATGATATAATTTGATTTTAATGATCAAATTTTAATGTTTCTTTAAAAAAGAAATCCTGGAAAAAGTGGTCTCCTGCTGACATAATAGGAACATTATTTTGCTATTATCATATCTGCATAAGCAGAAGATGATACTTTCCATTTTCCATAACAGAATAACTAGACTAAAAAAATGTTCTTCCAAGACACTCAGGATTTAGTCTTAGATAGTAACAACTTGTAATATCTCTAAAGACTCTCTCCCAGAGATAATGATATAAATCAATTTTAGAAAGGCACAGAGTAACATATATCTTGTACAGGTTACTTTGTTATCAAAAAGGCAATGGCCATTTTTATTCCCATGTACTACTAAAATACTTTTTTTTTAATATATGGGAAAAGGAACATTTTACACCACAGAGAGTTTGGTTCTAAAGAATCTGAGATACTTACAATAAAAATTTCTAGGTGAAATCATATACATAGGGAACACAAATATATTCCAATCTCATTACATTTTCTGGGATAAAAAGGTATTCTAGAGTGGGTTCTGGAAAATCAGTCTAAATGATATGAAATGAGTATGCATGTCCATAAAAAGTTCTGGTTATTTAAGTTAACAACACCCTTCTGAGGTGATACGGTCTTCCTCTTTCAGTTTTAACTTAGTATACACTACTTACTAATATTTCTTGCTGTTAGGGAATCAAAAAACACTGCTTGCTCAAACAACAGATAAATAAGAGGCCTTAAAAGCATTCTTCTCTTTTATGGCAAATGCCACCTATTTTCCCTTGAATTTTTTAAAGGCTAATAAACTGCATGGATACAAAGTTAAGTCTGAAACCATTCATTTCAAGAGTATAACTTTGCACAAGGCAGAGCTTATTCTGGGAAAAGTAGACTCTAAAAACAACTGAAGAGGGATGCAGGGATTAGCCAAGCAGAAAATACAATCTGTGTCACCACCCTCACGAAGTTAAAATGAAGTGAATTAAAACCAAACTAATTGGCTTGTAAATGTCATTTTGAGGTTACAGATATTTCTTGCAAGCCATAGTGTTCCTCAAATTTGACTCTCATCATTCATTGTCTTTCATTCTAAAGTTACCCTGGTAAACAAGTGAGGGCATTTCCACATTATACTGCATATCCCAAATGGAAACAATTTACAACAGTAACATGCAAAAGATATCTAGAACCAGCACAATTTTTATCCCCGATTTTTTTTTATTCCTTTAAAAAGATTAGCTTCACTTTGTTATTCACATGAAAAAGCTGACAAAGCATTCTCTTAATGCAGAGAGTGCTGTGTGGATTGGCAAACAAACTAATTTCTTGAAACTCAGGGAAGCAAACAGTAATTGTGGGTATATAAAACCCACAATGCAAGTAGTAAGCATGTCTTATAGGGAAATCGTGACAGAAAATGAATCGCCTGATTCACAACAGGATATATTTTGAAGGAGACAAACCTTTTGTATCTATGAGCATAAAGACACATAAATTATTAAATAATTTTACCCTAGTAGTACTTATTTTTGCATATGTTAACATTTAAACACAGCAGAAACAGCTCCTGGAATTGCTTATGGTAATGCTTACTGCTACTCATTTTAAAAGGCAATTCCTCTTAAAACCAAACCTCAGGACTCAAAACACCAGTTAAAGCCAAACAAAGCGTACCAAAGTCAATATATGCAAGACATGAAAACCTCCAAATTATATTTCAATGACTTTTTAATTTATAAATCAGCCCAGTTAGCAAAGCATACGTTTAAAATTCTAAAAACATTTTTTGGCAGGTATTTCTTAAGCCAAACATAACTTCAAGCCCCCCAAAATAAAAATCTCCCCAAACATAAAGCAAAATGTTTTACTAACCTCCTAAAAAGCATATTAGATATGAAATGAAAATCGCTGTGGGAGAATAGCTGACATCATCATGCATAAGCTAAAGAACGAATACCCGGTTAAATAAAAATATGAACATCTCAAAGGTAATTACCATACAAGGCATGAAAGAAGTCCATGAATCTCCCATGTTAGATACACTGAAGAAAGTGTTCTAAGTCTTAAACTCTTAGAAATGCTATTATTTTGTGACTAATGAATTAGTGAATAAAAATCCTTATGATTTAGTTTAATATCTTTTTTCTTTCAATTATCATTGTTATCATCTCCAGAAAAATTCTGAACAATTTCTAGATGCATATTTGGGTATTTCCTTAACACAATGGCAGGAACTGACATATACCTAAAAATATAATGTAAGATTTATGTTGAATCCTCATCCTACTGAGAGCCATAAATAAACTGTAATAAACCATTTTAGGAGACAGAATGCTCTTTGAATTAGAAAGGAGCCCATGAACAGAAAGGGTTTTCAGATCGAAGACTTTATTGGCAAAATGAAACCATAACCAGTGGTTTGCTCTCTATTAATCAGCTTGTATTTCATTTTATATTTGGTTGATTTTGAATTATTTGAGATATTATAATGGTCTACAGGATGTACATTTCAACATATACTGTCCATTTAGGAAAATGTATGGAATTGGGTATATCAGGCTATTTGATACTATAAAATACATCATTCATGTAACTGCCCTTTCCTGACTACAGGCTTATCAATCTATTTTCTGATTATGATGTGGATACCTATTTGGTGTCCCTATTTCACTGATTCAAAGGAAAACTTAAGAACAAAAGCCATTTTAGCCATTTTATCACTTAACAAGAAAAAGATCTATTTTAAACCTACTCTTACTATTTTATGAAGGATAGGACACACACAAGAATAACTAGAGCATATATCCCAGATATTGGGAACTGTTTACCATGTATAGGTTTAATGAAAAACAAAACACTATTAGCAGGCTTATCCTTCAAATCCATACACTGTAGCTCTTATCCTTAAGGGTTAGAGTTCATATTTTCATTACATCTGCCTTTCTCTACCTCAATGGAGTATGAAAAAACATGTAAATCAGTATGGGAGTCAAAAGTGAGGTAACCCTCCCCCATCCTGCAAAACAAGGAAATATGACTGATACAATTTCTTCCTTAGAGCTAAACCGGGGAAGGAGGGATGCTAATCATTTATTGAAGCAACACAAAGAGTTTACAGGAGTCAGTGCCAAATTATGCATTATTTAAAGCAGAAGAAACATTGCTAATGAACTTAATCTGATTTCAACCTCACAAACACATTTGTGCTATTATAATTTTCCTTCCCAAGTATATGTGCCTACCAAGAGCAATGTATCAGTCAGTTACATGTGAGTATTCTGGTTCTTGTCATAGCTAAATATCTCATTTAAAATGACTGAATTTTCATTTTGATTGATATATCCTCTTTTGAGCTTAAAATTATGCACCCCCCCCCAATGCCACCATATGGATCTGCTGTCAACAAGATGAGGTAATCAGGTCTGTAACAGAGGATTAGATTCTAGTGGATGATAAATTCACCACTGAAAGAATATCCTCGGAGTTATTTCTGAGCTTTTCCTGATGAGACCCTATTACCACCACTTGATCTCCTTAGTTGGACTGATTCACTATTCCAAAGACCATTTAATTACATAACCCTACCCAAATATCAGCTCCACAGACACTGCTTCTCCAAACTGTAGTTTTAGAATATGGGAAAGCCTCAAGAAAGTGAGAACAGAGTCTGCAACTTCAAACAAGTCGGCAAACAAAAAAAGTGCCTCATAGCTTAGAAGAAAAGCAGAGGTCAAGAATCATTATCCCTCTAATCCATGTGTCTGGAAAGTATGACTATGTAGCACCAGAGATAATGATGAAATTTACTTAAGTGTAATATAATAAAAATATAAATACAGTACTGCCTGTCAACTGAAGAAGCAGAAAATGAATAACCGTCCAATGGAGGACTTCCCCCAGAGTGACAAATTATAACAGAAGCAGTGCCAGGAATAGATTTCCTGATTTAAAGAGTAAACCATGTTGCCTTTTATAGAGTATATGAATGAAATTGGCAAGAGTAGCTAATTAATTATAGCTGATTAGTCTATCAAATCTCTTGGTAGAATAAGCAAAACATGAACTTTTTATAACTATTTGGAGTCAATGTACTTCAAATGTAATATCCTTCATCCATGAGACATATACATTCTAAAGGCTTGGGATTTTTTCTCAAGTTTTACACTTCAGTTTTAGATAATGGTACTTTGAGAGCTAAAATCATATAAGATAATTCATAATACGTTGCAAGAAGAACATTTTAAATACACTCAGGATATAGAAAAAACATATAATGCATAATTTCTCTTTTGTACTTAGTTTGTGGAAATGTTAAATCTGAGACGATAAATATTAAATTATACTAAAAACTGTGGTAGTCCAGAAATGTACCAACCTTCAGGATCAAGCAGTTTCTCTATGCCTAATTGATATTTGGCAATGTTGAATGCATGTTCCAGTCGCTGTGTGGCTGACTGCTGGCAAACCACACTATTCCAATCAAACAGGTCTGGCCTGAAATACACACACATAAAGACCAAATATAAATCAACTTACAATGTTTCATGAGATTCACTTCATTTCTGATTTTTAATTGACAACCCATGCCCATATCCTCAAGAATTGAGTGCTACTCTTCATAACCCCTCAATAACGCTTTCCATTTAACAAGTCACAATTTTACTTGAAAATCCTGAAGAAAACAAAGGAGAATTTATTCTCCCTTGCCAAGTAACAAAAATATATTGATGTCATCCAGTGTCAGAAATTTGAATGCCAACCATTTGCTGGTAACTTCCAATTTCATAAGCCTAGCCCAGACCTCTTCCCTGAACTCCAGACTTTAGATTTATCTGCTTATTCAGTATCTCCACTTAGAGTCATCACAAGACTCAGGTGTCCAAAACGAGCTTCTGGTACTCATCTCCATCCTACTCCCCCAACCCACCTACTTCTCTTATAGCTCTCCTTTCCTCAATAATCAAGGACAAGTTCAAACTTGCAGTGGCTCAGACAGAAATCTTAAGAGTCTAATTTGATGACTCTCACTCTCATACAACACTTAGTTGGAAATATATCCAGAATTTGACCACTTCTCATTACCCTTGCAGCCATCACCTCCACCCAAACCACCATTTTACCTTGTGTGGATTATTTATTGCATTAACTTTCTAACTGCTCCCCTACTCCCACTCTTGCCCTTGTTAATCTATTCTTGGCAAAGCTGCCAGAGTGATCTGTTAAAATGTTTCATCATAAACTTCTTCTCAAATCCCTGCTACCAGGGAGTAAAATTCATTGATTTAACTGTGACCTACAAGGCCCTACATGGTCTGGCTCCCTGTTAACCATCTGATTTGATTCCTTGACTCTCTCCTCCTATTCTTCAAACAGGCTAAGTAGCTTCTGTATTTGCATGTGCTGCTCTCTGACTGGAATTCTCTTCCCCCAGACATGGACATGGCTCACTCCTCCACATCCTTTGTGTCTTTCCTCAAAAGTTGCATTATTGGTGAGTCCTTCCTTGCCCTCTCCCCATC
This sequence comes from Mirounga leonina, assembly GCF_011800145.1. Classification (NCBI taxonomy): domain Eukaryota; kingdom Metazoa; phylum Chordata; class Mammalia; order Carnivora; family Phocidae; genus Mirounga; species Mirounga leonina. Next base: position 17,824,784 of record NW_023270158.1, read on the forward strand.
TAAAATTGCACACTCCCAAATCAAACTTAAACATACTCACTTCTTATCCCTTTCTTTCTCATCACCACTTACTATTATTTAATATTTTATATATTTAATTAATCTTGTCTATTTATCTGTTTCCCCCACTAGAATGCAGAATATACAATTTTTTTTCACCAGTTTTGTTCACTTTTAGAAACCCAGCCTGACACATAGGAGATAGTCCATAAATATTTGTTGACTAAATATGTGTTGAATCGATAAATTTTGTTGACATGCAACCAGAGACTAGATGAGAACATACTATATGAATATCATTTTACTTGATAATAGAGAAAACATGAAGAAGCATAAGAGGGAGTTCTTATCCTATATGGACTTAAAATTTAATAAGGAAAAAATGCACACATCTTAAGTTAAAATAAATTCTAAATGTAAAAAATACAGATAATAAGATAGAATGTTTTCTAAAATCTGAAGAGGTCAAGAAACATTTTTTTGAGGCTTAAGGTGGTTTGGGTTTAGATTCAAGAAGTTTTTGAGAAGGTAATTCTGAGTTGTGTGGATATTGAAAAATCACCAAAGTTCTTATGGAAGAAAAAAGCAGAATGTGCTCAGTCAATCAGACCTCACAGGCCTCGCTCCATTGAGAGATTTTCAGTATCAAGAAGGGGTGGGAGATAGCGTTCCTAGGAAGGGGAACTGGGATGAGTTTGTGAAAGCCTTGCCTGTATAAGGAATTACAATTCACCCCAACAAGACTGGAAACCATTAGTCCAGTGGTTCTTTGCCTTTTGCCTTTTCTGGAACACAGATACCTTTGAGAATCTGATGAGCACTATAAAACTTGTATCCATACACAAACCTGTCCATATCTTTACACATAACTTACGTAGAATTTTAGGACAACTGGGTCTGTCAATGGACACCTGTTTAAGAACTCATGCTCTGCAAGCAAGGAAATTATAAGGATGGTCTTAACTGTTGTTTTCAAAAACCACAACTGAAAATAAAGGTACAACTTGCTCATTTGACTCTCATTTCCTTTTCTTTACTTGATGCTACCCTGATTAATTTACCAGAATTTTGTCTGCTTCTTAGGAAGTCTAATGTGCCCTCTATACTCCAAGTTACCCAAAAGAGCTAACGATATTTTAGAACCTAAAATAAGTTGGGAGCTGACTCTAGTACTGGAAAGACTATAAGAAATACAAATTAAATTCTAAACTATTTGGGGAAGTTTTAACTTCACTATGCAACCTCTGCCCTACCTTCTTTTCTACATCCCTCAGCAAGGGAAGCAGGAAAGAATATAGGTGGGAGAGTGTGGGAAACTAGCTTTCTCACCTGCAGTACAATCAACAAGGTTAAATAAGGAGGATGAAAAAGAATACAGTTGCTTCCTCATTCTAACCCTTTTCCCTTCATCCCCTTCTCCTCTTGGCCACGAGCTAATCACCTGGGTGAGGAGCTGTCTGAGTCATGTTATCTATTTGAGCTTCAGTGTTTTCATTTAAAAAAGAAGGAAATGTACTAAATGGCCTTTGAGGTTTCCTCTAACATTAAAATGGTTTTAAGTCATTAAAATTCATCATTAATTAACATTTTAAACAACTATGATTTCCAAATGCATAAAGAATTTTAAGACTAACCAACTGCAGAAGAAAGCTACATACCTTCCCATGCTAACCCAAACCTGAACCCATAAATAGGAACCTGCAACCAAAGTTCACCAGTCTTTTGAGGAAACAGACAAATTGAATAAGACAACATAGCCTAGTAGATAAGCAGAGTCCTCTATAAATTCAAATCCTGGCTGTACCACATATTAGCCAAATGGTCTTAGGTAAATAATGCACCCTTTCTGTGCCTCAGTTTCCCAATATGTGCAATGGGACTAATTATAGTGTCTATGTCATGAGAAACAGGTGGGCTATTTTAATTAGAAAAGTGGCTACAAAATAACATTAACTTAATAAACATCAACTTTCATTACTGTGTTCTAAGGTTAATTATATTTATGAAATAACTAATGCATTTTCAATGTATAGACTCATGTCAAAAACACCTATAACCTACATATATAAATGTTACAGACACTGTTGATGCAAGAATAATACTATAAGACAGGAGGGTGGTGGGTGGGATGGGTGAAGGGGAATGAGAGATAGAGGCTTCCAGTCATGTAATGAATAAGTCATGGGAATAAAAGGCACAGCGGAGGGAATGTAGTCAATGATACTGTAATAGCGTTGCATGGTGACAGACGGTAGCGACACTCGTGGGGGCCATAGCATCATGTCTAGAGCTGTGGAACTGCTATGTTGTACACCTGAAACTAATACAACATTACGTGTCAACTATACTCAAAAGAAATTTTTCTAAGAATATTATAATAAAATGGAAGGTGGCGAGGAGAGAAGAGGAGGAACTACAAGTGTAGTAATTTTGTCATCTGTTATATCAGGTAGTCAACAGATCTTGTCTAAACCTGATGAAACAAGGTACGGCAAGACCACTTAAAGTAAAGCAGGCAACAATTTTAAAAATGAAACGATTAGGGGCACCTAGGTGGCTCAGTGGGTTAAGCATCTGCCTTCGGCTCAGGTCATGATCCCAGGGTCCTGGGATCGAGCCCCATGTTGGGCTCTCTGCTCAGCAGGAGTCTGTTTCTCCCTCTGTGCATGTTCTCTCTCTCAAATAAATTCTTTAAAAAAATTTTTAAAAGAATGAAATTATTTTACAGTCATCAAATTAGGAAACAGATGGGGATAAGAGATAATATTTGTGGGCTTCATATCAAGGAGTAAATCCATCTAGTGTCAGACACCAGTTATTCAGGAAATAAAAATACATAATTATGAAAACCATGAGAAAGAATAAAAGAAGTTCCTGACTGTAACCACTTGTAGGAAGTGGATGGCGATGGGGTGGGCTTGGGGTCATGAAGACACATTCTATTTTGTTTTTTTTTCCTTTGCACCCCGCCCCCCCAGTGTCTCACTTTTTTTTTTAACCACATGTTATGTTGTCTCTATGGTAATAAGTTAAAATGAAGAATTAGGAAGAAAATTTAATTGTAACATTATACTTACTTGCAACTTATATATTTTGAGCTATTTCTAGCCAATTATCATTTAGTTTTCCCAAAAAAGTAGAATCTGGCTTCCTTTTTTTTAAAAAAAAAAAGATTATTTATTTATTTATTCGACAGAGAAAGACACAGTGAGAGCGGGAACACAAGCAGGGGGAGTGGGAGAGGGAGAAGCAGGCTTCCCGCTGAGCAGGGATCCTGATGCAGGGCTCGATCCCAGGACCCCGGGATCATGACCTGAGCCGAAGGCAGATGTTTAAGGACTGAGCCCCCCAGGCGCCCCAGAATCTGGCTTCCTTTTAAGTGCACTGTAGTCTACATTGTTTTAATACAATACTTCTAATTTCCTACATAGTAAGATAAAATTTAGCCTTAAACAGATATAAAGCTAGCAATATCCTAATCTTTGGCAAGACTCGTTGTCAATCCCTATGCTCTATATTAAGTGCATGCCTTTGTTCTATAGAGCTTAGTCACTCAATTATTGAAATCAGAACACCTCATGACATTCCTAACTGTACCAATGATAATCACCTTCAAACAGAAAGTTCAGAGCATTTTTTTCTTTAGATAAACAATATGAACAATATGACTTTAACTGTATGCCATACACTATTATATTTTCTAAGATAAAATAGTTGTTTGCTTTTTTCTTGTATAAAGAAGCTTAATAAAGGAATTATTAACAGTTCAAGAAAAAGCAAAACAGCATGGGAAATACGTACATATAATGCATTCATTTATATTATATGTAATATATAAATATATATTCTATATACACTACATTCACTCTAAGGGATATCTGCTTTGGTTTTCCTGTTACCCATCTCTTTTATCCAAAGTCAAAGAGAAAAAGAAGAGGGAGATGATTCATGAAAGAGCATTATCAACCCAGAGAAACCTCTTGAAAAATAACTATGGTATGTATGAAAAGGTAGTTACTGATGATTCATTCAATAAGACAGGAGAGAAGATATAAACGATATTCTGAGAGAGAAAGAGTGGGTCAGGGACAGATGCAGCAGGGCAACCTGGAAATGTTTACTGTATTACAAGTATATTCAGAAATCACGAAATACAATATTAACAAACGTAGTATGTGAACACGCTGGCAGGACTGAAGCCTTCCACTTGAAAAGAAAATGCTGAAGAGCCAACAAGGACCGCATAACCTGATCCTCGATATTTCTGTTCATCTGCAAACGTGTACATGAACAGCAAGATCGATATGTTCAGGCCCTTACTGTGAAGCATGTGGCTGCCTAAATCAGCACTGACTTATAATGCAGAATGAATGCCTCTATTCCTTCTCATCTGGCTGTATTGAAGCTGTGCTGTATTTTTCTTCGTGTCATACTTAGGAAAAACAACGTGTTAACACTGCTTAACATGCCAAATGAGTGTGAGCTTGCCTCCTTTTGAAAATCGGGTTGCTGAGTCATTCACCTGGAAACTCAGTCTGGATGGGGTTAATTAAATCCAGCTGGATCAAGACACCTGACAAAGCTGCTTAGTGAGAGAGCATTTGTTCTTGGATGAAGCTTTAGCATTAAGAAAGTGTATATTCTGGACTTTTCTAGAAACAAGACCAACATAGGGAAATGGGAGACTCGTCAAGAAAAGAAAGATCAAAGTGAGCAAAGATAAGCTGCATTGAAAATCAGGGCGGATGCGGTCCAGTGGCATTTCAAACACAGTTAATAAGGCGATGCCTTTGACCCTGGGGATTGGGCTGGATAAAAGAGATGGGTAACAGGAAAACCAAAGCAGATATCCCTTAGAGTGAATGTAGTGTATATAGAATATATATTTATATATTACATATAATATAAATGAATGCATTATATGTACGTATTTCCCATGCTGTTTTGCTTTTTCTTGAACTGTTAATAATTCCTTTATTAAGCTTCTTTATACAAGAAAAAAGCAAACAACTATTTTATCTTAGAAAATATAATAGTGTATGGCATACAGTTAAGAACATTTGGTTCACTGTATCACAATGAGTTCTTTTTATGAAGAGCCACAAAACTCTCTTTCAGTGCTTTAACAGCAATTGCTCTGCTGTTCCAGAGCAATTGTTTCTTTTGATATTCTAAGCACTGAATCATAGAATTAATTGTGGTCTGCTCTTTGCCTTGGTTGCTAAGATGCTCCGAGCCTCTTTTAATCCTGAAATACATATAAAAAAAAATACACAAGGCCTTACGTATTTGCTATCTAAGTGTGTATCTGACAAGAGAAATGTTTCTTTTTCACATTATTAATCGGATGATAGTAATTAATTTTGCTACAGCCACTCACATGAGATTTGGAACCATTTTAGCTCTATTGTTTAGGCCCATGCTAACACATTATTTATTTAGAAAGACCAACTTCATTCTTAGCCAAATTAGAATATAACCTTGATTTTCTGGCAGAGTCCCAAATTCAAACATGCTGGTCCCCTCCCCCTCCCACCATAACCACATTCATGCTCCAGTATTTTAATAAATGATATATAGCATAAAAAATAGGATATTCTTATTCAGTGCATTCCAATGGATAGATCAATATGGTTAAATACACAACATGTCACATAGTAGGAAATGAGCTGGAACCACACTGGAGAAAAAGATAATCAGTCTCTAAATCAATACTTAAAAAATCAGTCAGTATCTCAGTAGTCTCCTTACCTATGACTGTGGATGAGAGCGTTCAAAGCCAGCCCATCAGACCAGCTGGTGGTGAAGTTAATGACATTAACCTGTGGGTAATTACGAGTTGATTGTCGGACCCAGCTCAGGAGAATCTTTTCACTGTTGGTTTGTTGCAATCCAGCCATGATATTTTTCATTACATTTTTGACCTACATGTGAAAAGAAATGTTCATAAGAAAATGCATTCCCTGAACAAGACCCACACAAACTCAAATGTAAATATCCTAATCTTCAGTAAAAAGTAATAGAAATTTTAGAGTCAATTAGTAATGAGAAATAATAGACTCTACCAGGACGGAGTCCATGCTAATTAGTTAGGAATCTATTCTGATTGGTTGGTGTCATGATACACCATTCATTGTACACGTTTAATATCAACTCCTGGATTCTGCCTACGTTAAACTATTAATTTTGTACTCCTAACTTTCAATGGATATACTAGAGAAGAGTGTACAAAAACATCGGACTTGTTATTGAGCAAGGACTTAATTTTAGTGTTTTTAGGACAGAAAGAATGGCAGTGGCTAAGAGAATGAGCTTACTTTATTTAAACCTAGGTTCAAATTTTGCCTTTGCTATTAACAAAGTGTGTTAATACAATATTAACAAACGTAATTTAATCTTTTTTAGGCCTCTGTTTCTTATACATACAAGGTTGTTTTAAGAATCAAAGGACAACTATAGTAAAATAAAATCCCTAGGTTTATACTATAACTTAATGCAAATTATATTTACTGACCAAAATGAAAAAAAAAATAGAGCAGAAAAATGAGTTGGCCTATTTAAAATAAAGAACAAAAAAAAATCAACAAAACAGGAAGTATTTATCCCTAAAAGCTGTGAATATATTGCCTTGAGTTTCTATGTTCACTTGTTTTTGTTTGTTGTCAGTCTGGTTTAATTTGTTACAGCTTTTTTCAGGAAAGAGCTTCACATGCAAGAGAACAAAGGTTTCAAATGCCCAAAACATGGGTCCAGAACTCTGGCTCGTGTATGAAGCGTCCTGAATCCTCCTGGGTCACAGGAAATGCCATTTAAGAAGCTGCTTTTGTATAAAAAAAAAAATATGTTACAAAATCCCATTGACGGTACATACACAGCGTACGTCCTTAGATGAACACAGAAGGCACATCTTACCTCTCCAGAGGTAGTGAGAGACCTGTCCTGGTGTCTAGAAGCACAGCGCTGGTCGCCCCCGGGGGAAAAGAGTGGCTGGGCCTGCCCAGTGACCCAGACGCTGTCACTGTTATTTCATGGTGGTCTTGATATTTTGGACCTGATAAACTAATCTATGAGCTTTTCATTGAAACAGCCTTAGACTCAGAAGAGTCATGTCACCTGAAGAAGGCGTGGTCTCCAAAAATGTGAGGTATCAGGTACTGTCACGGAGACCCACTCTCTCCTAGATGACAGGGCAAAGGTCAGTATGAAGAATGAAGAGGGACCTGGTACTCCCTGAACAAAAGAATCTTGGAAGGATCATTCTCGACAAAGTGCCTGGTATGAGCAGGAGCACCAAATGCAGACAAACCCGCCGGTGCCTGGAGGGCTGTCTTACTGGTCCTCGCACCCCCAACCCTCCCTCCTCCTGCAGCACGAAATGCTTCCTGTGATGAGGTAACAGGCTCTAACTGCATTGTCCCCTTGCGCTTGTTTTCGGCAGAAAGGTTAAGGGCTTAAAGTTGTGCAGCAGACATAGGGAGAAGGGGAGGAACGTTCAGGATGCCCTCACACGCACAGTGCTTAGGCGGTGCTAGGCCAAGTGGTGCCGTTTTGTGCAGTCACCGTGGGGCTGTGGGCGGGCCGCTCTGTCTGCAGCTCCTCGAGAAGTCCCAGCCCCCGTCCCAGCACACACTGTCCCCTGGCCGCACTCTCCCCACAGGGGCAGGACTGACGGCCCCGTGTGGCTCAGGTTGCCTGAGCACTCGCGGGACTTCAGAGTCCAGAGTCGGCACTTCTTCGGCCTTTCTGGCTGTCGCCTGCAGTGCCTCCTCGTCTGAGGACTCTGGCCCCGTGGTTAAAGATCACGTAGAAGCCCCTTGCAGGTAGGATGGTGGCAAAGAAGCCAGGGGCCCCGGCTGCCCTGAAAGCCCCGTGCGAGGATTTGGGGACAGCTGCAAGGGAGATGGCGAGATAGACGAGGACCGCCGTGGCACTATGTAGGAAGTCCATCAGGGGCCAGCGCGAGCCCTACCACTGTCAGCCGCAGGGCATGAGCGAGGCGGAGGGAGAGGGCCTGCAGAAGTCCCGCAGGGGCGCGGGCAGGAAGGCGGCCGCTGAGGACGCCACACAGCAAAGGTGACCCAGGACCCGCCCGACGCCGCCAGCAGGAGGCGGTCTTTGAGCGAGCAGAGGGCGGCGCGCCGGCGGGAGGGCGGAGCCTGGACGGCCACCAGGCTCTGGTCTGGTTTCGGGTTGGGGTCTGGGTCAGGTTCTGCGGGCCATGAAGCTCCGCCTCCCTCCCTCTCTTTCCCGAAGCCAGAAGAGAAATGGAAACCCAGACCATGGGGAAGGAGAAAAAGGCCAGACTCTTGGTTTTATTTTAATTAGTCTCTGTATACTGGATTCTCTCCTAGGCTTTGTGCAAATGCTGTATTTCCAAGTTTCATTCTTCTAACTAAACTGATGCAGAAATCCATTCTAAACATTTCTCTAGGTTTCAAGAATGCAGTGACACATTATAGAACAAACTGTCTACATATTCTAGTAAAAGCATAATTACTAGGCTACTTTTTTGTTGTTGTTATTCATTTTTTTTTTTTTTTGTAGTGTTCCATGATTCATTGTTTGCATATAACACCCAGTGCTCCATTCAGTATGTGCCCTCTTTAATACTCATCACCGGGCTAACCCATCCCCCCCTCCCCTCTAGAACCCTCAGTTTGTTTCTCAGAGTCCATAGTCTCTCATGGTTCGTCTCCCCCTCCGATTTCCCCCCCTCATTTATCCTTTCCTACTATCTTCTTTTTTTAAAAAAACATATAATGTATTATTTGTTTCAGAGGTACAGGTCTGTGATTCAACAGGTCTACTTTTTAAATATAAGTCAGGCCCCTTATCATATACCTGAAGGAAATATATAAGTAAATGTGATGAGTTTTTACCACCAAGGGCTTTCTTTTTGGAAAGTGTGAGGTCCATATACTACCAACATTTGATTAGATGATGAATATTTATCGTGTATTCTAAATATGACATTTTATTTTGCTTCTTCATCCACGTAGAAGTTAACAAAGGCCTCAGGGGAAAATACATATTTTAACATCTCCAATGTTAGTCATCTTTTTATGAAAGCGTCAATGCAAATTTTAGGAGAGACTGTTAAATCTAACTAAAAAATACTTGAAAAGGATTTGAGATGATGCTTTGTAAATGTGGTAATGATTTGAAGATGTAAAATCTTTGCATATGCTTACCACCATCCCTTGATAGCTAAATCTATTATTTAGAGGCGGATTATCCAGTTTTCTTAATTCCTTCCTGACCTGCTTATTTAGTCAGTTACTCAGTGAATAAATAGGTCAAATAGTTATATAAGATATATCATTTTTCTCATCATATTCTAAAGTTATAACGTGCACAATCTCCAAGCACAGTGATTGCAAGACATGGACTTTTGTGTCCTGTGCTGAACCAGGACTGGACTCAGCACCTACTGGCTCAGTGGTGGTGATTTGAACTGATCGGGCAACCCTCCCATGATGAATGGGTTTCATTTGTGAAATGCTTGGCCAGACTGCCCTCTATGCACATAATGTTAAAGGACAACACGGTATTCAATCCAAAACTCCTTTAGCATCATTATGTCATTAATTCAGCTTATCAGCCTCAGCCTCACTGGTATTGCTTCTTCTATCTGGGTACAAATGTTGCTAAGAAAAAAAATTAATAATAATAAAGGGCAATGTAAGATAATCAGTTCTTTTCCTACCTAAAAGATAATTACCGAGAAATCTTTATTAAGGACCAACTTTTGGTCAGACACTGAGCTGGACCTGAGGTGAGTCTTAAAGCAGAATAATTTCCCACCCTTTGGGCTTACAGTCCCTAAGAGAGAAAATCACTTTAAACGTGTGTGTGTGTGTGTGTGTGTACAGCTATACCTACATCTGTTTTTAAAAGTAAAAGGTTGAAATGTCTTTAAGCAGTGATTTCAAAAAATGACTAGGAGTTGGGCGCCTGGGTGGCTCAGATGGTTAAGCGTCTGCCTTCGGCTCAGGTCATGATCCCAGGGTCCTGGGATCAAGTCCTGCATCGGGCTCCCTGCTCCTTGGGAGCCTGCTTCTCCCTCTGCCTCTCTCTCTGTCTCTCTCTGTCTCTCATGAATAAATAAATAAAATCTTTAAAAGAAAAAAAAATGACTAGGAGTTAACTGGGCAAAGAAGGTATGATGGACGTGGGGATGCAGCACCAAGATTGTCCTTTAAGGAAGGGCTTGTTGCTGCAGCTGTCTCAGCTTGCAGCTGTGAGTCCTCTCAGGGTCCGCCAGAGTTGCAGAGTCATGTCACCTAAGGTCAAGCCCTTCCTAGGGCAGCCCACATCTAGTGACTGATGAAGGGAAATAGTATAAAGACTCAGCCACGTCAGCCCCACGGAGAACAACACTGAAGGGCTATACCAGCTCCCAGTTCCCCGTGGGGTTGCAAACAGCCATTGCTGGAGGGGGGGGGGCGGGAGGTACATCACAGCTCTAGTGCTTCTCATTCCAGTTACCATCTCCCTTCCTCAAGTACTCGTCCCAGAGATGTGCCTTAATGAATATCCTGCCCACTAAATTCAATGTCTACTTCCCACAATCTATCATGTGATGACAAGGAGCCATGGTGGAGGGGTAGGAGTAGAGAGGGGTAGGGATAGTCTTCTACAAGGGAAGGATGGTGTGTGTGAAGAAAACGAGAGCAAGAACTGTCTTGCATACAAGGCATTAGGTAGACAGGAGTTTACAGCAAGGGCTTTCAGCAGCGCCAAAACCATCTTTCTCCTGTAATGGGCAAATAACAAATAAATAAACATTGCCGTGTAAAGTAGCCCTGGATCTGAGTACTTCCTTTGACCTGGCCAGCAAAGGTGGGGACCTGACCTCGAATAGCACACCACTGTTTGCAGGATATATCTGTATCTCCAGCTGGTTGTTAGGACTGAGCTGACCACCCTAAAAAGGAAGGTTTGCACTTAAAAAAGAGGAAGAAAAATATGCCCAACACACGTTGTCTACTTCACAATTTTGTTCAAAGCTGCTTATTCCTCAATAGAGGCATTATTTTTCAGGCTAACAATTTTATTTACATGGAAACTGGAAAACTAGTGACAGGAAAGATAGGGTAGGCATTCCTGAGCTTTTACAAGTTCAAAGAGAAGTCCTCTGTGGCACTATTAATAACACAGTATGTGGCACTGGAACAAAAGATTCACATCTTTCCATCTCTTAATGCCATTCTCAATCTGATAGATCCGGAAAGTACATTAGGTTGGCCAGAGTACCTGGCCTTTAATCTCTGCTGAGATTCAAGGGCTTCTTTGACTACTTAATAGGAAGGCAAATATGTACTCTCAGTGAAAATATCTCTTGGGATTCATTGGGTTATGATGAGGAGTATTGAGCAGGAGGAATTTTTTATAAGTGCATTTAGTAGTTTTAAGAGAACCAAGCAGGGTGATAGAAGAGAGATGAGATAAGGAGGCAGGGGCTGAGAAGAGTCTACATCCTTGCAATGACAAGGATATGGGGATTCAAGGACATAGATGTAAAACAACAGACTGTAAGAGAGGTCTCAGACAAGGAAAGACAGCAAAAGCATTCCTTCTGGTATTCTGGAATGTGAAAGCCCCTCTACATGCTAATTATAAAAAATGAGCAAGCTCACAAGCAAATGAAAAAAGTATAAGGGTAGTTTTGAAACTCTGTATTGCAGTGAGTGGAGATGGAGATGGAAAGGGTTTTGAGAAAATAAAGTGTGAGATCATATGAGAGACAGTTTGGGTGAAAAATACAATTAAAATAGCCTTTTGGGTCTCTGTTCATGCCTAACTTCTCCTGCTGGCTTGGTCATGACCAACATCTATGCAACTTTAGTGTCTTCTGCAAGATGGGGTCCCTCTGCGAACCATTTGTTACCAGGCCATAAGATAAATACAACAGAGAGTCCATTAGAAACTTCTGTAACAATTTTACAAGGTCCTACATACGTCTGTTGAGTTTAATGATAAAATGACTTGGGTTTTCTGTGTCTTTTTATTTCATCTTTGTAATTCTTCAGTGTTATTGTAATTTACATACAATGAAAAAGAGGAAAAAACTGTTCTTTCCTCAAGACAGTTTGAGAAGTACTCAGCAACAGAAGTAAACCAGTTTGGTGGGGGGCCCTATGTTGCCTTGCTGGTTCTATTTGACACCATCACTATTTGGAAAAGGCCCAGAATTGGGAATCTAGGGTTCATTTAAGGTTCTCATGGTCTATTTTCTGTCATCATTCACTATGCTGTCCTCTATCTCTTCCCATATTGCTGTGAAATAAGATTGAGCCTGTTCAGTGTTTAGAATAAAAGGATATGGGGGTCAATTTGGTCAATATGGGGGTCAATTCAACTGCTGAGTCGAATAGGTATACCTCTGGTCTATGTACTGACTCTGAGCAGGAGCAAAGTACAATTTAAGTTAAATCAACCCTACTAAATGAAGTAGTGATACTTGCTACAATAAAGATAAACCTCAAAGATTATGTTCAGTGAAAGAAACTCGATATAAAAGAACACTTATTATATCACTTCATTGATATGAAATATCCAAAAAGGCAGACAAATGAACAAAAAATACATAAATGGTTGCCCAGGGCTGGGGGTTGGAGTGGGGAATGACCATAAATAGGCCTAAAATTAGATTAGATTGTTTTCATGGTTGTACAACCCTGTAAATATCCCAAAACCTTTAATGGATTGGGGGAAAAACTGTTCCTTGCTCAAAATAATTTGAAAAGCCCTGGGCAAGAGAACTAAACCAGTTGGTACACTTTAAATTTTATACTTAGATTGGGTAAATTTATGATATATAAGTTACATATCAAAAATTTTTTTTATAAAAAATTAATCACTGCTAGTAAAAGAGCAGACATCCCAATTTTCCTCCAGGTTCTTAACATATGAGTACAAAACTCCAAGCAATCAAAATTATTCATTTGATACACCTGTAGTGACAACAGCATAGTGCACTGAGTGCCTTGTAGATATTCTTTCCTTTAATCCTGACAAGAAATATACGTGTTAATTATTATTTTTTCTCTTTCAACGGTGAGGGAATTATGGCCCAGAAACGGATGGCATTATACCCAATGTCACGACAAGATGGTAAATGGGAGAGTTGAAATTTAAGTTCATGTTGGTCTGACTGAAAAAACGTATACTGTTTTTACTAAACCAAATGACCTTTGATCCATTTTTGCAGAGGTCCAGTAAGTATAGACATTCAGAAAACCCTATGCTGAGGTGTTCAGAAAAAAAAAATGTAATTCCCAAAGCAGGTTATGAAGTTAGTGTGTATAACATATATACAGATAATCATACCCCACCAATCTTTTATTGGCATTAATTTATATTGAGGAATACAAAGGATTCACAAAGTCTCATTCATTTGGTAGTCATGAACAGTTTTTACGAAACTACGTAGATTTACGTATAGGTGAATTATAGAAGACACATATTTGTGAAAAATATTTTTCTTAACCTATTGATGAGAATGTCTTTTTAGGCTCATCTCCACAATGGAAGTAAAATTTAGAAAAATATTCTTGCAATGTTCTAGAACCTGTTTTATAATCTGCTGATCCTCACATTTCAAATGACATCAGTTGTGCCAATTTAAAAGGCAGTGCTATGGAGATGGGCTTTGTATTGCCAGAGGTATACATGTTTGCTTTGCAGGTCAAGGGGTAAAAATGAAAGGAAGGATCAGCAACATTTTACACAAAAAGGAAACATTCATCAGGATTCTTACCTGCCAGTGGAGGATTATATTCCAAATCAAACCAAGAGTCAGTTTGTGATTTCCATCTACTATGTCAGTGCTTCCGATATTCACTAAATCAACCTGTTAAAGATAAAGAAAAAACATTTAGGAAAGAGACAAATTGTCTATTTGGAAAGAAAACAAAATGCGAAGGTAATTGCATTTAGCTTTTTCAGAGCCTAAGCAGTCTTAAAGCTTTTAAAAAATAATCTAAAAATGAAACAAAATGCATTTGTAAATGCACTCTCTTTAACAAACAAGTGCCCCTGAACACATTTACAAAGAGATAGGAAATGAATGTACTTTTAGTATATAAATAGATTACTGCAGATTAAAGAAGCCAATCAGAATATCTTCAAATAAAACGTATAACAGTGGTAACTCATACAGGATGCCTAAAATTAATATGTGCTTCCTAATACAAAATTGAAACTCAATGAAAAAAAGTTTCATCAGTCTTTTAATCTTGCTCAAAGGAGTGCTATTATAATTAGGGGTAACTGCATTTGACTAAAATGCCCATGCTTTAGAAACATATTAGAACTCTAATAAATAATGGAGCTATGGCGAGCTCTCTTTGCTATATCTAGGACTGGGTTTGGGAATCAAAATCTGGCAGGGTTTTTTTGTTTGTTTGTTTGCTTTTTTTAAGGCAAATCCTATCTCCTGTCCTTTATGTTTCTAATATTTTTAGGTGGAGTCAGGTTAAACATAAGCATCAGGCAAATAGGTGCATGAAAAGATGTTCAACATTATTAGCCATTAGGAAAATGCAAATTATAATCACAGTGAGCTAGCACTACACACTTACCATAATGGCTAAAATTTTTAAATAGTGACAACGTCAAATGCCAATGAGGATATGTACAAACTGGATCACTCATGCATGGCTGGGGGAAATGTAAATAGTACAGGCACTCTGGAAAACATTTTGGTACTTTCCTGCAAAACTCAGCATGGGCTGAGCATACAATCCAGCAATTGGGCTCTTGGGCATTTATCCCAAAGCAATGAAAACTTATATTTCTACAAACTCCTATATGTATGTGTTCATATCAGCTTTACTGGTAACAGTCAAACACAGCCATCTGGGAGAACAGCCTATGTGCTCTTCAAGGGTGAATGGTTAAAGAAGCTGTGGTACATCCATACCATGGAATCCCACTCGATGATGAAAAGGAACAAACTACTGATACACAAAGCAACTTGGGTGAATCTCATGGGAAGAATGCTGAGTTGAAAAAACAAAGCCAACCTCAAAGGGTTACATATAGTATGGGTTAAATATAACAGTTTTGAATAGCCAAAGTTCTAGAAATGGAGAATTGGGTAGCAATTGCCAGAGGTCAGAGATCAGGGTGAATGAGTGGTATAGGTGGATGTGGTTATAAAAGGGCAGCATGAGGAGCCCCTGGGTGGCTCAGTCGGTTAAGTGTCTGCCTTCAGCTCAGGTCATGATCCTGGAGTTTCAGGATCAAGCCCTGCACTGGGCTCCCTGCTCAGCGGGGCATCTGCTTGTCCCTCTGCCCCTTACCCCGCTCAAGCTCTCTCTCTCACTCTCTCACTCTCTCTCAAATAAATTGAATTTTTAAAAATAAAAATAAAAAAATAAAAGGGCAGCTTGAGGGATCCATGTGGTGATGGATCAGTTCTGCATCTAGTCTGTGATGGTGGATACACACATGTACATGTGTGATAAATGTACAGAATTAAAAATACCTGTGCATGCATACATGAGTGCAAGTAAAACTCAGGAAATATGAATATCACTGGTGACTTATATCAATGTTGATGTGTGTAGTGATAGCATCCTATAGTTTTATAGTATATTACCACTGGGGTAAAACTTGGCTAAAGGTACACAGGATCTCTCAGTACTGTTGCTTACAACTACATGAGAATTTACAATTATCTCAAAATAAATAGATTAACTAAAAAATGGGCATCTGGGGATATTTTAACAGGAGAAAACATCACAATAATCCAAATAGGCACCTTCAGATTAAGGTCTATAGAGTGGGTGTGAAACTGTCAGAGCAGGAGTGAGGGTTAAGAAGTAACTCAGAGAGGCAGAGCAAGATGGCAGAGGAGTAGGAGACCTGGATTTCGTCTCCTCTCAGGAATTCAGCTGGATAGGGATCAAACCATTCTGAACACCTACAAACTCAATAGGAGATCGAAGAAAAGAACAGCAACAACTCTCTGAACAGAAAAGCGACCACTTTCTGGAAGGTAGGACGTGCGGAGAAGTGAATCCGAGGCGATATTCGGGAGGATAGACGGCGGGGGAGGGGCCTCCGTTGGCCACTTCTGGCAAGTGATAGAACCACGGAGCACAAAATCGGAACTTTTAAAAGTCTGCTCCGCCGAGGGACGTCACTCTGGTGGCTGAGCAGGGGGTGGAACCCTCCGGGACAGTGTGGTCTCAGGACTCTCGGGGTCACAGAAAGACCGGGGGTGCCTGAGTGCGGCAGAGCTCCCAGGTATCGGAGCAGGGAAGCCGGCTGCAGAGACGGAGCCCGGGCGCAGGTTCTCAGCTCGGGGTGGCCATAAACCGTGATCCGCGGCACAGTCGGGCCACTGTGCTTCCAGCAGGGACCCAAAAAGTGGCAGATCCGGGGAGACTCACCTTCCTCCCCGGGGAGGAGCCACGCGGGAGTGCACCGCGAGGATCTGCTGGGTTTGGAGACTCCGCGCCAAGTCAGGTGCCAGAGATAGAAATGCGCGGTCGCGGGCCAGGTGAGCAGAGAGTGTGGCCGGAAACCGGGGAGCCGGGAGTGACTGACGGCTTTTCTCTGGGGGCTCACTGAGGAGCAGGGCCCCGAGTACTCGGCTCCTCCGAGGCGGAGCTTGGGAGGCCGCCATTTTCACTCTCCGCCTCCAAAGATGTATGGAAAGCTCGCAGGGAACAAAAGCTCCGGAGAGCAAACCCGAGCAGATTACTTAGCCCGGACTGGGCAAGGACAGGGCAATTCCGCCTCCGGCAAAGACATTTGGAAACCACGGCAACAGGCCCCTCCCCAGAAGATCAGCGAGAACAGCCAGCCAAGACCAAGTTTACCGATCAATGAGAACGGCAGAACTCCAGCACTAGGGGAATACTACACATAGAATTCATGGCTTTTTTTACCATGAATCTTTAGTCTTTCAAAGTTAATTTTTTTTAACTGTCTTTTTTTCTTTTTTTTGAATTTTTCTTTTTCCCTTTTTCAACCATCTTATCAATCCCTTTTTTAAAAAAACATTTTTATTTTTCATTTTTAGAGTCATATTCTATCGCTTCCTAGTAGTTACCCGTATTTTTGGCATATATATATAAGTTGTTCTCTCTTTAAAATTTTGACATAGTTTCTTCTAACAGATCAAAATATACCCTAAATCTCTAGTATATGGTTTTTTTCTACTCCTCTACCTGATCACATTCTCTCCCTTTATTTTTTTTCTTTTTTCTTTTTTTAAATCCTCTTCTTTCTTTTTACAAACAACTTCTTATCAATTCCTTTTATAAAATTTTTTATACTTTCCACCTTTACACTCCTATTCCATCCCTTCATCATATCAACCCTTATTTTTGTACATATATAAGTTTTTCTTTCTTTAAAATTTTGGGAGGCACTTTCTTTTAACAGACCAAAATACACCCAAAATCTAGTGTGTGGCACTGATCTATATACCAGCCTGATCATATTTGATCACATTCTGGTTTTTTGTTGTTGTTGTTTTGTTTTTTTCTGTTTTTGTTTGTTTTTATCGTTATCTTTTTCTATTTTTTATCATTTTCTTTTTTCTCTCTTTCCCTTTTTTTTCCCACTGCTTCAGGACTTTTCTGATTTGTTTACAGTATATTTTCTGGGAACGTTGTTACCCTGTTAGCGTTTTGTTCTCTCATTAATCTATTCTCCTCTGGACAAAATGACAAGACGGAAAAAATCACCTCAACAAAAAGAACAAGAGGTAGTACCGACTGCCAGGGACCTACTCAATACGGACATTAGTATGATGTCAGATCTAGAGTTCAGAATCATCACTTTAAAGACTAGCTGGGCTTGAAAAAAATATGGAAGTTATTAGAGAAACCCATTCTGGAGAAGTAAAAGAGCTAAAATCTAACCAAGTCCAAATCAAAAAGGCTATTAATGAGGTGCAATCAAAAATGGGGGCGCTAACTGCTAGGATAAATGAGGCAGAAGAGAGAATCAGTGATATAGAAGACCAAATGATGGAAAATAAAGAAGCTGAGAAAAGAGATATAAACAACTACTGGATCACGGGGGCAGAATTCGAGAGATAAGCGATACCATAAGACGAAACAACATTAGGATAATTGGGATCCCAGAAGAAGAAGAAAGAGAGAGAGGGGCACAAGGTATAATGGAGCAAATTAGAGCAGAGAACTTCCCTAATTTGGGGAAGGAAACAGGCATCAAAATCCAGGAAGCACAGAGAACACCTCTCAAAATCAATAAAAATAGGTCAACACCCCGACATCTAATAGTAAAACTTACGAGTCTCAGAGACAAAGAGAAAATCCTGAAAGCAGCTCAGGAGAAGAGATCTGTAACCTACAATGGTAGAAACATTAGATTGGCAACAGACCTATCCACAGAGACCTGGCAGGCCAGAAAGGACTGGCAGGATATATTCAGAACACTAAATGAGAAAAATATGCAGCCAAGAATACTATATCCAGCTAGGCTGTCATTGAAAATTGAAGGAGAGATAAAAAGCTTCCAGGACAAACAAAAACTAAAGGAATTTGCAAACACAAAACCAGCCCTACAGGAAATCTTGAAAGGGGTCCTCTAAGCAAAGACAGAGCCTAAAAGCAACATAGACCAGAAAGGAACACAGACAATATACAGTAACAGTCACCTTACAGGCAATACAATGGCACTAAATTCCTATCTTTCAATAGTTACCCTGAATGTAAATGGGCTAAATGCCCCAATCAAAAGACACAGGCTATCAGACTGGATTAAAAAACAAGACCCATCGATATGCTGTCTGCAAGAGACTCATTTTAGACCCAAAGACACCCCTAGATTGAAAGTGAGGGGGTGGAAAACCATTTACCATGCTAATGGACACCAAAAGAAAGCTGGGGTGGCAATCCTTATATCAGACAAATTAGATTTTAAACCAAAGACTGTAATAAGAGATGAGGAAGGACACTATATCCTACTTAAAGGGTCTATCCAACAAGAAGATCTAACAATTGTAAATATCTATGCCCCTAACATGGGAGCAGCCAATTATATAAGCCAATTAATAACAAAAGCAAAGAAACACATCGACAACAATACAATAATAGTGGGGGACTTTAACACCCCCCTCACTGAAATGGACAGATCGTCTAAGCAAAAGATCAACAAGGAAATAAAGACTTTAAATGACACACTGGACCAAATGGACTTCACAGACCTATTCAGAACATTCCATCCCAAAGTAACAGAATACACATTCTTCTCTAGTGCCCATGGAACATTCTCCAGAATAGATCTCATCCTAGGTCATAAATCAGGTCTCAACCAATACCAAAAAATTAGGATCATTCCCTGCCTATTTTCAGACCACAATGCTTTGAAACTAGAACTCAATCACAAGAGGAAAGTCGGAAAGAACTCAAATACATGGAGGCTAAAGAGCATCCTACTGAAGAATGAATGGGTCAACCAGGAAATTAAAGAAGAATTAAAAAAATTCATGGAAACCAATGAAAATGAAAACACAACTATTCAAAATCTTTGGGATGCAGCAAAGGCAGTCCTAAGAGGAAAGTATATAGCAATACAAGCCTTTCTCAAGAAACAAGAAAGGTCTCAAGTACACAACCTAACCCTACACCTAAAGGAGCTGGAGAAAGAACAGCAAATAAAGCCTAAACCCAGCAGGAGAAGAGAAATAATCAAGATCAGAGCAGAAATCAATGAAATAGAAACTAAAAGAACAGTACAACAGATCAACGAAACAAGGAGCTGGCTCTTTGAAAGAATTAACAAGATTGATAAACCCCTGGCCAGACTTATCAAAAAGAAAAGAGAAAAGACCCAAATCAACAAAATCATGAATGAAAGAGGAGAGATCACAACCAACACCAAAGAAATACAAACAATTCTAAGAACATATTATGAGCAACTCTATGCCAGCAAATTAGATAACCTGGAAGAAATGGCTGCATTCCTAGAGATGTATCACTACCAAAACTGAACCAGGAAGAAATAGAAAACCTGAACAGACCTATAACCACTAAGGAAATTGAAGCAGTCATCAAAAATCTCCCAAAACACAAAAGCCCAGGGCCAGATGGCTTCCCACAGGAATTCTATCAAACATTTCAAGAAGAATTAATACCTATTCTTCTGAAACTGTTCCAAAAAATAGAAATGGAAGGCAAACCTCCAAACTCATTTTATGAGGCCAGCATTACCTTGATCCCAAAACCAGACAAAGACCCCATCAAAAAGGAGAATTACAGACCAATATCCCTGATGAACATGGATGCAAAAATTCTCACCAAAATACTAGCCAATAGGATCCAACAGTACATTAAAAGGATTATTCACCATGACCAAGTGGGATTTATCCCTGGGCTGCAAGGTTGGTTCAACATCCGCAAATCAATCAATGTGATACAATATATTAACAAAAGAAAGAACAAGAATCATATGACCCTCTCGATAGATGCAGAAAAAGCATTTGACAAAGTACAGCATCCTTTCTTGATCAAAACTCTTCAGAGTATAGGCATAGAGGGTACATACCTCAATATCATAAAAGCCATCTATGAAAAACCTACAGCGAATATCATTCTCAATGGGGAATAACTGAGTGCTTTCCCCCTAAGGTCAGGAACATGGCAGGGATGTCCACTATCACCACTGCTATTCAAAATAGTATTGGAAGTCCTAGCCACAGCAATCAGACAACAAAAAGAAATCAAAGGCATCCAAATTGGCAAAGAAGAAGTCAAACTCTCACTCTTTGCAGATGATATGATACTTTATGTGGAAACCCCCAAAGACTCCACCCCAAAACTGCTAGAACTCATACAGGAATTCAGTAAAGTGGCAGGATATAAAATCAATGCACAGAAGTCAGTGGCATTCCTATACACCAACAACAAGACAGAAGAAAGGGAAATTAAGGAGTCGATCCCATTTACAATTGCATCCAAAACCATAGGATACCTAGGAATAAATCTAACCAAAGAGGCAAAGGATCTGTACTCAGAAAACTATAAAATACTCATGAAAGAAATTGAGGAAGACACAAAGAAATGGAAAAACGTTCCATGCTCATGGATTGGAAGAACAAATATTGTGAAGATGTCAATGCTACCTAGAGCAATCTACACATTCAATGCAATGCCCATCAAAATACCATCCACTTTTTTCAAAGAAATGGAACAAATAATCCTAAAGTTTGTATGGAACCAGAAAAGCCCCCGAATAGCCAGAGGAATGTTGAAAAAGAAAAGCAAAGCCGGCGGCATTACAATTCCAAACTTCAAGCTCTATTACAAAGCTGTCATCATCAAGACAGTATGGTACTGGCACAAAAACAGGCACATCGATCATTGGAACAGAATCGAGAGCCCAGAAATGGACCCTCAACTCTATGGTCAACTAATTTTTGACAAAGCAGGAAAGAATGTCCAATGGAACAAAGACAGTGTCTTCAACAAATGGTGTTGGTAAAATTGGATAGCTACATGCAGAAGAATGAAACTGGACCATTTCCTTACACCACACACAAAAATAGACTCCAAATGGTTGAAAGACCTCAATGTGAGACAGGAGTCCATCAACATCCTAAAGGAGAACACAGGCAGCAACCTCTTTGACCTCAGCCGAAGCAACTTCTTCCTAGAAACATTGCCAAAGGCAAGGGAAGCAAGAGCAAAAATGAACTATTGGGACTTCATCAAGATAAAAAGCTTTTGCAAAGCAAAGGAAACAGTCAACAAAACCAAAAGACAACCGACAGAATGGGAGAAGATATTTGCAAATGACATATCAGATGAAGGGCTAGTATCCAAAATCTATAAATAACTCATCAAACTCTGCCTTCGGCTCAGGTCATGATCCTGGAGTCCCTGGATCGTGTCCCGCATTGGGCTCCCTGCTCGGCAAGGAGTCTGCTTCTCCCTCTGACCCTCCCCCCTCTCATGTGCTCTCTCTCATTCTCTCTCAAATAAATAAATAAAATCTTTAAAAAAAAAAAAAAAAAAAGAACTCATCAAACTCAACACCCAAAGAACAAAGAATCCAATCAAGAAATGGGCAGAAGACATGAACAGACATTTTTCCAAAGAAGACATCCAAATGGCCAACAGACACATGAAAAAGTGCTCAATATCGCTCAGCTTCAGGGAAATCCAAATCAAAACCTTAATGAGATACCACCTCACACCAGTCAGAATGGCTAAAATTAACAAGTCAGGAAACGACAGATGTTGGCGGGGATGCGGAGAAAGGGGAACCCTCCTAAACTGTTGGTGGGAATGCAAGCCAGTGCAGCCACTCTGGAAAACAGTATGGAGGTTCCTCAAAAAGTTGAAAATAGAGCTACCATATGATCCAGCAATTGCACTACTGGGTATTTACTCCAAAGATACAAAAGTAGGGATCCGAAAGGGTATGTGCACCCCGATGTTTATAGCAGCAATGTCCACAGTAGCCAAACTGTGGAAAGAGCCAAGATGTCCATGGACAGATGAATGGCTAAAGAAGATGTGGTATATATATAGAATGGAATATTATGCAGCCATCAAAAGGAATGAGATCTTGCCATTTGCAATGACGTGGATGGAACTGGAGGGTATTATGTTGAGCGAAATAAGTCAGAGAAAGACATGTATCATATGACCTCACTGATATGAGGAATTCTTAATCGCAGGAAACAAACTGAGGTTTACTGGAGTGGGGGTTGGGGTGGGAGGGAGAGGGTGACTGGGTAATAGACACTGGGGAGGGTATGTGTTCTGGTAAGTGCTGTGAATTGTGCAAGACTGTTGAATCTCAGATATGTACCTCTGAAACAAATAATGCAATATATGTTAAGAAAAAAAAAAGAAGAAGAAGAAGGTAGCAGGAGGGGCAGAATGAAGGGGGGGAAATCGGAGGGGTAGATGAAGCATGAGAGAGGATGGACTCTGAAAAACAAACTGAGGGTTCTAGAGGGGAGGGGGGTGGGAGGATGGGTTAGCCTGGTGATGGGTATTGAGGAGGGCACATTCTGCATGGAGCACTGGGTGTTATGCACAAACAATGAATCATGGAACACTACATCTAAAACTAATGATGTAATGTATGGGGATTAACATAAGAATAAAAAAATAAAAAAAAAAAAAGAAGTAACTCAGAGTTCTTTCCCTATTCACTATCTTTCGCTCACTGATCCTTTTGGTTGAATTTCCTTTGGTTACCTCAAGGATCCTGCCATTTTCTCTTGTCCTGAGGGCAGCAACCTGAGAGAGTTGCCCATTCTTCAGCCTCCCGTGGATATCTTCTCTAAAGAGCCAACAGTCATTTTGATTAAACCTTTCATCTTCTCAGGCTCCAAATCCTTACTGGTCAACGTGTCACTCCAATCTCTCTTTCCTATTTGTTTCTTCCTTAAGTAAGATGGGTTCACCATTCTCTCACTCAATGGCAAATTATATTCCTTATCATTCACCTTAATTTTCTAAATATTATTACAACTTGAAAATATGAAGCTTTCTGGGAAATCCAGGTGAAAACAATAAAAAAGGCTACCCTTTGGTATAACTGTTAAATCACTCCCAATTATGCCTCCTATAAACTTACTTACAGGTCTAGTGGGTAATCAAATACTCAAATTTATTTTTATATCCCAACAATATAAACATTGTCAGTGTATTGGCTTAAAATAAATGAAAATACAGAAAATAATGTAGAATCATTTGAACAAGGATAGAAGATCAAGATACAAGCCCATAGTTGAATTCCACATATATTTTATAGTGGAGGATATTACTGAGCTATGCAGTAGATTAGATGTGAGGATTGGTACCATCAGAACTCTACAGAGAAGTCAGCCTGAAGCAGTATGCAAATAGACATTTCACTAAGGCTCAGTTGAGGCGTGGATAGATGGAAGTCCTGAAAACTGGTTAACATGAAAGACTGACTTTCTTGGGTAGAGGAAAGTCAAGGTGATAATGCCATTATAAGGTGTTACATGTCTATTTATTTCTGCAATGCAGATGCTTTTTGTTGTACACTTGAATTTTAGGAGTAGCCCATGCAAGTTCTTCCTAACTGAATTTACTGTAGCTAATTTGAATATTTCAAATTACTGAGTATTCACATAAATTTGTCCTACACAAGCAGATAATAATTTGTTATAATATTGTTGTTTTAATTGCACAAAGTAGAATACAACAAGTTTCTAGAATTCATTAGGGAAACAAAAAATAGAGATACCAGAGGAGATAAATAACTCAAGAACAAGAAAGCACCATGATCTACATTTCACTTGGAGATTCCTTATGTGGCAGTAAAGGAAGGAGCTCCTCCATATGGAAAAACTACTATAAATTTATCAATTGATTCACTGATGCATTCATTCAACAAATACATTTTGGATACATGTCAGGCACTGATGTACTTAGAGCACAAAAGAGAAAAAGTGTTCCTACTTTCTGGAACTTAACTGTAGTGAGAATGATAATCAGACCATATGTTGTTGAAAATTCAGTTACTTTAATGGAGAAGATGTGATTTTTCTAGGAGACAGACCTATACTGGGGAAATCACTGCTGGTGGTTATGTTTGGACCTGCTATAGGGATCATCCTGGGGAGACTTAGAGCAAGCAACAGGCTTGGCTCAATCCACTTTAATAAGCCTTCTCCCTGTATCAGCAGGGAGACAGTTCCACTTCTTTTTTACCCCCATAAAATCCCTCCTAAGATCTGATCTCTATTATGTCCAGGTACTGTGCTCAGCTTTGAATAAAGAAGAGCAAAATAGAACCCCTAATGTCAAAAAAGCTCATAAGCTAATAGCAGGCCACACAATAAAAACTAATTAAAATTAAGTAGGATCTAGAAATTCCACTTCTAGATATATCCCCGAAAGAACTGCAAACAGGGACTTAAACAGATATCTGTATACCAATGTTCATAGCAGTATTACTCACAGTAGCCAAAAGGTGAAAACAACCCAAATGTCCATTGACAGATGAATGGACAAGCAAAAAATGTGGTATATACATACAATGAAATATTATTCAGGCTTAAAAAGGAAGGAAATTCTGACAAATTCTACAACATAGATGAATTTTGGAAACATTTTGCTAAGTAAAAACAGCCAGACACAAAATGAGAAATATTATATGATTCCGCTTATATCTGGTGCCTAGAAAAGTCAAATGTACAGAGAAATAAAGTAGAATAGAGCTTATCAGGGGCTGAAGTAAATACCATGTTTTATAAGTGGTGTTTCACTCATATATTCTCTATTTCATATGCTTAACCAACTGAGCCACTCAGGCACCTTGGCAGGTTTTTCTTTATAAAAAGGTTTTAGCATTTACTATTTTAACCAGCAATGTATATGAATAGGCTCTTCCCTTCCCAGCAATAGAGATTTCTGCTTTTTCATTTTGCCTGTCTGATGAGTAAAAAGATTTTGCATTGTTAATTCATTTCCATGATTCCTACTTCATTTGGAATATCTTTTTGTATGACTGATGATTATAATTTCATCTGTAAATTGTCTGTTAATATGGTTTTTTCATTTTTATATAAGAAGTTTTCCTTCTTAATTTTAAAGAGCTCTTTGCAACTAATAGCTAACATTTATTGAGTACTTATCACATGTAAGGCATGGTTTAATCAATTTTATATAGTTTGGCAATCTAATTTTTGTATTCATATTCATAAGTGAGATTGTCTTATATATTTATTATTTAATTTTATGTTTATTGACTGTTGGTACTATGGTTATTCTGACATCACAAAAGGAAGTGCAGGGTTTTATCTTCATATATGCTTTGGAATAGCTTAAAATATAGGAATTACTTATTCTTTAAGGATTAGGTTAAATTCACATGTGAGAATCCTGTTATATATTTCCATGGTAGATCTCTAATACTTACCAATGTTTTCTGAAGTAATAAGCCTAGTTTAATTTTCTGCTATTCTTATGTCAATTTTAGTAATTTACATTGTTCTAGGAGATCATCCATGTCCCAGATTTTTCAAAATTAATTTCACAGAATTGCCTGTAGTATTCTCTCAGTTTCTTCTGAATCTGTGGTTACACATCCTTTCTCATTACTAATCTTGTCTATTTTTCATTCTCTTCTTATTTTCTTTTGTTAGGATTAGAAGAGGTTCATCTCTTTTGCTGATCTATTCAAAGAGCTAGCTTTTGAACTCAATTCGACCTATATTTTTCAGTCTTCTATTTTGAATTTACTTTTCATTATTGTTCTTCTTTTTATAATCTCTTAAGATATATACTTATTTTATCTCTATCTTTAAAAAAACCTTAAGCCTATGAGGTTCTCCCTGAATACAGCTTTCACTCTGCCCACATCATCATCACAGTAAAAGTATGAGATAGTTACTCTTTTATATGCATTTTACCTAGAGGGAAACAGAATGTCAAAATTACATGAAGCTTTCACAAGGTCAGATTTAAAACCAGGTCAGGATATGAGAGGTAATTCCTTAATTAAATCTAGAGAATTCTTCATTAAATGCTTTAATAGGCTCTCTCTAAATTAATAAATATTGCGCACCACCATGTAGACAAGGAATATTATTTGTTTTGGTTATGTTTTGTCTCTCTTCAAATTACCAAGGACTATAAGAAATAACAATAATTAATAATTACTAAGGTTCTAAAAGAGGGAGGTATTTTGTCATGCCTCAAAGGGACTGTTCATGGTCTTTTTGTTACTATCCTGCCTCATCGACAGTCTAGCCCATTTTGACTCTAAATTCTCATATGCTTGGTGTTTTTATAATGCCATATTTCCTACTATGTAGCTAGGAATGATATTGTTTTTATAAAAAAAAATCATTACTAGCTACTCTTAAATAATCATGTGCACAATGGTTTCTTTTAAATATCTTTCTAACATGTGCTCTGGAGTTGTATCTTTCAACGATTCTCAGTCCAATTTCTAAATAACTATGGAATGGAAAAACAAAAACTGAAATGTGTTAAAATCTGTGTTAAATGGGGACACCTGGGTGGCTCAGTTGTTAAGCATCTGCCTTCAGCTCAGGTCATGATCCCAGGGTCCTGGGATCGAGTCCCACATCGGGCTCCCTGCTCAGCGGGGAGCCTGCTTCTCCCTCTTCCTGCTGCTCCCCCTGCTTGTGCTCTCTCTCTTTCTCTGACAAATAAATAAAATCTTTAAAAAAATAAAATAAATTAAAAAATAAAATCTGTGTTAAATGAATATGTGTCTAGTAAGCAAAACAAAAAACATTTATATGACATATATGTTAATACATAGAACCAGTGTGTGTGAGTGTGTCTGTGTGTGTGTGTGCGCACATGTATCAGTATTGTGACCAGCACTAGAGAGCAGGAAATTCAATATTGAGGTCATGAAGGACGCCCAAAGTTATGTTTCCCTGTTTTGCAGAATGAAGGCATCTGATACTAAATGAATAAGTGTGAAAATTGATATTGTGTGTGAAAATTAAATAGCATGCATTGAATTTTTGCAGACACAAGTTAGCCTACACATGAAGATTGGCTTTATGAGTTCCTGCAAACAGGCCTAAGACTACTCATAAAGTAACATTGGATTCTAGCTCTGAGTTTTGCAGTGTTCTCTGTGCAAGATGCTTTATTCAAACTTAATTTTAGAGGATAGAAAATTCTCACCATTTGTCTTGCCATAATGGAACCTTCTTATGGCCCTAATAGGATATTTAAATGTGAACTCTTAGGAAAATATCCCTTGAATCGGGATGCACAAACTGCAAAAAAAGCACCAAGGAAACGTAATGAATTAGCTTTCAAAATACAGTAGCCTATCGTTACCATGTGAGGACACAAACTAGAAGGAATTCCTTTTTTGTGCCCACACTAATACTTAGACAAAAGCACCACATTTTGTACAAAAATATCTATTTAGTAATTCTAAGGTTAGTATATAAGCATTTCACAAATTGAAACCACAATGAGATACCACCTCACACCAGTCAGAATGGCTAAAATTAACAAGTCAGGAAACAACAGATGTTGGTGAGGATGTGGAGAAAGGGGAACCCTCTTACGCTGCTGGTCAGAATGCAAACTGATGCAGCCACTCTGGAAAATGGTATGGAGTTTCCTCAAAAAGTTAAAAATAGAGCTACCTTACAACCCAGCAATTGCACTACTAGGTATTTATACAAAGGATACAAACATAGTGACCCGAAGGGGCACCTGCATCCCAGTGTTCATAGCAGCAATGTCCACAATAGCCAAACTGTGGAAAGAGCCCAGATGTCCGTTGACAGATGAATGGATAGAGAAGAGGTGATATATATATGTTGGAATATTACTCAGCCATCAAAAAAAAAAAAAAATGAAGTCTTACCATTTGTAACGATATGCATGGAACTAGAGGGTATTATGCTAAGCGAAATAAGTCAATCAGAGAAAGACAAATATCATATGATTTCATTCCTATGTGGAATTTAAGAAACAAAACAGAGGATCGTAGGGGAAGGGAGGGAAAAATAAAATAAAATGAAATCAGAGAGGGAGACAAACCATAAGAGACTCTTAAGTATAGGAAACAAACTGAGGGTTGCTGGAGGGGAGGTCGGTGGGGGATGGGATAATTGGGTGATGGGCATCAAGGAGGGCACTTGATGGAATGAGTACTGGGTGTTATATACAACAGATGAATCACTGAATTCTACCTCTGAAACTAATAATACACTATATGTTAATTAATTGATTTTAAATAAAATAAAAATAAACAAGATACTTAGCGTCTGCAAAATATATATATAATTAGGGTGCTAACCACTGGGCTATGAGGAGCAATTCTCTTTCATTGTTTATTCAAGAGAGCAATGTTTGTTTTATCCCAGGTTTTATTTTATACCAGGTTCCTTTAGGGCATAGATGCAATCTAGCATTGTCAATAATATATTTTTTTTAACGATTTTATTTATTTTGTGAGAGAGAGAGACACAGCAGGAGAGGGAACACAAGCTGGGGGAGTGGGAGAGGGAGAAGCAGGCCTCCCGCGGAGCAGGGAGCCCGATGTGGGGCTCGATTCCAGGACCCTGGGATCATGACCTAAGCCAAAGGCAGACGCTTAATGACTGAGCCACCCAGGAACCCCATCAATAATATTTTCTACAAGCCAAATTTATATATCCCATGGTGGTTATAGTAAAAGGATTTCTATATATTATATTGATATATTTAAGATTTAAAAATAGTGAAGAAAACCCTAAGTTTTAAAGCAAATCTGATATATGATGATTTAGTGAAAGGAGATTACTAACCTGGGCCAGTTTATATTATTATTATTATTTTCTTTTTTTTTTAAGATTTTATTTATTTGTGAGAGAGAGAATGAGAGACAGAGAGCATGAGAGGGAGGAGGGTCAGAGGGAGAAGCAGACTCCCTGCCGAGCAGGGAGCCCGATGCGGGACTCGATCCAGGGACTCCAGGATCATGACCTGAGCCGAAGGCAGTCGCTTAACCAACTGAGCCACCCAGGCGCCCCAGTTTATATTATTTTTAATTAGCTTTAGAGAAAGACGAATAGCACATCGAATGTGAAATGCTACACAGTGACTTTAGAATGAGGAACATTTGACATAAAAAATAATCACGATAGCCAGGTCAAATAATGGAAATGGAAGTTCTTAGGGCAGAGCAGAAGGAAGAAAAAAGATGAATAACAGCAAGGGAATAATATTCCTATGACAAAATTCTAAAGAATTTTTTCAGGCTTTTTAAACTTTTGTGGGAGCAGGGAAATGGATAAACTTTCCCAGTTTTCGTTTGTGAATCATTTAAGCATTTGCAGTTCTAACTTGGAAGTTGTAGAGTTATATCTCATTCAACATGGGAACCATCCTGTATCATTCAGCCAAATGAAATGAGGTTAGGGTTCAGATGTCCCCCACATGGGTTTCAAAGGATGTGGTTCTTTAAGACATTTCAGATTTCAAGATTTATCCTAAGAAGTGACTTCAGTTCCTTGATATGCAGAATACAATCTGAGCATTTTTGGAATTAGGGATGGGGTAGGAGACAAAGGTAAGCCATCATTTTCCTCATCAGTCTAAGTATGTGAGTTTAACCAAAAAATGCTGCAAATTGAATCTTATGACTTCACAAAGAATGACAAGACTTCAAAAGGAACCATGGACTGTCATCCTTAAAAGTTTGGGTAGATTTCCTTAACCAGAATCTTAAACAGTGACTAACAGTTAAGAAACTATCATGCACGGGGGAAATTGGAGGGGTAGCCGAACCATGAGAGACGATGGACTCTGAAAAACAAACAGGGTTCTAGAGGGGAGGGGGGTGGGAGGATGGGTTAGCCTGGTGGTGGGTATTGAGGAGGGCACATTCTGCATGGAGCACTGGGTGTTATGCACAAACAATGAATCATGGAACACTTCATCTAAAACTAATGATGTAATGTATGGGGATTAACATAAGAAAAAGAAAGAAAGAAAGAAAGAAAGAAAAGAAAGAAAGAAAGAAAGAAAGAAAGAAAGAAAGAAAGAAAGAAAGAAAGAAAGAAAGA